>NC_056732.1:2467500-2830000 GCF_019279795.1 Protopterus annectens
ACCACCATGAAAAACGTCTCTAAAGCTAACTTTGGGCTCTAAAAACTGAGGTGGCTAACTTCATGGCACCCATGCAAATGGAGAATAGTTGCATGACTGCCGAATCATACATCAATGCACTGCATGAACACGTACACAAATGCATGGATCTCGCCATACCCAATAGAACCAAGACGCTCTCCTCCAAAAAAAAGGAAGCCAATCTGGTTGCCCCCTGCCATAAACAAAGTCTACAACAGAAGGAGGAAACTGATGCTGAATAAGGTGAAGTCCCAAGAGTAGAAAACCCCCCTTATCAGCCTCAGCAAAAAGTTGTGATTCCTCATCAAATCCTCTAAAGCTAACTATGAAAACAGAATTGCAGCAGATAGTTAAGACAACCACAAGGTCTTCTATAGTCATGTAATGAATCTCCATGGCAATACCCAGATTTGCTCTGAGCTACTGCACAATGGTACCTCCTAAACTGAGCCAGCAGATATTGGCAATATACTGGCCAACAGATTCATTGCCAACTTCAACCCCCCCCCCCCCAAAAGACCAATCACAATACCAGTAGATTCCCAGGCACCCAGCATTACTACTGCATAGGTTAAAACAGCACTGTCCAAGGCCAAGAATGCAGCTTCTATGGGACCTGACAATATCCCTGGCTGTGTTCTACATGAACTACTGAGAGAACTGGCACCTCACTTGTGTGCGCTATTCATTCACAGCCTCACCTCAGGCTTTGCCCCTACTGAATGGTGCACTGCTTCAGTCATCCCTTTCCACAAAGGAGGACTGACTACAGACCCTGGGAACTATCGCTCCATTAGCCTGACGAGTCTGATATGCAAAGTTATGGAATGCATCATCATGGATCTAATAAACAAGGATATAGGGAATTTCCAAACTATGGATCCTACACAGTTTGGTTTTGTGAAGGGTAGGCCATGCCTGCTCAACCTGGTCAACATCTTTGAGTCAGTCACCAGAGCTGTGTATGAAGGCAAGGTGGTTCATACAGCCTACCTTGATTTGGCCAAGGCCTTTGATACCATTCCTCACTCAGGAATCATAGAAAAACTCTCTAAGCTAGGCATCAATCCCTACATCACTAAGTGGGTTGCACACTGGCTCACAGATGCAACCCACAGTGTGAACATAGCTGACTCCAAGTTGCATTGCAGGGGGGGGGGGGGTTGAGAGGGATGTGGATTTCCAAGGGTTCGGTCCTGGATCATCTCCTGTTTAATATCGACTTCTCTGAAGTCCAGGCCAACACAAAGGGACTCTGGCTGACAAAGTTCACAGATGAGTGCAAGTTGGGAGCTATTAACTTCCCAAGTGATGTTGACATCCTACAGAAAGGCCTCACTGAGACCAGTGATTGGTGTCAGAATCATGGCCTTAAGCTCAATGCCAAAAAATGTATCGTCATCCCCTTTGAGAAAAATCTGGTTCCTGTGAATTAGCGTGTCGATGGTAGTCCACTGAACACAGAAGGCGTTATAAGAGATCTGGGAACACAGGTTGACTACAACCTCTCTTCTGACCACCACATTGCCACTGTGGTCAGAAAGTCCTTCTATGTGGCACATCTCATTGCTAAGGGTTTTGCATCCAGAAAGAAAGAGGTCTTTGTCTCCCTCTACTCTTCCCTCATTAGGCCAGTCATCGAGTACAATGCCCCATTTGGCATGTACCTCACTAGACACCTGCAACAACTGGAGAGGCCGCAAAAGTACCTCACAAAGAGTATTCTAGGCCTTAAACACATCCTATATGGACAGACTCTAAAAATTCCAACTATTCTCTGTCTCATATCACCTACTTAGAGGCAATCTCTGCTTGACTTACAAAGCCATGTTTGACCCAGCTCTGTTAGAAATGCTACATCTAAAGAAATCCATCCCTCTGCACCACATGCTACAGAGACCTCAACCTCATTACCACAATCAACAGAACATGCTGGAAGGACAGGTTCATAACCCAGAGACTGCCCATGCTATGGAAAGTACAGTTGTGTACCTACTATAAATGTAGATGTTCGAGTGTGTTCACTGTTGCAGTCATTACACTTGGGTTATCTTGCTGGCAGGCTACCCGCAGTCGGCCTGAATTCCAAAGTCCTGGTCCAGTGTTGGTTGCTGTCGCCTCTTCCCTGACGTCAGAGTGCCAGGGGTATAAAAGATGCAGCTGACGCCATTTTCTTCAGTTTTTCTTGCCCCAGATGTCAGGTGCCCCTAAAAGGGTAGGCTAAAAACATTGCTTATAAAAGCATGCACTAACATAAACAATATCTTCATCTACAAGCAAATATACCACATAGGTTGTATAGGATAGAGAAGTACAGATAAGTTCCAGCAAAGAAGGGGGTATGGTGGGTGGGTAACCTGGACTGCAACAGTGAATACACTTGAACACCTACATTTATGGTAGGTACACAACTGTACTATGTTCATCGTGTTTCACTGTTGCAGTCATTACACTTGGGTTGAATCCCAAAGCTGAGGTAGGGCGGCTGGGTCTAAATAGAATTAGGAGTGGCTATAAGGCCCTGCAGAACTGCAGTGGCAAAGCCTGCTCTGGATTTAGAATAAAGAGGTAAGTGGTAGTGCTTAGTAAAAGTGTGCACTGAAGTCCAAGTTGCAGTCTCCAAAATATCCTTGGTTGGTACTCCTCTGAGGAAGGCTGCTGAGGTGGCTGCTGCCCTGGTAGAATGTGGCCTAATGCCCTTAGGCACTGACTTGCCATGTTGTGAACAGCAGAAACGAATGCAGTGTCCTATCCATTTTGAAATAGTCTGCTTTGAGATAGTCTTTCCTTGTGATCCTGCAGCATATGCCACTAAGAGTTGCTCAGTCTTTCTGAAAGCTTTAGTTTTGTCCAAGTAGAAGCATAGCTGTCTGTGTATGTCCAAAGAATGCAGAAGTCTCTCCCCTTTATTCTGTGGGTTTGGATAAAAAGTAGGCAAATGAATGGTTTGGTTAAGAGCCACACTGGACACCACCTTAGGCATAAATGTTGGGTTTGTCCTTAGAGAAACCCTGTCCAGATGGAAGATAATAAAAGGTCCCACAGCCATTAATGCCTGTAGCTCTGAGACTCTTTTTGCTGAAGTTATTGCTAGGAGCAGAGCTGTTTTCCATGATAAGAATTTTATCTCAGCTGTACTGGCTGGCTCAAAAGGAGGCAGTGTGAGTTTTTCCAAGACAAAATTGAGGTCCCATGCAGGTATTGGTGCTCTCCTTGGGGGTCTTATGTTTTTGCCCCCCCCCCGAGGAACTACCTAAGCAATGGATGAGAAAAAAATTGGTGGTTCTGTATTGTAATGAGCTGAAATGGCAGAGGCATGGATCTTAATTGATGAGAAGGATAGGCCTTTGTCCAGCATCTCAGTCAGATATTGTAAAATCTGAGAAATATTTGGTATAAGCGTGTCAATTCCTTGCGCCTGGTTCCAAACACCGAATCTCTTCCATTTTTTTGCATAAGATTTCCTGGTGCTGGGCCTCCTGGCCTCTAAAATAACATCCATAACTGCTTTAGAGAGAAGTGTATTCTGAATGATTACACTATCCACCATGTAGCTAGATTTAGGGTTCTGAGATGGCTGTGCAGGATCTGATTGTTTTGTTGGGTCAGTAAATGAGGAATTTGAGGCAATGCACAGGCAGGGCCTTGAGACAAGCTCCTTAGGATTGTGTGCCAGTGTTGGCGAGGCCAATCCGGGGCGATCAGTATCATTTCTGGCTTCTCTTGTCTGACCTTTAGGAGTACCTTGGGGAGGAGAGGCAGTGGAGGAAAGACATATATTGTAAGGTTGTTCCAGCTGAATGACAAAACATCCACTTTCCATGCTTGTTTGTGATAAGTCCTTGTGCAGACTCTCTGAAGTTGGCAGTTGTGAGGGGAGGCAAAAAGATCTATGTCTGGGCATCCCCATTTCCTTGTTATCATGCTGAAGATTTGTGGATCTAGTTTCCATTCATGAGAGTCATAGGTTCATAGGTTCATACTAGGCTATCTGCCCTAGGGCATTTATAAGCCTAGCCAGAGTTGTGTGGCTTTCACCACCCCTTAGGTTGAAGAATACTATACCCATTAGTTTGCCGTGCCTCTGTCCAGCAGTGATACAGAGATGATCCCGGGGTAAACCTACGATCTCCCATCCACTGGTCAAGATTCCTCTTGAACAGAGCCAGCGAGGTGCTCGGTCTCACATGGACCGGGATTCTGTTCCACAGCATAGGGAGTCTCTGGGTGATAAATCTGTCCCTCCAGCACGTCCTATTTATATCCGTGTTGAGGTTCAAGTCTCTTGCTCTTGTGGCTCTGGTGGATTTGGATTTTTTGAGGTGGAGCATGTCCATTAATTCCGGGTTGGACATGGCCTTGTATGTCAGGCACAGGTCACCTCTGAGCAGACGGTATGTGACTGAATAGAGCTGGAGTTTCTTCAGTCGGGCAGCATATGGCATATTTTGAGCCCCTTTATCCTTTTGGTGAGGAACTTTTGGGGTCTTTCCAATTGCTGCAGGTGTCGGGTAAGATACATTCCGAATGGGGCATTGTACTCAATCATTGGTCTGATAAGTAAAGAGTACAGGGGAACAATGACCTCCCTTGATCTGGATGTGAATCCCTTCATAATCAGGTGAGCAATGTAGAAGGTCCTCCTAACCACTTTGGCAATGTGAGTGTCAAAAGAAAGGTTACTGTCAACTTGTGTCCCCAGGTCCCTGATAACCTCTTCTGTGCTTAATGGATTGCCACCTATGTGGTAACTCGGGGTTACCTTGTTTTTACCAAAGGGTATGACTATACATTTTTTGGCGTTTAGCTTAAGGCCATGGCTCTGGCACCAATTATCCGTTTCTATGAGACCTCTATGAAGGATATCTGTGTCTGATGGATTTTCAACTATGGCGCCCAGTTTGCAGTCATCTGCAAACTTTGTCAGCCACAATCCTCCTATGTTTGCCTGCACTTCTGAAAAGTAGATGCCGAACAAGAGGGGGCCCAGGACTGAGCCCTGTGGGACACCGCTTGTGACCGGCTTGGAGTCTGACATGGCACCAGCAACTCTAACCCTGTGGGTTCTGTCCTTGAGCCAGTTTGCAACCCATCTTGTGACATATGGGTTTACATTTAAGCTGGTGAGCATTTCTATGATACCCGAGTGGGGTATTGTGTCGAAAGCTTTTGCAAGGTCAAGGTAGGCTGTGTGAACTGCCTTACCCTCATCAATGGCCTTGGTGACTGTTTCAAAAAAGTCGACCAAGTTCAAGAGGCATGATCTGCCCTTGACAAAGCCGAACTGGGTAGGATCCAATGTCTGTAGGTCCCCTATGTCTTTATTTATGAGTTCCATTATGATCCTCTCCATAGCTTTGCAGACCAGGCTTGTTAAGCTTATGGGGCGGTAATTACCAGGGTCCGTAGAAGCACCGCCTTTGTGGAGTGGGACCACAGTTGCCGTACGCCACTCTTTGGGTACGTATCCTGTGGTAAGGCTAAGATTAAACAGCAGCCTTATGTGTGGGTTTAGTTCCTCATTGAGTTCGTAGCACACAGCCGGGACACCATCCGGTCCCATTGATGCTGTGTTTTAGCTTTAGAGAGAGCAGCTCTCACCTGGGCATTTGAGATGATTGGGAGGCTACACTCTGCTGGGATAGATATTTCTCCTTTTGGGGAGGGAGGGGAGAAATTTTCACTGAACCTGTCTGCCAGTATGTTTGCAATGTCTGTGGGTTCAGTGATTTTTGTATCACTTTGGACTAATTCTGAGCATATCTGGGAGTTTCCACCCAGATTTCTAACATAGCTAAAGAAGGCCTTATGATTGTCTTTTGAGTCCTTGGCGATTTTTCTCTCAAAGTTGGCCTTGGATGATTTTATGAGTGATCGTAGTTTTTTACTGGTATTGATCAGAGATGTCTTCCCTTTTAGGGATTTTGCTCTATCTTGTAGTAGCCTTCTCCTCTTGTTGTAAAGTTTGTTTATGGCTGGGGTCCACCAGATTGGGCGCTTGCCTTTGGTGGAAAGGGTCTTGATTTTATTTGGGATTGCTTGATCCATGCAATCCTGGAGGTGCTCGTAGAAAGCATTTGTAAGGGATTCAGCAGCGTGGGTTGTGGTTTCCAATGGCTCAGGGGCCTTGAAGGATACCACACCAGTCTTAAGAAGTGTGAAGTTGCTTTTGAGAAGTTCTTCACTGTGATCTTTTTTGTTGGGGGTGGGGGCGGGATGTGGATCTCCAGTGAGATTAGTTTATGGTCTGATCTCACCAATGAGGGATATACTTCCGGTGTGGAGCATTTTGTCCCCATGTTTGTGATGATCAGGTCTAGTATATTTTCACCTCTTGTGGGAATGGTGACAAGTTGTTCTATAGCATTTGAGTTTATGAACTCCAGGAACCTTTGGGCTAGAGTATTGGGGCTTGAGTAATGTTCCCAGTCTATGTTTGGGTAGTTGAAGTCACCCAATATGATGGTGTTTGGAGAGACATTTATACTCTTCAGTGTCTTCAGGAAGGCTGTGTGGGGTTCCTGAGCTTGAGAGGGTGGCCTGTAACATGCTACAAACTGTAGAGCAGTTTTGCCTATGGTTAATTGCACCTGAATGGTATCTGATGCTTCGTGAGTTGCCACCAGCCTGGAGGTGTGGGTATCCTTGATGAATATGGATACACCCCCTCCTTTTGTGGTACGGTCCGGGTTTTGGGGCCGGAACGCATGATACGAGGTAAAACCTGATAGTGCTGGGGTGCTCTCAGGAGCCTTGAACCAGGTTTCAGTCACAGCACAGACATCGATGTTCTCCATACTGAGGAGGGCTTCGAGGGCGTGCATCTTGAGATTTAGACTTCTGGCATTGAGCAGCATTACCCTTAGTTTTTTCCATTATTGTTTTCTAGGGCGGTGGGTTTAGAATTTTAGCCTTGTCTAAAATAGGCACTATGGGGGTGGCAAGAGCCTTTGCCAATATCCGAAACCCAGGGTGACAGGTGCAAGCCGTCCCTCATGGCAGCGTGGCTTGTCAAGCATGTCATTCTAGGCAGACAGACATTGGATCCCCTTAGAATGACACCAGAAATTAAGCCAATTATTAAAACTGATCATTTTGTCTCTGTATTGTGGCATCATTCTTGGTGAAGGTAGGATACTGCTCAAGGTCAGGGTCATACCAGCCTGGGCTTCATAATCTGAGAGCTCCTTTATGTCTCTTTTCATGTAGTCCAGGGAGGTATGTCTCAGGTCATTCACACCGGCATGGACAATGACTGAGTCATACTTGTACTTGCTGTGGAGTGACCTGAGTGCTTGTGTTATGTGGCGGATTCTAGCGCCCGATAGGCAGCTTACCGTGACCCTCTCCTTGTTCAGTCTGGTGAGTGGGACGTCAGTGTGTCTGACTATGGAGTCACCTATGACAAGTGTGTCTGGCATTGTGTTTGGCCTTAAGGGCTGTGACTGATTTGCACACTGACTTTGTGAACTATGTGTTGCTTGTGTTATGTCATGAGGTGGCAGTTGTTTGGGTGTCTGACTTGGAGGCCTCTGCTGTTTTGGTAGATTTTTGATCAGTGCCTCCGAGTATGTCTTTGTGTGTTTATGTGTTTGATTTGTAGTTGTGATAGTTCTATGTGAGACTGGGTTTATGGTGTGTGTGGTTACCTTCTCCTCCTGGCTGGTTTTGCCAGTCCTGAGTTGAGAGAGCTCAGCCTCCAGTTTGGCTATATAGTTGCATCTCTCGCATGTATTTGTGTTTTGTGGGAGGAGGAGAGGGTTGTCTGTGTACATGAGGCAATTGTAACATTGCCTCAATATTCCCAGATTCACCAGCTGAGCAGGAGAGGAGACTAGCAACTGACCCTTTGACATGCTAGAAGAAATGAAAAAGTTCCGTGAGGGTCCATGAGGTTTCTGTTTAGTTCGTCTGCCAGTGCATTTGTTTTTCCTGGCATGAATTGTGCTTGCAGGTATACTTGGTAAGTCGATGCTGTGTTCCACAAAATCATGGCTTGTCTGCAGAGGGGGTAGGAATGCATGCCCCCCTGCTTTTTTATGTACCGCATGACTGTGGTGTTGTCCGTCTTTATCAGCAGTTGTCCTGGATGAAGTAGGTCCTTGAAGGCTGTCAGGGCATTTTGTACAGCTAGCATCTCTTTTTGATTGATGTGAAGATGCCTTTGGCTTGGGGACCATGTGCCCTGAATACATTTTCCTGCCATGTGGGCCCCCCAGGCATAATCTGAAGCATCTGTTGTTAGTGTTTGCCTGGCTGTGGGTAAAGTGAATGGCTGTCCCATGTTGTGGTGGCAGGCCTGTGCCCACCATCGAAACTCCTGTTGTAGGCAGGGAATGAGTGAAATTATTGATTCCAGGCTGTGGCAATGTTGAGTCCAAATACTTTTTAGACACCACTGTAGTTTTCTCATATGCAGTCTTGCATATGGAATTAGCAGAATGCAGGATGCCATGTAGCCCAGAGCCTGCAGAATTTTTCTTGCAGATAACTGGGTCTTTGTTGCCATGCTTTCAAAATAAGAAGTCAGTTGCCTTTGTTTGTCTGGCATGAGATAAGCCATCTGGGCAGTTGTATTTAAGCTTGCACCCAGGAATATTATCTCTTGAGAGGGTACTAGTTTTGATTTCTTTTCGTTTACTGTGTACCTTAGGCAAATTAGTAACCTTTTTACAAATGCCAGATGCTTTAGTAGAATGTCTTTGGTCTCTGCTTGAACAAGGCAGTCGTCCAAGTAGGGATATATTTGAATTCCTCTTTGTCTGCAAAATGCAATTACTGGTGCCAGGCATTTTGTGAAGACCCTGGGTGCAGTAGATAAACCAAAGGGCAGTGCAGAGAATTGGTAGTGCATTGAGCCAGCTATGAATTGAAGGTATATTCTGCAAGACATGCAGGTATGCCTCTGAGGTCCAAAGTTACAAGCCAAGCCTTCTTGCCCAGCATGGGCAGAAGCTGCTGCAGTCAACATTTTGAATTTCAGAACATCCAGAAAAGTATTTAGAATAGACAGGTCCAGAATTGGTCTCCATGCTTTGTCCTTTCTTGGTAGTAAGAAAAGTCTTTGTCCCTGCTCTTGTTGAGGCACTGGCTGAATAGCTCCCATGTCCATGAGAGATGAAACTTGTTTTTGTGCCTCTGCCCATTGATTGTGTGGCACGTCTGGCATACCTTTTGCCTTTGGTAGGGTGTGAAAGTGGAACCTGTAGCCCTGAGAAACTATATTTAAGACCCATTTGTCCTGGGTGATCATGTGCCAATTTTGTGAAAAAAGTGCTAGTTTTCCCCCTAAGGATGCTGCCAAAAGATAAATGCTTGGCACTTGCAGAGGGAAGTCATTGGGACTGTTTCCTATATGGCTGTGATTTGTCTTCTCCACTTTTGGAGGTAGAAGCACCCCATTGTTTGGGCCTGTATGAGCCCTGGGGCTGTTGTCTGCCTCTAGGGCGTCTGTATCTGCCTCTTTGTGGCCTGTCTGACACGGGAAAGGACCAATTCTTAGAAGGCCAGTTCCTGCTAAATCTGGGTGGCTGTACCTGTAAGAAATCCTTTACTGTCTGCATAGATTTAGCTTTATCCTCCATTTTCCTCAACACCTCTTCTGCCTTAACACCAAATAAAGTATCATGCTGTAATGGAGCATCCAATAATTTTGCTTTAACATGATCAGGCAGAGTCTGTTCCTTTTAACAAGCATGCCTTCTAATGGCAGGACCTGTTACAGCGGCCCTGCAAGAGGCCTCCAGTGAATCATAACCACATTGCAAAGTATGTTTTCAAAATTGTTCAGCTGCATGCAATAACTCCTGCATTTCCTTGTTCTCAGAACATTCAGAATTTGTCAACATTTTCTGTTTTAGCAGATACTTTAAGTATTGCTGATATTTAAGCATATGAAACTGACAATTTAAAACCCTTACAGCCAAGGTAGCAGAAGTGTAAACTTTTTTCCCCCATCTGTCCAGAGCCCTAGAATCTCTATCTGAGGGGACAGGGTTTTTTGCAGTAGCAGCCTTGACCCCTTTGGGACCCTGAGAAATAGTTTCTGGGTCAGCAGCAGGGTTTTTATATATAAATTTATGTGAATCTGTTACCCTGTAGTATCTGTCTGGCTTAACAGGTACAGGAGGTAAAGAGAGACAGGCCTGACTCTGAAAATACATCATCTACAATGTCTAGAACAGGTGGAATAGCAAGAGGTCTCTGCTGAAGTAGTAAAAGAAAGTCTCTGAGCCTTTTCTTAGAATCCAAGTAATTTATTTATTTATTTATTTAAATTTGTTGACCGGGAGTGTCTGACTGGACGTAGGTCCATTTTCAGCGGAGGCCCGGGGACAAAAGCTCCACAGTTAAAATAAACAGACAGTATTTACACTGGATTACATAGTGATTAACAATTTACATCTTGGTTCTCCCAGTGGAAATGCTCTCTCATGGTATGCAGGGTTTCCCCAAATGAGTAATTCTCAGGAGGAGAAGCTGAAGGAATAGATTCTTCAGCATCAGAACCCTCATAGGGAGGAATAGAGTATCCCTGTTCTGAAGAGGAGTCAGAGGAAATGGAAACCTGATCAGAGGAATCATATTTAGTGTCTTGCCTAGGCCTCTTATCAGGAGGGGGATGGGAACCCCTGATCAAAGTAATTAGGTCTTCGGCCATTTTGAGCATCTGTTTCTTAGGCTTGGAAGTCTGTCCTGGAGAATGCTGTACTTGTTTCCTTGTCTTTAAAACTGTTTTAGACTTTGTCTTGGAAGCTGAAGTTGGCTTGATATAAAGCTGTGTAGGTCTGAAAACACCCTCAGAAGCCAATGCCTGCTCAGTGGCTCTGGACCCATCTGAGGGATTAGTTTCCGAAGGCCCAATACCTTGAGTATCCAGAGGCCTAGTTGTCTCCACGTGGGAGTCGGAGGCGGCCTGTGGCTCTGAGCTAGCAGGTGTCAGGGGCTGTGAAAGCGCCTCACTGAGAACCGGCGAACTGGCGACTGGCCTAGAAGAGGCTTCGTCATCTGTTTTGGACCTCGGATGCATGTCCTTTTCTTTTTCCTTGCACTTTTTATGAACTCCGGTCATCAGCTGTTCCGACGGCATTATGTAGTTAAACCTTTGGCCAAAGTAATGAAAAGCAAAATCGTACCGACGCTTAATAGTGCATTGGTTAAATGTAGCACAAAACCGACAACTAGCAACGTCATGGTCAGGGCCTAGGCAAGGAATACAGTAAGAATGAAAATCCTTATGAGGTATTTGCTTTCCACAAGAAATACAATTGTTAACTTTTTCTGACATTGGTCTGGAGCAAGAAAAAAGTTTCCCCAACGGGGTACTTAGCTTTATAGAAGACTTCGGCTCTGAAATTCAATTTTGAAAATCCAGTCGGCCAACCGGCACTTGCAAACTGCTTTTGCTTCAGGCACCGCGCAGCAAGAAAGACTGAAGAAAATGGCGTCGGCTGCATCTTATATACCCCTGGCGCTCTGATGTCAGGGAAGAGGCGACAGCAACCGACGCCAGACCAGGACTTTGGAATTCAAGCCGACTGTGGGTAGCCTGCCAGCAGAATAACCCATGTGTAATGACTGCAACAGTGAAACACGATGAACATCAGACTTCCCATACATGTCAATTAGAGCACCTCACTGGCCCTCTTCAAGAGAAATCTCTATTGAGTGGATGGGAAATAGAAAATTCAACCTGGGGATCACTCCAGTGACTCTGCTCGACAGAGGTACTGGGAACTAAGGTCAGGTGGCATGATACCAGGGTAATCCTATGGCTAGGCTTGTAAAAGCTCCAGGGCCATTAGCCTAGTACACACCTATGAACCTATGACGGGGGTCTTAATGATGCTCAAAGTTTTGTTCAAGATACACAGGTTAATCATTTTGGCTTAGAATTTGATGGATTTCAGATGGGTAAACAGGTAGCTTGTTTAGATATTAATTTGTTGGGGAATACAGGTGAAGAAATTCGAACTACTATTCATAGGAAGTTTGATGATATAAATTTACTTTTATATGGTAATAGTTGTCATTCCCCACATTTAATGTCTATGTTACCATATAATGAATTTTTACGGATAGAAAAATTATGTAGTTTGGATAGTGACCTATATAAAGAAATCTGTAAAATTACAGAAATGTTTATTAAAAGGGGATATGATAGAGAAAGAGTTATAAATTTTGGATGTAATGTTAAGTAAACATGGAATAAGACCTGTGGAGGAAAATGAATGTAATAATCTTTATGAAAAGAAATCTGTAAAGACCCCATGCAAAAGTAATGTTAGGAAAGGTAAAAAAATCTATTTTGTCATTACATACAATGTTCTAACTGAACAAATAGTTGAGGAAGTGAGGTATTATTGGCCTATGTTGTTAAAGGACAAAAATTTGGTGAATGTATTGCAAACTAACATGTGGATATCAAATAAACGAGGGAGGAATCTTACAGATATGGTGGTACATAAAAACTTTATTCCACCAAATTTGACATTGTATTATAATAATATATCTCTGAATAAAGGAATATTTGTAATAAGTGTTCAATTTGTAAATACGTAGTAAAAAAGCTCACTGTTATTAATGGGATAAGATTTTATCCAGATGGAATTTATACTTGTAATACTGAAGGCATTGTATATATATGCTAAGGTGTACTTGCAAATTGTTTTATGTGGGAGAGACAGGTAGAACTTTTTAAAAACGTTTGCAGGAACACATCAGAGACATTAAAAATATGAAGCTGGCTAGTCCTTTGGGTGCACATTTAACACATTTTTATGCAGCTAATCCAGATTGTTTAAGGGCAACTATTTTAGAAAAAAATAGTCTTTTTACTGGGGAATGTGTTGACATTAAGGATAAATTATTGCAGAAGGAAACTTTGTTTATTTTAAGGTACAATGCCTTAGAGCCTTGTGGCTTAAATAAGGAATGTAACTGGAAGTATGTCATTAAATAATCAAGTGTTAATTATTCAATTATGTATTGGTATTTAAATGAATCAATGTCTTAATGTTTGTTACTCTTGGAAGGCTTTTCTTAAGACGATGCACTGTGTTAATAAATCTGCTGTTTTGTCCATGGTCAGTTTTTTTTACTAGTTTTCTATTTTGGTTTACTTTGTTGGTTTTTATCCCAGAGACTACCCCTTCTCTGGAAAAGGCTCCCCATCCATGTGGAACAGAGTTCCTCCCTAACCCAATTCAAGTGTAACTTGGATAACTGGATGGGGAACAGGACATTTATCCCTGGTTTGGCATCTGTGTCTCTAATAGACGCATTCAGCATGTAAATGGTTACTTTCCCAGGCCCCTGCTTTACATTTTTCACCTCTCAAGCCCCTGCTTACATGTATCAAGGGTACCAGAACTTGTCAGAGATTTGGGATGCATAGCTAGGTTCAAAAAGGCCCTTGTGGTCATTAGCGTAATAAACACTATTGAACCTATGTGCATGAGTTTAGAAAGATTGCTGTTAAGCAACTGTTTTTGATAATATCTCCTGAGCACAAAGACTTTCAGCACAACTGCTCAGGCAACAGAAACCAGAAAGGGTTGCTGCCAAGCTTAGGAAGCTCTATAACAAGAAAAATAACCAGAGATCATGTAGAAGTATTAGAAATATTTTCAAAATTTTATGAAAACCTGTATAAAGAACAGAAATCTGGAAATCAAGGAAAAGTGCAAATAGAAATGTTTATAAAAGAAATTTGCCAAAGTTATAGGCAGATGTGGTTCAATTACTAACAGGATAGGAGGAGTTGAGATAAAAAATGGTGATGTATAACCAATCTACAGGAAAGTCCACATGAATGGATGGTATTTCTGTGGAACTTTGGAAGCTAGGAAAGAAAAGAAAGTGATAAAGATCTGGAAGGTTTTGCTTAACAGTATTTCAAAAGGAGGAGAAAGAACAGCATCCTGGAAAAAAGCAGTGGTAGCTGTAATCCCTAAAGATGGTAAAGACTCATTAGATCCAGGCTCATATAGGCCCATTTTGATTCTAACCATGACTATAAAGTTTTTTATGTCTGTAACGGCTAAAAGAATGGCAAAGGTGATGCCAAAATTGATAGATATGGGTCAGTGTGGTTTTGTGGAGGGAAGGCAAATATTTAACAACATTAATAGAACAGTGATTATTGGGAAGGAAGCAAAATGTAAGAAAATACCACTACTGTTTGTTGGTCTTTATGCAGAGAAAGCTTTAGACAATGTAAGCTGGGATTTCATGAGGAGGGCAACAGAAACATTAACATTCCCTGACAAAATTATAAAGTTGTTTAGGAGGACATATGAGAAATTGGAGGAAATATTAAAGCAAGGGGGTTCTCTCTGATAAGTTGAGCAGATGAACCAAGGTGTGGTGTCCTCTTTTCCTTTTGTTATTTGCATTATATATAGAATCATTGGTAAAGAAAATAAAGGACTCATAAATTCCAGGATACAATTGGTATGGTAGTGAGAAAAATTGGCTTTATTTGCAGATGATATTTTATATCAGACAAAACCAGAAAAGGACATTCCACTGATGCGGAACATTCCGAGACACATCCATGTCTTTTCTGGATAAAAATTAATGAAGATAAAAACGAAGGCAATGTAAAGTATGTACCCACACACAAAATGATTCATATTTATGGGAACATGATAAAATGAAGTACTTAAGAGTATGGATTAGAAAGGATTCTGTTTTGGCAGCTACGGATATGTGGGAAGAGACTAAGCAAAAGATAATACAAAGATTGAGAAATTGGAAGCTCTGTTTTATCGATATGGATTGCAACAGTGAAAATGTTTTTAGTCCCCTTAGTTTTATACACAGGTCAAGCATATTTTTATCAATCATAAGTGAAGTTGAGAATAACAATTAATAAAGAGTTGAAGGATTTTATCTGGGTGGGGAAGAGGGCAACAGTTAAGTGGGATAAACTGATCCTTCGAACAGAACAATGTGGTTTAGGACTGCCTGATTTGAAGGGGTATTTCAGAGTTACACAATTAAGGCTCCTATACATAGCAGAAGCAGAAAGCTATAACTCAAAATGAATAGTGAAGATGATGAAATGGGGGGTAGCTCAAGAAACAAGGAGAGACTGTGATTTTGGATGCAAATCCTTAAGGAACATAAAAATAACATGGAGAATACTATTTCTATAAATAAACAGAAAGTGTTATAAGAACTAAACCAATACAGGGATGGAGAAAGGAGATTCTGCTGATAGGGATGACTGCAATTAGGGGTACAGAGAATAAGCAAGAGAGGGCTGGAGGTTACTTGAGAAAACTGGTAAAGGAATGAAGGTACTGTAAGCAAATAATTAGACAGGGAAAGGCAACAGAAAGGGGAAAGGCCAATAATTCATTTGGACTACAGGCTAGAGATTGCCTTACCTATCACTGATTGATATCAGAGTACAGGCAAAGAGAAAAAAATAGGGGGATTCATAAGTGAAAGACCAGCACTGGTAGAGTTTTTAGTATAATCTAGAACAGACGCTACTGTTGAAAAGGGATAATTAGTAGGGTATATAAAATATTGTACGATTTGTGTATCTCTCATTTATGCAACAAAGAAGATTTAAGATCTTTGCTTGGAAGTGTTTGCATAGATATTTTTATATCCCAAGCAGACCCAAAGGGATTTTCCCTCAGGTAGATTGCAAATGTTAGAGGTGTGATGGAGAAGAAAGAGGCAATTGGGAACATGCTTTTTTGACAATGTAATGAGTTACAAGACTTTATACGTTTCCTTGCATACTACTTTAACAGACATAATTGGTGTAACGAAAGAAATGATTTTTTGAGATATGATAAAGAATCAGAATCATCTAGCCACAGTAATGCCTTGCTGAGTTTAATTTTGGTGGCTTCCAAAAAAGCTAATACTACGAAATGGAAATCAAAGTCTAAACCAACTGTATTAGTAATGAATATAGTAATGGACATAAAACAACAGAAAGTGGGAACTTTACAAAGGGTAGGAGCAAATTAAGTAAAATATGAGAATTGTGGAAACAATAGATAAAGAATGAAGTTTTGAAGGAGGAATGAGGTTTAAGGGAAGGCAGGAATTGAATGATCTTTGTAATGTTTGACTGAATGACTGGATGGGTCTATATTACTTGGCCAAAGTCTAACTTCAGCAAACACCTATTCAGCGACCGCTGTACAATGAAAACAATTTCAGCGATTCACTGAATCTACCAAAGGCAAGCAAATACTTGCTCTGCAACACAACAGACCGATACACAACTAAACTGAACTCACTCAAGTGGGGGGGGTTGGCCCCCCCATACCCTCCCAACTATATATACCAACTTCCAGATCGCACTACAGTGGAGAAAAGGGCAAAGTTGAGCAGTTGGCCAACTACTTCTTTGCCCTTGGTAAATTCAGTACATCACTGATGCAGTTTTCATTGTACAGCAGTCGCTGAATGGGTGATCGCTGAAGTTAGACTTTGGCGAACTAATACAGACCCGACTACATAGATTACAAGTGATGTATGACGTTTGCAACTGAAAATATGTCAATATGGTTTGTTTTCATTTATACAAATGTATGATTGCTTATGTCATAAGTGATAATTTAATAAAGATGTTTCTTGTTTAAAAAAAAAACATTTGGCTTAGCAGTGATTGTACAAATGAAACTATACTTGTCTGGTAAATACGGTTTTCACTGTGGCTGCCTCTACAAATACTGCAAAATGAGAAACTGTGACTTTAAAGGCATATGAACTAAAATTACTGCAGCCTGTCTCTGAAAGGCTATACCTGCATCACCCTTTAAGATTTTGGTATGAAGGCTTTAGGTAATAAGCAGGATTCGGCTACTAAACACACAAAAGACTTCAACAGAAACCTCAAAGCTTCTAGTGCAGCACACATTTGAATTTGACACCACAACTTTAGTTGCTTGAAAGCATGCACAGTAACCCTAGTGTGTTACAAATGAAAAACAGTTCTGGTAGAGCACGCAGAGTTGTTACTTATAATCTAATAATAACTCAGTACAGAGGTACTCTAGGTCATTACTGTGTCTATGCACCCTGGGCAGAAGTTCAAAGCAGAACTCACAATGGTAACTGGCACAACGCAAAATGTCAGACTGCAACAGCAAATACCTGTAAACATATTGATGCATTGCCTATCTGTAAAAGGCAATATACCAAACCCCTCCTTTAGTATTTTATCATAAACCTTTCTGTGCGTAACATGATGACTGGCAGGGGTTTCCGTGCAGAAGTGCACTATATGTTGCCCAAACACATCAGTTGATCAAATATTTGACAACTGGAAAAACAGAAGATTTTTACTTTTGATGGAATGTCAACTCAGGAGAGAAGTATTCTAGGCCATTTATGCACTCTGAATAATAGGAAGAAGTTCAGTACAACAACAATAATGGAAACAAAGTACAGTTTCACAGTTTCATAGGTTCATAGATGTTTATTAGGCTAACAACCACAAGGACCTTTTTAATCCTAGCCATGCATCACAAATCTCTGACAAATTCTGGTACCCTTGATAAGTTTAAGCAGGGCTTTGAGAGATGAAACATTTATAAGGAGGTGCGTGGGAGATGAACAATTTACAGGCTGCCTGTGTCCATTAGAGACACAGGTGCCAAATCAGGGATGAATTTCCTGTTTCCCATCCAACTGTCCAAGTTACATTTCCATTGGACTAGGGAAGAACTCTGCTTCACATGGACAGGAAGCATGTTTCAAAGATGGTGTAGTCTCTGGGATACATGTGTCCCTCCAGCAGGTCTTATTTCTACCGCAGGCAATCTGTTGTGTTACATGCATATACGTATGTTTGGAAGGCTGACCTTTTACACAGTTGTTTCTTGTTATCTCCATCTAACAAGACGTTTTATTTTAATGAAAATCATCAAAAAACCAACCCTTAGAACATCACCATAACCTAACTTAATACAACCACACATACTATGTACATCTTCAAATAATGAAGTTTAAGCCTCCTAATAGGAACAATTATCCCAAATTAACTAAAGCTTGTAAGTGTGGCTGTCAATCTATAAATAAGGTTATCCAAGCTAAAATGCATGGTACAGCCTGTACTTCAACTTACAATAAGGGCTGTCTGTTTTTGTCTTGTCTATTTCTCTCCTAGATGTAGAAAATAAAGTACAGTAGTTTAAAATCTTACTATAATAGTAGCTGTCCTTCTCTTCACTTTTGCAGTATTCATTACACTAGGGAATCCTCTGCCAAGGGCGGCCTGACATCCATACCAAAGCCTTTCGGTTGCTTTAAGGTATGCCGTACATCACATGTATGCACCTTGCATAGTGTAGGGCATAAAGGTGATGTCCGGTCGTACCATTCTCAGAACTGCGAGCACCAAAAGGAATGCCAGTCCTAAGAAAAGAAAGGTAATCAGTACATTCAGAAGAGAAATAGACCAGCAGGTGGAGGGAGGGAGTGAGTACTGCCAACAGTGAAGAGAACATCTATTGTTATGGCAAAATTTTACACAACTGTACTATATCCCTTCCATTTCACTGCTGCAGTATTCATTACACTAGGGAGAGTGGCAAAGCTCTGGGAGAAGAGAGGGGGGAGGAAAGACCAGCAGAGCCCTCTAGGAAGCCATGAATAATGGCCCTAGCAGAACCAGCTCTAGCTCTGGAAATGCCATCCAACTTGTAGTGCTTAGCAAATGTATGCACAGAAATCCATGTTGCTGCCTCAAGAATAGAGTTTGTATCCAAACTCATGAAAAAAACATCAGAAGGAGTCACAGCTCTAGAAGAATAAGCCTTAACAGAATAAGGAAGGCTCTCACCATGAAAGGAATAACAAAAAGAAATAGCTTTAGAGATCCAAGAAGAGATAGTCTGCTTACACACTGCTAATCCTAAGGACCTAGGGATGAAAGGAAACAAAGAGCTGATCAAATTTTCTAATAGTCTTAGTCTTATCCAAATAAAACGGAGTTGTCTATGCAAATCCAACGTGTGCAGCACCTTCTCACTGGCAGATTGTGGAGAAGGGAAAAAGTGGGCAAATTAATAGACTGATTAAGGGACAACTTATTCACCACCTTGGGCAGAAAATAAGTATTAGTATGCAAGGACACAGTACTCTTATGAAACACCAAAAAAGGAGGACAAGCCATAAGGGCCTGAAGCTCAGACATCTTGCCTGGCAGAAGTAAGAGCTAAAAAAGCAGTCTTCCGAAAGCAACGTTGCAAGGAAGATGAAGCTGCAGGGTCAAAAGGAACCAGAGTCAATTTTTCCAAAACAAACTTAAGATCCCAGGCAGGAGGAACAGGCTTCCTGAGAGGTCTAATATGAAGGATGTCTTTAAGAAATTGTTTAGCTTCAAATCTAAACACTAAAGGAGGAGATAAAGGCAGGCAAGCAGAGACCGCCAATAAGTGGGTTTTAAAAGAAGAATAAGCCAAACCAGCATTAAGCAACCCACACAGACAAGACAGAACCAAAGGAACATGCTCCAAAAGTGGATCCAGGTTACAAGAAAGATACCGACTAGAAAACCTTTTCCATTTGGATAAGTTGGATTTCATAGTATTGGATTTCTTGGCCTCCTGCAGGACCTTAGGCACAACCTCATAAAAAAAGGTGTCTATGTGGAATCAAAATCCTATCACCCACAATGCCATTTGAAAAGTGGAAAAGTGGGGATGGATGAGAGATCCCTTATCTTGTGTGAGTAGGTCCACCCTGTGAGGTAACTTGTGATGATTGTCCTTGGCTAAATGCAGAAGAAGAGGGAACCAATGCTGTCTCAGCCAAAAAGGAGTCAGCAACACATTTTGGGAGCATCCTGTTGAATTCTGAACAGGACTTTTAGGATGACAGGAAGGGGTGGGAAAGCATAAAGAAATATCTGCTTCCAAGAAAAAGACAGGGCTTTCACCTTCAAAAGCAGAGGACTTGGTTCTCTGGCACAAAAAAAGAGGAAGTTGTCTGTTCAGAGGGGTCTATATCATATGATCGACATTTGAAAATGTCGAAGCACTTTTACTAGACACGAAAATGTCGAACGCTAAGTTTGTTGAATGGCCAAATCACCGATTTCTTTCCAAGGGAAAGAAATCGGAAGGCCAACAAACAACACCACATAAAAACAAACATATTTAAGTCCCCCACACACACCCCCTAACTAAATAGTCCAACCCCAAGACAGCACTACAGTCGGGGAAAGGGCAGGTGTGACAGAACGGCCAATGGTGATTTGGCCCTTCAACAAAGTTAGTGTTCAACATTTTTGTGTCGAGTACAGGTGCTTCGACATTTTCAAATGTTGATCAGAGAGGAGGCAAAAACATCTATTTGAGCAGTACCCCACTGGTGGACAATGTCCAGAAACACATCCCTGTGAAGTACCCACTTGTATGATTGAGTTAAGGGCCTGCTCAGTGAATCTCCCACAATATTTTGACCCGAGGGAATGTAAACTGTCTGAAGAGTTACTTGATACTGGACAGTAAGTTCCCACACCAGGAGTACCAACCAGCAAAGAAGATAACAGCTTGTCCCTCCCTTGTTTGTTTACATATCACATCACTGTTGTATTGTCTGCAAACACCTTGAGAGGTCCTGGGAAGAAGAGATGATGAAAAGCCTAAAGAGCCAGCAGAAGAGCTCTCATGTCTTTGACATTGATGTGCTCTTTCTGTTAAAGAGGTGACCAAATACCCTGCACTTTTAGGGAGCCAAATGCTACTCCCCATCTCATGTCTGAAGCATCTGTGAATAGCTCCTGAGAGGGAAGGGGGGGGGGTGAAAAGGGAACCCTGGATTTACAGACAACTGCTGAATCTACCACTGAAGTCCCTTGAGACAAGTCAGAAGAGTAACTACAAATTCAAGGAGATACACATGTTGAAGCTAAATTGACTTCATAAAACATTAAAACATTCCAATGTGTAGTTTGTCCACGGGACCATAGGAATGGTGGAGGCCATGAACCCAAGAGCTCTCAGAAATTCCCTGGCTGTTATAGAGGCTAGAGGATGAAGAGTTTGAAAAAAGGAAATGAGAGTTAAGACCTTGGAGGGAGGCAGGGATGCCAGCAAAGGCAAAGTCTGGATCCTGCACCCTAGAAAACCATGGCCCTGGGAAGGAGTCAGAAAAGACTTTTTGAAGTTTACTGCGAACCCCAGGCTTTGCAGACGGTAAACAGAAAAATTAAGACTTTCAAACAAGATCTCTAGAGCATATGCCTATAACTGGAGGTCATCCAAGCATGGAAAATCTTGGATCCCCTGAAGCCTGCAAAAAACAATCACAGGAGCGAGGCATTTGGAGAATGCACTTGGGGCAGTAGAAAGGCCAAAGTGCAAAGCAGAAAACTGAAAATGACAGGAAGCAACAAAGAAATGTAAAAATTTCCTGAAAGGGGGGTGAATAGGGACATGGAAATAAGCATCCTTGAGATCCAGAGACCCCATATAAGCCTGAGGTAGCAAAAGAGGAAACAACGTCTGAAGGGACAACATTCAAAAAGAGGACATCTTCAAAAAAGTGTTTAGATGAGACAGGTCTAAAATTGGTCTCCAGGTTCCCACTTTTCCTGGCACTTGAAACATCCTGGAGTAAAACTCCCTCCACCTTTGGTACACAGGTGCCTCTTGAACAGTACCCTGAGTCAAAAGTTCTCAAAACACCCCTGGAAAGAAGGATAGCCATTCCTGAGGGAGCTAAGGAATTTCCATAAAAAAGGGGAAAGAGATTTCCAGACCATGAAATGCCATGGCAGACAATGGATAGAGCCTATGAATCCTGAGTAATCTTTAGCAAGCAGGGAGAGAGAGAGTGGTGAAGAGAGAGAGGGAAGTGGCTGGGAAGAATAGGATAGTCAGCTAGCACATGGTTTATCAGGAAAATGAGACTTCTGAGGAACAGAAGACTGAGTAGCATTTGCAGGAGGAGCCCACTTGCCACCCTTTTTACCCTTAGAAAGTGGGTAAGCTTGCCTGTGAACAATGGCTGGTCATTGGGGTAATTTCTCTGAAATTTAGGCAAAGGAGAAATAAACTCATGTTTAAGTTCCTGTAAAGCCTTGCCCTTATCCTGAAGAGAACAAATCAGCAGCAGCTTTGCCGCATAAATGTTTATTATCTAGACGGGCATCCATCAAATTGCCTTAATATCATTAGGTAAAGGTTGAAGTCAAAGCCCAGAATACCTCTTCATCACTGACCCAACAGCAGCAGCCCTAGAAGAGGCATCTGCTGCATCATAACTACACTCGACGGAATGACAAGCCACCTGGGAGGAAGTCCTTAAAAGGGAAAGAGCAGAAGTTTTACCCTCAGAATCTGGAAGATCACCAATCACCTGACAGGCCTGAGAAAGCAGAGCCAACAAGTACTTGGACATATGGGTCTGATAATTAACAGCCCTAAAAGCCAATGTAGGTAGCAGAGGTATAGACCTTCTTACCAAGCATTTCCATGGTTCTGCTATCTTTATCAGAAGGCAGCAATTTAAAAGAATAAAGCAATTAAGGCTTGTCAAAAGCTACTGACAACACCAACGGGTCAGCAGAAGGGCACTTGTACAAACATTTACTGCCCTCATGTACCCTACAGACCCTATCATGTTTCTTGGGGGCAGGGGACTAAGAATCTGGAGCCTCACAGGCATTAGAAAAGGCATCCTACAAAGCAGTCAAAACAGAAGGGACAGCAGAAGGTCTAGGAGAATCCATCTGCAGTAGCTCAAAATACCTTTTTTGCACCTTTTTTGTATCTCAGAAACTTGAGCATAATCCCATTTAATGAACTCCATCATGCTAGAGATAGTGTCCCCAAAAGAAATCTCTTCAAAGGGAGCATCAGGACTGGTAGATTCCTCTTCCTCTGATCAATAATCCAAAGGAGAGTGAATCTGTGAGGAGTAAGCAAGGGATTTCATATCTGTATCTGCCTCCCCCTCACAGGAATCCTGTTTTCTGGGTCGCTTAAGTGGGTAAAGGACCAAGAGGGGGCTGGAAGAGAAACGCCCTGAGGAGTTTTTAAAGCCACCAAATCAATAAACAACCCCTGAGTGAAGGACTGCCATTCACTCTGTGGATCCTTAGGAGCTGAGGAAATATATTTAGTTATCTGCTTTTCCTTTAAGGCTCATCCACCTTAAAAATATAGAAGGCTTCGACCCGAGATGGCATTTAATAACTGTAATAGGGACTTCTTTTCTGACTACAGTTTGGGGAACACCTCTAAGCCCCTCAGAGATAATTAGCCACGGTTCCCTCCTGTGAACATCTGAAACAGATGTCTGCAATGCCTCCATGGAAATGCCTAAGGTTGGATCTCCACCAGCCTCCAACCCAGTCATGGCAAAAGAATCCAACGATAAAGCCGGGCAAACCTCCAAGCTATTATTCGTCTCAGGAGGAACGTCTAGCTGATGCTGTACAGCAAAACATTATGGACTAGGTTTCTTGGCCTTCTTCCCAGATGGATGGCCCTCAGAGCAGGAAGTTCCCTCCATCGTGTCTATAGCAAGAAGCATAAGATGCTGACTCTCAACATTAAGTGCAAAGAAGAAATACTACTATGAAGGGTCTTGGGAAGAAAGGCCTGACAGATCAGGATGTATAGTCGTGCGAATTGCCAAGGCAAAACAGGCATTGCCTGTGATGGTCTT
Source organism: Protopterus annectens (assembly GCF_019279795.1). NCBI lineage: Eukaryota > Metazoa > Chordata > Ceratodontiformes > Protopteridae > Protopterus > Protopterus annectens. The sequence continues at coordinate 2,491,180 of NC_056732.1, forward strand.
TATGGGGAATCTGTCTCCCACACTGGCATTTACCCTTCTTGGATGATATGAAACCCTGCAAGCAACAATATAGCAAAAGAAAGATAAGACAACAAAACTCCAATGGGGCACTTATATGTAATGGGTTGTTGAACCAGCAACGTAACAGGTGTTCAGACAGATGAGCAAAAGATGGTGTTTAGACTGGCGGCAATGAAGTTCTGAGGATCGTACAGCTGGATGTCACCTTTATGCCCTATGCTACGCAAGGAGCACACGTGTAATGTGTGGCATACCTTAAACCAACCTAAAGTCTTTGGTACACTAGCCAGATGTTGGGCCACCCTTGGCAGGGGATTCTCTAGTGTAATGAATACTGCAACACTGAAATGGAAGGACATCTTGAATACTTTCTGAAAACATTACCACCTAACCATAGAAAGAAAAGTATTCCATTTTTATTTCCCTTTTTATCAGCTTGTCTCCACAGAAACATGAGAACCATATACATAGCTGCCTTCAACTACAAGCTTCTCATGTTGCACTGTGATCATTTGATTACTAAAGCAAAACTTTTCATTGCATTCGGTATTGTTTTATTTACTTGCCACTTAAAACTTGTTGTTAGATCAAGCCAAGGGTCTTAATCCAATCATTCTCCTATGCAAACGTAAGAAAAAGCATATCCGTTTCATTTATATCATGATCTGTATACATTTACAAAGCATCCCCCCTCAACAACCCAAGATTATAGCCTATTATCTTACACAAGCTTTTGTCCAGGTTTTCTTCTGTTTTTACATTACAGTGTCTACATTTCTTAAAACCAAACAAGAAAGAAAAGAAAAAGGGGCACCTATTTACTTCAGTATCCCTATAACACGCAAAATAACTTGAAATACTTTACTATATTGCGTACAGTACGTCATATTTTATAAGAATAGTGTTAAGAATAAAAATAGTTTTACTTAATGTTAACTCTTTCCTTCCTCTTCCCCTCTTCTTAATGTTCTTCCAAGCATTTATGACATGAAGTAGGGCATATGCTTTGGAGTCCCCTGCAAGGTTAAGAAAGTCAAAAAAGTCCAATATTTCCATGTTTTCTTCTTCAGCCATATTTCACAAATGTGTTTAATGATGTCTAGTCCCACATTTATTCATTAATTTCCAAACTGCTGATTTTCTCCCGGTTGATGTCCATCTCCCAGCTCCAGTCTCTGGTTCATTCCCAATGTATGCCTAGTTCTTCTAGACAACTCCTCTGCTTTTCTCTGTCTCTCAAGCATTTTCCTTTGGAACATTGGAAAAGGTTTAACTGGCATGGTCTCGCTATGAGCTTTATTATCAGAAGAATAAGAAAGAGACCCATCCCCTGTGACAGCTCACTTTTGTTGGACACACTTTTGTATTTCCTCCTTAACATGTTCTGCATCAAGAAATGACTGGCCCTCCAGGAAAAAAAAAATATTATGAAAATAACTGGATGCAGCAGCTTGAATCTCACACCTGCGTGTCAACATGAACTGATTGCAAGGATAAATTTATTCCCCTTCTGCCTGGTGTACAGTGTGTAATCATTTTCCACAAACACTCTACTCTCCAACTTTTAGTACTTTGTCTTTCTGCCACAATTTTGTCAGAATCAACTTTTCTGCTGGTAGGCTTGCATCTTTACTATACACATAATGTGCCCTTTCAATTAAAAACTCCTGCTGTGGAATACCAGTGAAGTTGCTTATTTGTGCATTCATACAATTAATACAGTCTGTTCCTTCCAGTTTCTTCCTTCCGGTACAACAGAACATCTCGGTTTTTCCCTATGTGCGCCGTCCTCTAATTTTACCTCTTTTTGCACAGTCTCATACTCAGCCAGCTTTTTCTTCATTTCATCCTCTGATTTTTGCAGTCTTATCATCTCATCTGAATACCTGTTTAAAGCGTCTTCCATTTTTCCCAGAGTTTTGTTATTTGAGCTGACATACTTCTTCAGTGTTTTGTTTATTTTAATCAGTTCTGATCACATTTGACTTATATTTTTCTGCTAGATTACTGGAAGTCATGTCTTGCACCAAAGCTGGAGCTTGAATTGCTTTTTGCTGTACAGTGGCAGAATTCTTCACAGCCAGTGTTTTCTCCTCACCTTTTATCGTTGATTTTCTTTCAGGTTCTCTAAATTTCTTCATTGATGGCATCCAAGCGGTGCACTTTATAGCCAATAACTGAAATTTACCGAAAATAACAAATTCACTGGATCTCTTTTCTGAGTTTCTGTTTTCACTGGCATAGCTGAAATTAAGCTGCTAATCAGTGTGCAACCTTCTTGGAAATCCTTTTTCAAGGAATGCTATGACCGAAGAGATTTAAAAGACCTCATTTTTTTATTCTTCAGGTCTGATCTTATGTAACTGAGGAAATTTAAAATATATCAACAAAGGCTCAACTTTTTCAATATCTCCACTCTTTGAAATAAAGGAATTCTTATGGAAACATTTCATGTGAGGTTCAAATAGCTGAAAACTTTCCTCTCGGAAATAATGATTATCTGAGAAGCATCAAACAGAAACTTTTACACAACAGTCATCTTGGATCTGCCTCCAGACAGTTTTCCATTTTCACGGCTATTTAATTGTTCTCTCTGTGGTTTATTTTTTAATATGTTGCTACATCACAGAGTACTTTTTTGTCAAAAATTTGAAAACATCTAGCAGCCCATTTTTTCTTCCAGCATCTATTTCACTTGTGTCATTTTCTTCCTGGTCCAAATTTGGTGTTTTAATGAATGTGTTCTTTTTTTTTTCTACTGAACTGCTAAATTTTTATTTACTTAAATAGTTTACTGGGAAGAGCTCTGATTTCAGTACACCAGTTTCATTCCGGCATTCAGACATACATGGTGGTGTGACGTAATGTACAGTTACGGAGTGATAACTGTGATATTTGTTCAGAAGATGTGGCATAAAATTCATATCAGACAGTGGTAGGAAGGTGGCTGTTTTCATCAAACCAGTCAGGTGAATGAAATGAGGCTGTCCCTCACTGTTTATGGCTCTGTGATGTAGTAAGGTGAATGAAATGGGACTGTCCTTCACTGTTTATGGTTCTGTGATGTGGTAAGGTGAATGAAATGGGACTGTCCCACACTACTTACAGTTCTGTGATGTGGTGAGGTAACCAAACTTTTGACATTTGTATTTTTGTTGTTGCTGCGTAGTCAGGTTCAATGTGTGGCCTCAAAGAGGTTAACATATTAGGCTGTAAGTCAACAGATGTTTCTTTAATTACTAGCATATTCATGGGCATTACTTCAGTAATGCTGTCTGGCCTATTTGTTGCCACACGCTTATTCTTCTGCATTCAGCCTTTCTCAGCATCAGTGTTTACTCTAGTGAATTTTGTCTTTACACTATGTGGCCAAAGTATCTGAGTTTTAGTTTTACTATTAGACCTTTCATAGATCCACAGGTTCATAGGTAGATACTAGGCTATCGGCCCAAGGGCCTAAGTAAGCCTAGCCAACAAAGTTCCCTGGCTTACGCCACCCAAGAAAGTTAATTTCCTGTGCCCCTGTCGAGCAGAGCCAAAGAAGTGATCCCAGGGGTGTATTTCCTATTTCCCATCCACTCATCAAGATTTTTCTGGAAGAGTGCTAATGAGGAACTTTGCTTGACATAGATGGGTAGCTTGTTCCAGAGTATAGGAAGTCTCTGGGACAGGAATCTATCTCTCCAGCATGTCCTTTTTATTGTGGTGACAAGGTTTAGGTCCCTAGAACGTGTAGCTCGGAGGGATTGGGATTGGGATTTCTTTAGGTGTAGCATGTCCAACAGCTCTAGGTTTAACACAACTTTATATGTTAAGCAGAAATCTCCTCGGAGTAGGCGATATGCTACACAGTAAAGCTGGAGTTTTTTGAGATGATCAGTGTAGGGCATTTGTCTGAGGCCAGTAATCCTCTTTGTGAAGTACTTTTGTAGCCTTTCCAGCTGCTGCAAATGTCTTGTGAGGTACATTCCAAAGAGGCGTTGTACTCTATAATGGGTCTAATGAGTGCCGAGTAGAGGGGAACAATGACCTCTTTTTTCATGGATGAGAACTCTTTTGTGATGAGGTGTGCCACATAGAAGGATTTCCTGACTACTGTGGCGATGTGATTATCAAAGGAGAGACTACTGTCCACCTGGGTCCCAAGGTCTCTTATCACACATTCATGTTAAGTAGACTACTACCTATGTGGTAGTTCATGGGTACAGAGTTTTTACCAAAGGGGATGACAATGCCCTTTTTGGCAATGAGCTTGAGGCCATGCCTCTGACACCAGGCATCTGTCTCGGTGAGGCCTTTCTGTAGGATGTCCACATCATTTAGGAACTCGACTATGGCTCCTAGTTTGCAGTCATCTGCGAACTTCATTAGCCAGAGGCCTTCTGTGTTAGCCTGTACTTCAGAGAAGTAGATACCAAACAGGAGAGGTCCCAGGACTGAACCCTGTGGTACGCCACTTGTCACTGGTTTGAAGTCATATTTGGAGTCTGCAACTTTTACAGTGTGGGTTCTGTCAGTGAGCCAGCTGGCAACCCATCTTGTGACGCAGGGATTTATACCTAGTTTAGTGAGTTTAGCTATAATTCCAGAATGGGGGATGGTGTTGAAAGCCTTGGCGAGGTCAAGATAGGCTATGTGAACCACCTTACCCTCGTCTACGGCTTTGGTGACTGCCTCAAAGAAGTCGATCAGGTTCAGAAGGCATGATCTGCCTTTCACAAACCTGAACTGGGTGGAGTCCAGAGTTTGGAGGTCACCAATGTCTTTGTTTATGAGTTCCATGATGATACATTCTATGGCCTTGCAGACCAGGCTCATCAGGCTAATAGGGTGATAGTTTCCAGGGTCAGTGGTGGCTCCCCCTTTGTGGAGTGGGATAACTGTTGCTGTGCGCCATTCAGTGGGCACAAAGCCTGATGTGAGACTATGACTGAACACGGTGCTTAGGTGGGGAGCCAGTTCATTCTGAAGTTCATGTAAAATGCAGCCTGGGATGTTGTCCAGTCCCCATGGATGCTGTGTTTTTGGTTTTAGAGAGTGCAGCTTTTACCTGCATAGATGTGATTACAGGGACTCTGCATTCTTCCTGTATAGATATGGGCCCTTTAGGGGGTGTGAGGAGGGTAAAGTTAGCACTGAACTTATCTGCCAGGATGCTGGCAATATCAGTTGGTTCTGTAATTTTCGTGCCATTGTGCTGTAACTCAGAGCAGATCTGGGTGTTGCCATCGAGATTCTTGACATAGCTATAGAATGCTTTGTGGTTGCCCTTAGAATCAGTGGCGATTTTGTTTTCGTAGCTAGCTTTGGAGGCTCTTATAAGGGATCTCAGCTTCTTATTGAGGCTGGCCATGGAGCTCCTCCACCCATGGGATTTTACTCTCTTTTGCAACAGTTTCTTCCTTCTGTTGTAGAGTTTGTTTATGGCAGGGGACCACCAGATTGGCTTCCTTTTTTGGAGGATAGCGTCTTGGTTCTGTTTGGGATAGCACGATCCATGCACTCGTGTAAATGCTTATAGAGTGCATTTGTGTAGGATTCAGCAGTCATAACTGTATTGTCCATCTGCATGGGTGTCATGAGGTTTGCCACTTCTGTCTTAAGAAGCATGAAGTTGGCTTTGGAGAAATCTTTTACCGTGGTTTCCTTAATGGTGAGTGGGGGCGGGATGCGGATATCTAGGGTGATTAGCTTATGGTCGGATCTGACCAACGGAAGTTGACTTCAGGTGTGGACCACTGGTCACTCATGTTGGTAATGACTAGGTCTAGGATACTGTTGCCCCTGGTGGGGGTGTGGATAAGTTGATCCAGGGCATTGGAAATTATGAATTCCAGAAAGCATTGAGTTAAAGAGTTGGTACATGAGTAATTTTCCCAGTTAATAGTGGGACAGTTGAAATCACCCATTATTAGGGTGTTTGGTTGAACCCTAATATTTTCCAGTATATCAAGAAAAGAGGAGTGGTAATCCTGGGGCATGGTGGGGGATCTGTAGCAAGCTACAGTTTGGATGGCAGTTTTGCCCAGAGTTAGTTGCACTTGGATAACCTCGGATGCAATATGCTGCTCAACTAGCCTGGAAGTGTGGCTATCCTTAATGAATATGGACACACCTCCGCCTTTGGTGTTCTGGTCCAGGTTAGATGGCCGAAAAGTGTGGTATGAGTTATTGCCTGGTAATGCAGGGGTGTTCTCTAGAGCCTTGAACCAGGTCTCTGCACAGATATCAATGTTCTCCATTTTAAGGAGTGCCTTGAATGAGTGCATTTTGAGATTTAGACTTCTAGCATTGAGTAGCATTACCCTCAGTTTTTGCTTGCCTGTTTCCTGTTATGGTGGTGAATTTGTCATTTGAACCTTGCCTAAAAAATGCACTATAGGTGCGGCAAGACCCTTAGCCAGTATCCGGAATCCCAGGGGCGACTGGTGCAGGCTATGTCTGGCAAAGCATTGTGGTCTGTCGACCATGTTGTCCCAGGCAGACAGATACTGGATCCTCTTAGAATGACGCCAGAAGCTTAGCCAATTGTTGAAGTTCAGTGAACTGTATTTATTTCCTAAAATATTGACTGATTTGATCTTCCTGCAGTAAAAAGAATTCTCAAAGTTTTCTCGAAAACCACACTTCAAAAGCATCAATTGTCCAGTGCACAGCCATATTCACAATTCAATACTCACAACCTTACATAAATGGGAAAACCATAGTATTGACTACATGGACATTTGTTGACAATGTGATGTATAAGCTACTTAATTTCTTACCCAGATTTTTCAAAGCATTCTTCTCAAGAAGAAAGCATATTTTAATTTCATGTTTGCATTCACCATGTATAGAGATCTTTGAGTAAAATAAAATTTGTCACTGCCTCCATTTCTTCCCATCTATTTGCAAAGAATTAAGACTATCCAATTTCCCTTTTTGTGCTAATTAACCAACCCCATTTGGTTAGATCCCATGGTCAATATTTATAGAGTATCCCAAATAAGGCATCAGAATAGTCAGTTAAGCAGTTGTTTTTTTTTTTTTTTCTTGAACTCCCTTGCTTTTTTTGTTGGCAGTTTGCTCTATAATGGCTCTGTGCAACTGTTAAATAACTAGAAAGTACAGTTGTCCAAAATCTTACCATAACAGTAGATCTTCTTTTCAATGTTGCAGTATTGATATAATATGGGATTTCTTGCCAAGGACAGCCCAATATCCAGCCAGTATACCAAAGTCTTTACTTCTTCCTAGCATCATATGTAAGGTATATGCCCCCCCCCCCAAGTAGGCATAAGGCATAAAGGTGACATACAAACACTCCATACTCAAAACTGAAGTACCCCAGCAAAAGTAGAGCCACTCCAGTAGACAGGAGAACATGCACATTGAGGGAAAAAAAAAGAGAGAGAGTCAAAGTTCCCTTGGAGATCCCAAAAGAAGAGAGAAACAAGGGGGGCAGAAGGGAGGGACTAAATACTGTAAATAGTGAAAAGGACATTTACTGTTACGGTAAGATTTTACACAATTGTGCTAAGTCCTTCCATGTCACTATTGCAGTGTTCATAAAAAGAAGTTATGTCTTACCATAACATACCATCTGTGTTGATGATCTTCTTTCATTAATCACCAATGGGTTCAGTTCCGAGCCCTCAGAACCGAGTAGGCCTAATACCAAGCTCGCACCAGTCAAAAACTCTCAAGCTAAGCTTCTACCCACAATGCCCTTCTCCCCGTTACCTCAGATCGAGTTTGCCCATGTTATACAAGTAAAGCAGAGGCCATTTCTGCGCAAATGCCCTAAGACTCCACTTGGACCCAAAGTATCCCCCAGGAGCCTTTGGCAGGGGAAGGAGGGTGGGAAGTGATGAATGAAAGAAGATCAGCAGCACAGATGGAACATTATGGTAAGATATAACTTCTTTATCTGATATTGTTAATCTTCTTACCATTCATCACCAATGGGACATAATCCCCAGCGACCTTGAGATCTTTGGGCAGCCCTTATGGAAGAACGTTCCTGAGTACCACTGAGCTGAAGGCAGCTCTCCCTCTGTAGACCACATCCAATTTGCAATGATTGATAAAGGTGTGGTGTTTAGCCCAAGTGGCTGCTGCGCAAATGTCATCCATAGAAGCCCTGGAATGGAAGGCTACAGAAGTTGCCACAGAGCTAGTGGAATGGGCTTTAATATTCTGTGGCATAGCTTCTTTTGCAAATAAATAAGTGACATGTATGCAGTCCCTTAGCCATTTTGATAAAGTGACCTTGGAGACAGAATTTCCCATTCTAGGCCCATTAAAGGAAATGAAAAGTTGGTCAGTCTTACATATTGTTTTGGTCCTGTCTAAATAAAATCTCAATTGCCTGTATACATCCAAGGAATGTGTGCAGTATTCTCCCTTTATTAGAAAAATTTGGGAGTAATACTGGTAGGTCAATAAACTGATTGATGGAAAAGTGAGAAACAACTTTGGGGAGAAAGGATGGGTTCGTCCGGAGTGATACTCTGCCCTTGTGGAAGATTAGATAGGGTCTTTTGGTGCACAATGCCTGCAACTCCGAAATTTGTCTGGCTGACGTGATGGCTACCAAGAAGAGAGATTTCCATGACAAGAATTTGAGGTCACATTTCGCTGCAGGTTCAAAAGGGGGTTGAGTCAAAGACTGGAGAACTAATGTGAGGTTCCATGGCACTATAGGCTGTCTGACTGGAGGTCAAATGTGAGAAACTCCTTTAAGAAATGTTTTATGTAAGCACAGTGATATGAGAGGAGTACCATCCAACCCATTATGGTAATTTGAAATCGCCGCCAGATGTACTAGGATGGTAGAGGCTGCGGCTCCATCTTCAAAACACTTAGACAGATATTGTAAGACTGCTGTGACTACAGCCAAATACGGATCTAGCATATTTTCCTTTGACCAAATAGAGAACCTTTTCCATTTTCCCCGATACAGTCTTCTGCTGGATGGTTTAAGAGAGGCCAGAATAATGTCATGTACAGGTGAGGTGAGATCATCCTGCCTGGCAACTAACAGAAGTGGAGAAACCAAGCTGTCAGCTTGAGACTGGACAGATTCGGGTGATTCAACCCCTGGGGGTGAGAAATCAGGTCTGGAAGAGGGTCCAGAATCCACAGTGGATATAACAGATGAGGCCGAAGGAAGGGGAACCAAATTTGTCGAGGCCAAAAGGGGGGTAATAGGATCACTTTGCATTTCAACCAAATAGATTTCTTTATGAATTGTGGAATCAGAAGAATGGGAGGATAGGCATAAAGAAGTCCCGTGGGCCAATCGTGAATCAGAGCGTTCCTCGGGGTCTCCCCCTTTGGGGGGTAATACTGCCAAATAGCTGCTGCATTTGTTGTTTGATGGGGGGCGAAGAGGTCACAGCAAGGCTGGATCCAATGGCTGAAATTTTCTGCCGCTACTTTGGGATTGAGAGACCACTCATGGGGCAAGAGAATACAAATGCTCAACTTGTCTGCAATCACACTGGAGCTCCCCAGGATATGCGTTCCTATCAGAAAGTGGTTGGAAGCTATCGCCCACTGCCAAATTCTCATGGCCTCTCGACACAGGGGGTAGGACTTGATTCCTCCTTGCTTGTTGATATACCAGACTATTGACATATTGTCTGACTGAATTGCAATTGTTCCAGATGGAAAAAACGGTTGGAATGCTTGCAACGCCAACAGCACTGCTCTCAGTTCTAGAATGTTGATATGCAAGTTGGCCTCCAACGTGGACCACGCAACCTTGGACCGTCTTTCCCTGGAAATGCCCCCCCCCCCCACCCTATCAGGGAAGCATCTGTGGTCACAATGGCCTTGGGCTGAGGGGGCTGGAATGGGCGGCAACAAAGTTCTGTGTCTGGCCTCATCCACCAAAGAAGGTCCTGCTTGCAAGAGTTGGTTATCTGAATCTGAAAACATAGAGGGTGATGGTTCAGGAACCACTGAGAGAGAAGACGCCACTGGAGGATTCACATGTGCTGTTTTGCAAGAGGCACTATTGGCATGGAAGCTGCCATAGATTCTAGGACCTGAAGAACCTCTCTCACCAAGACTTTGTTTTGACAGAGTATCACCCAGAGCTGAAGCCTCAGTCTCTGGAATCTGTGAGCTGGGAGTGACACCAGGCAAGATTGAGTGTCGAAGACTGCTCCGATGAATTATATCTGCTGGACCGGAGTAAGGTTGGATTTCTCTCAGTGCACAATTATCCCCAAAATTTCTGCCAGAGAAAGGATGTATTGCAGGACTGTTACCAGAAGATGCTTGGTGGGGGTGGTAAGGAGCCAATCGTCCAAATATGAAAACACTCAGATTCCTTGCAGTCTCAAGTGAGGTGTAACCACTGCCATGCAGTTTGTGAACACTCTGGGGTCTGTAGAGAGGCCGAATGGCAGGGCACAAAACTGGTAATGATTGGCTCCTAGCCAGAAGCGGAGTAGACTCCTGGAGCATTTGTCCATTATGATGTGGTAATACGTGTCCTGGAGATCTATCGAGCACATCCAATCGCCCTCCCTTAGAAAATGGAGAATGGACTGAACCATGACCACCCGGAATTTGGTTTGGGCAACAGAATTGTTCAAACTGCTGAGATCCAGAATGGGTCTCTAGTCCCGTGTCTTTTTTGGCACCAAAAAGAATCTGGATCTGCATTGGTCTGGTGGGACTAGATGGATGACTCTTTTTTTGATACAGCTTTTTTATTTCTGAAGCTGCTTCTTCCCTCTGACTGTGTGTAACATCGGTAAGTTTCTTTGGAAGTTTTGGATATGTGATGAGGGGAATGGTGTAACCTCTGGTAATGATATTCTGCACCTAACAATCGGTGGTAATAGAGTGCCAGGCAGCTTGCTGCAGAGAGGAACGACCCCAGACTGCTTTCAGAGGAAAGCAATCTGGCCGCTCTTCAGGAGCACTAGTAAGGCTGCTCAGAGAAGGAGTCTCTGGGGCCTTGGTTACATGGATCCCCCTCTGCCTCGATAGGGGAGTCTTCCAGAATTGTTACCCCCCTTCTGCCCCTGTGGTATCATCACCACGTGTGGCGCAGAAAGGACCCTAAGATTTTTTGTGCCACATCTTCCCACTCCTCTGGTTCCTGGAAAAGGAACCTTGATTGTTGGAAAAACATAGACCTACAGCAATCAGGGTCTTACCATCCTGCTCACACTTGGCCAGTGTGTCCTTTACCTTGGAGCCGAACAGGGAAGATGCTTTGATGGGAGCATTCAGAAAGGAAGACTTGAAGGGATCTGCGAGGTCACAAATGCGCATCCAGGCATGGCGTCTCATAACTATGCCTGAACCTGCAGCTCTAGCCGCCCCTTCAGTTGTGTGTGAAAGCAACCTCATGGATGAGTTGGAGATAGATTCCAGGATTGTGAGCTGTGAGGCAACTTTGTCAATTACCTCGTCAGACAACTACCCTGCAAGTGTCCAGAGAGTTTGGAGATCAAGTTTCTTTGGAGCCTCATAAAATGCGCCAAGTAGTTCAGGGACTGTATGACAAAGGTCACTGATGCAAAGACTCACTTCCCCAATCTGTCCATGACCCGGGACTCTCTGTTGGTTGGGTGGACAGTAGGACTCTCTTCAGCTAGATCCTTTTTCGTGGCCGCTGCCACCATCTTAACATCGACTGGTAAACCACTGTACTAATGTGGGTTTTCCTCGGGTGGAGAAAGTATCTTGTCAGGTCTCTGAAGGATCGCCTCAACAGAATCAGGGTCCTTCCAGGCTCGCTGCAGCACTAGCTGAACTAGCTCATCTGCAGGCAGAGTCACCCAAGAGGTAGAAGGCTGGGCATGGAAAGCCTGCAGGAACACGGACTCCTGAGAACAAGGATTAGTGGGCTTCCAGTCACACTCTGTTTCAGCATTTAAAAGATGTCTCTGAAGGACACATCATCAGAGGGTGACCATGGGGACTTTTCACCGTCATCGAAATCCATGTCCTCTGTTACAGACTCCTTAGTACACGTTTAAGTGAACAGTAGTAGTTTAGTTCAGGCTTCCTAAAAGAGTTCAGTTTTAATTGCCACATGAGTTCATGTTTCTCCAGAAAATGTTCGGGATGTCTCCTTCAAGATCACCCATGTCAATGTGATCCACTATCTGGAAATTAAAACCCGCGTGTCTTTTATGAAGAGACAGGTGTTTGGCTAGTGCATTATTTTTATATCCAGAGCGGATTTCTGACAGATGACATGAAATCCTTCGCTTAAGTTTATTTACAGTCTTGCCCACATAAAATGCATCACATTCACTGCACTTGTTGTGTTGTGTCTTTTGGCTTTTCCCGGTTAGGGGTCGCCACAGTGGAACTTCGGTCCGCTAATGATTGGCATTAGATTTTTACGTGCCAAGTTGCCAGCTCTGATGCACAACCTTCAACGAAGGTACGCCCATTCACGCATGTCTCCACACAGAAGACGCTTTAGCTGAGAATCGAACAGGATGTCTTACTGTGAGGCGACAACGCTTCCGCAGCACCACCACCACAATCTCATCACATTCATTGCACTGTGCCCTATAAATTACTTTTGTAGTGTTACAGTCACCGCCTGCACTGGTCTTAATGATTTTCTTTAAATAAGGGCAATAAAACTATCACCTTGCTGAATAAATATACAAAATGTACAACGAGCTTCACATCTTTTAGTACTTCTCTCATATGGTCTAAGTTGACATTTAACAAAACTTCTAATGTTCCTGGCCTTCCTGTAAACAAAGGATGGGGCTTCACCTAAGATGTTAATCAGAAAAGGGTTTCCTGTGACAATGTCTCAGTTTTCTCTTCAGTAACATTTCTAATACTGTGATAACTCAAAGTGCATGTCAGGAAACAGCTATTTTTGCATTTGCTATTCTCTGTGGAACATTTTTCTACTGGGGAGGTTGAGTGAAGGTGCTTCCCATAGCTATACTTCAACCACTTTCTTAGATATGCAGATTTCCAAGGACACCAACAATAACAGAATCACCACTGATCTATTCAGAAAACCAACAAGGGTTAATTTATTACTCCACAGTAAATGGCTACATCCTACAAAAAACAAGTATAATATAGTGAAGTCCCAGGGCTATAGATTAGCTAGAATTACCACAGAGATGGAACCATTTTTGAGAAACCTGAACAACTTAATGAATGCTTTTCTAGTGACAGGCTACGAAAGTCAGATGGTAAAAAACATCCTGGAACCCATTATAGAACTGAAAAGGACTAGAGCACCTTCACTCAACCTCCCCAGTAGGAAAATGTTAAGAAATTCCACAGAGAATAACAAATGCAAAAATAGTTGCATCCTAACATACATTTTGGATTATCACAGTATCAAAAATGTTATTGAAGAAAACTGCGCCATTGTCACAGAAAACCCTTTTCTGATTAAAATCTTAGGTGAAGTCCCATCCTTTGTTTACAGGAAGGCCAGGAACATTAGAAGTTTTGTTGAATTTAAACCTAGACCATATAACAGAAATACCAAAAGATGTGAAGCTAACTGTATGTACATTTTGTATATTTATTCAGCAAGGTGATAGTTTTTATTGCCCTTATTTAAAGAAAATCATTAAGACCAGTGCAGGGGGTGACTGTAATACTACAAAAGTAATTTACAGGGCACAGTGTAATGAATGTGATGCATTTTATGTGGGCAAGACTGTAAGTAAACTTAAGTGTACGACTTCATGTCATCTGTCAGAAATCCGCACTGGATGTAAAAATAATGCAGTAGCCAAACAACTTTCTCTTCATAAAAGACGCATAGGTTTTAAGTTCCAGATACTGGATCGCATAGACATGGGTGATCTTGAAGGAGACATCCCGAATATTCTGGAGAAACATGAACTCATGTGGCAATTAAAGCTGAACTCTTTTAGGAAGCCTGGACTAAAAAACTACTGTTCACTTAAAAGTGTAATAGAACTTAGAAATTTGCCACATTGTTTGCATGACTAATTTTATTTTATTTTATTCTTCCAGTTGGTTTTAAATACCATGTTAAATCAGTTTTAATTTAAGTGTATATTTTGTTTCCATCACCACAAATTTTTCTATTTCTTATTCTTTTTTCCACTTTATTCAAAATGATGTGTAACAACAATACTAACTAATTATACAATAATATTTTTGTAGATCGTTTTAGTTTTTAGGGTTCTTGTACACAGACCTGAAGACGTCTAGAAAGACGAAATCGATCTTTGTTAACAATAGGTTATGAATATGATTTTTACATTGGATTTTTTATATGCAAAGTGTATATGTATATACTTATACATATTTTTTGATTGCCAAATGGTTTAAGGTTTTTATACATCTCCAGCCATGCGGTATATTGTCTTGGATAAAATCACAGATTTAATAATCTACTTAATAATTTGGTTAAATAAGAGGTACCACATCATTATTAATTTTATTTAAAGTACATAAGGGTTATATTATTAAGACAGCTACTAAGTAGGGCAGGACCAGCTCGAATGTCACACTGATGGGGGAAGGGATGTGAATTTAACATGTATAACAACGGCACTTTGTTTTACAGCACAATAAACCATTCTATTGCCTGATAAAATGTGTGTGTGTGTGTATATATATATATATATATATATATATATATATATATATAGAGAGAGAGTTAGAAAGCTTGTGAGGAAACTATTACTCTGTTATTTCTGTTTTATTTGGATCGCTTGTCTGTGTACTTAATAAAGGATTTCCTACTGGAAACAGACTGCCTACCCTACTTGGATTACTTTCATATATTTAGTTATTATGTACAATATTTTAAATTATATATATATATATTTTTTTTTTACTTAAGACGAGTTTAGGTTCACTACTTCTACTACCATTGTCTGATCTGATTAATATACACTGATTAACTAGATATATATGTATTGAAAATCTTCCACACAGAGAAGTTTCTTACACTGTTTTGATCTAAGTAAAACTGATACGCTTTTTCTTATTTTTACATAGGGGAATGACTCGATTTAGACCCTTGGATTTTAACACATTTTAAATGGAAGCAAGTAAACACGGGAATACTGAATGCAGTGAAAAGTTTCCCTTTAACAAATAATGTTCACAGTGCAACATGAGAAGCTTGTAGCTAAAGGCAAATGTATATCTGGTTTTCATGTTTCTGTGGAGACAAGCTGATAATGGGGCAATAAAAGCAGAATACTTTGTTTTCCAATGGTTAAAAGATTATGCTTTCTGAAAGCATTCAAGTTGTTTTCTACATCTGGGAGAAGAATAAAGATAAGACAAATACAGACAGCACTTAGTAGAAGTAGAAGCACTGGCTGTACTATGAATCTTAGTATGGATAACCTTAATTATAGGTCAATTAAAACATGTGAGTGTAGCTGTCAATATTGGACAATTGCTCCTATTAGGAGGGCTAAACTTCATTATTTGAAGATGAGCAGAGGTGTGTGTTTGTATTAAGTTAATAGACTGTGGAGGTGTATTTGTTTTTTTTGGTTAGTCTTGTAAAATGTGACATACGTTCAAATGGAAGTGACAAGAAACAACTCTATAAAACTCTGGTCCCTCCCTTGGCTGGTTTACAGTTACCTAACGAACAGGCAGCAATTTGTCAGGTGGCTCTCTTCCTGCACCTCCTTCCTACCCATCACATCTGGTGTTCCACAGGGCTATATCTTGGGCCCCCTTCTGTTCAATATTTTCACTAATGATCTCCATACCTCTTGCAAATAATCCTCCCTTATTCAATATGCTGATGATTCTACACTCATCTCCATTTCTAATAATATCACTGACCACCATGCTCTCATCAAAGACTCTTTCCTATCCATTGAAAATTGTCTCTCTGACAATCAGCTCATCTTAAACCCCCCAAAAAATAAACTCTTGCTATTTCACCCTCATTCCCTCTCTCAACGTAAATCAACCTTTGTCATCACATCCTCTGACAAAGCTACCATTACACCTGAACCCCACACTAAGCTCTTAGGTACCATCATAAACAATGAACTGAAATTTAACTTGCATATCCTTGAAGGTATTAAAAAAACACCAAAAACTTGGTCTACTACACTGAAATAGAAACTTTCTTACCTCAAACACTAGACTCGCCCTGGCTCAGGCTCTCCTTCTCCCCTCCCTTCTCTATGCCGCTCTAATCATAACTAACTTGCAATCTGCAGTTTTGGCTAAACTCCAACAAACATACCATAAAATAGCTAGATTTGTCACTAACTCACCCCACAACTCTCACCACTGCCTTGCACTCAACTCTCTTCAATGGCTGGAATTCCCCCAACAACTCCTACTATCA
Organism: Protopterus annectens; assembly: GCF_019279795.1. NCBI lineage: Eukaryota > Metazoa > Chordata > Ceratodontiformes > Protopteridae > Protopterus > Protopterus annectens. Next base: position 2,507,510 of record NC_056732.1, read on the forward strand.
CAATTTTAAATCATACACTCAATACTATACAGTCCATCTTCCTGCCCTTCTCTCTTCTCCCTTGTATCATATTACACCCCCACTCGCCCCTCCATACCACCAATCAGCAACTCCTCCATATTTATAAACCTAACAAAAATATTAGAAAAGTACTATATAAATGCTCTGCAGCCCAAGCCTGGAACAAACTCCCCTTGGACACAAGATCCATCCCCCCACTCTCGTCACTTCAAAAAGGAACTTAGACTATGCCTATTTAACACAAAGTCCTACTCCTGTCATGACCCTACCTAATTCTTCTTTCACTATTGCATTACCACTATCCATTACACAGACATCTCACTCTACCATTTCTTATTCTTCCTTCTTAACACATAGTTTTACTACATATTAGACCCACTAGCTTAACTACTACATCACATGTAAATAAACAAACACACACACACACACACACACACATATATATATATATACTTCATTGCTACTTTAAATGTCTTGTCTGTACTTGTATTATAGCTATGTATTGATTTTCCTTTTTGTTTTATGAATTATATTTTTTCTGTTCACTATTTGCTTTGTGTAGTACATAAGACATCTAAGATTTGTACTGTACTTACAAATATGCTTATCATTCTTATGTTACTGTACTTCTCTGTATTAGAGCTTTTCTCCTTGGGTCTCCACTGAAAATGGGCTACTGGCTCATTTGGACCAACCCGGTCAACAAATGTCAAATAAATAAATAAAAAGAATATCAAACTGTGAAACATTACTGTATACATGTAATACAAAAGCTGAAACCAGACATTAAAAAAAGATGTTATGCATAACAGGTGGGAATAATAACTTTTTATCATGACAGCAACTCTTTCCATATTATTTTTGATTGTGAGTGGTCTTCACAGGTATATACAAAGAAATAAAGACTAGTGAAGTATAATAAGAAATGCAGACTGCAAATAGCTCTGCTACAGGAAAGACATTTGGAAAGAACTTAGGGTGCAAATTTGATAAAGAAAGGATTTCAGGATGGTTATTCAGCAGACTATATGGGACAAAGAAAAAGGGAAGTATTTGTATTAACTGCTAGAGGACCTCCAACAGTGATGGAAGAAAAAAATTATGGCAGATTTGTAGTAGCAAGAGACTATTGGAAAGGAAGGAGGATTACACAGGCATGAATTTATATTCCACATAAATCTGCTACAATGGAACTTAAGAAAATTCTGGGAGAAATTATCAGCTTTCAGCAGGGAATATTGCTTACAAGTACGGAATGGAACTTCATCTGCAATGGTGAAAATGTATCTGGGGGGCCTATAAGAGAACATACAACTAAAGAGGTACAGTTTTGAAGAAATTTATGAAAATATCTGGTATGGAAAAAGGGAATTCACATTATTCTCCAAGGCACAAAAACTGGGCTAGGCTAGACAGAAATTATATTTCTCAGGAAAATGTATATGTAGTTGCAAGTTTTGATACACATTAAATAACTATTTCATATCATATGCCAATAATAACTAAAATAAAAATGCAGGGTTATGAAATAAAAATGAGACACTAGCAGCTCCTCGTCTACCTATTAAACAGAGATGAATTTAAGGAATAGGTGGTGAAAATTATTCAGGAGTTATTAGGGACGACTGAAATTTCTTCAGAAAATATAGGTAGATAGTGGGATAAAATGGAAGTGGAGCTTAAAATACAGTAGAAATAAAAATAAAGATAAATATGGTTTAAAAATAACAAGAATAATTTAGAGGGACTAAAACATTGTTAAAGTATTGCAGAATAAGGAGAATCTCACAGAACAAGAGGAGGCGCAACTGGAGAGTGCTAAAGACAAACTATGGGACTACCAAGATAATATGCACGAGTTTAGAAAGACTGCTGTTAAGCAACTGTTTTTTGATAATAATTCTAGTGCACAAAAGCTTTTAGCACAATAGCTCAGGCAACAAAAAATAGAAAAAGTTGTTGGCCAAGTTTAGGGAGCCTATAACAAGGACAATAACCAGAGATTCTGTAGCGGTATTAGAAATACTTTGGAAATTTTATGAAAATCTGTATAAAGCAGGGAAATATGGAAATAAAAAATACAAAGGAAATATTTCTGGAAGAATCAAATATGCCAAGGTTAGAGGTAGATGAGGCTCAATTATTAACAGTTAAGATGGGAGGAGATGGGATAAAAATGGCAATGTATAACCAATCTACAGGAAAGTCTCAAGGGATAGGTGGTATTCCTGTGGAAGTTTGGAAGCTAGGAGGGAAGAAAGTGATAAAGATCTGCAAGCTTTTGTTTAACAGTAGTTTAAAAGGAGAAGAAGCACCAACATCCTGGAAGAAACCCTACAGATGGTAAGGATCCATCAGGCCCATTTCAATTCTAAACCATGATTATAAATTATGTCTATAATAGCTAAAAGAATGGCAAATGTATTGCCAAAATTGACAGCTATGGATCAATGTGAGTTTGTGGAGTAGAGGCAAACATATGACAATATTAACAGAACAGTTATGATCCAGAGGGAAGCAGAATGTAAAAAGATACCACTGTTGCTGGTGGGTCTTGATGCAAAGAAAGCATTCGACAAAATAAGCTGGGATTTTATGAGTACGGAAATGTAAGCATTTCCATTCCCTAACACACTAATAAATTTAATTGGGGGATCAGAGGTGAAAATTAAAGTGTGTGGGAGGGTTCCTCTCTAAGTTCCATTTGAAAAGAGGAACCAGGCAGGGGTGTCCTCTTCCCCCTTTACTTGTTTTATATTTAGAACCACTGGTAAAGAAAATAAGAGACTCAGAAATTCAAGGACATAATTGGTACGGTAGTCAAGAAAAGTTAAAAAAGTAAAACCACCAGTCAAACCCAACACTTGCCAATCAATTAACTCGATGCAACTGGTGAGCAACGGTGTCCGGTTCCAAAGAATGAGACAGAATATATGCTGGAACTGTTGTTTATTGGTACATCTGGTTAAGCGCTTTCATCTATCCTCCATAGACTTAATCAGAACACCACTCGACAGACTGACAACATTTAAATACTATTAATTAATACTAATTATCCAATCCTATGGTACACCAAATTAGTCTCATGAGTAGTAGTCTCATGAATATTAATTAGCTGATCCAACCTTATACTCTACAAAAAACAACCATAAAAATTCATAAGAAAACTTAAAAACATCACAATTATAAATACAGTTTATCCCTGATATAATACTCTCAAGATACTTAATAAAAATTCATGATAAAAATTCTTAATGAAAATTGCATGAGGTAAAAACAATGTAAACAATTTAAAAAATACAAGATAGTGATTGTGTCTCACAAGAAGCACATAAACAATGGGAAACTGGTGACTTAATAAATATACTAACCTATTTAAGCCCTTAAAAGGGGTTTAGTGGGAATACAATCATTTAGCCCGGGGTAGGTGGCTGTATTTAATAAAATTTGTCACTTCACTTCTCTTTCCCCCAATATACCTTTCATATCACCTCCTCTCGGATTGATCTTTACACACTCTAGAATTGCAAACTTAAAAGTATTACAAGTTTCACTATCCCTGATGTGTCTATATAGGGCATTATTAGTATCTTGTTTTCTGTCTGATACAATAAAGGTGGTCATATATACGATTTCTTAACCTCCTCTCAGTTATTCCGATGTAGAAACGTGGACAGTTGGTACAGATAGCTAAATAAATCACATACTGTGTCTGACAATTACCCTTTTTAAACCTAACTACTGTTTTGTTAATATTGTCTATAGTACGGGTGTGTTCCTCATACATGACATAACACTGGTTACACTGTCCACATTTGCTTGTACCTGCATTGATTGTATCATTGTGTTTGTCACTGTATTGGATTTTCCTTTTTAAATTCTTTCCTGTTTTATATACAAAAAGGGGTTCTGTTCCTAATTTGTTATGCACCCCTTCATCACACCGCAGAATATTCCAATTTTTGTATATAATACTTTTGACCTCCTTAACATAAGGGTTAAACCCCAAGATACAAGCTCTATTGTATTTCTTATTGTTGTCCTTGTTGTTAATGGACTCATCACTCATCTCCATATCTACACCCAACAAGGGTTTGTACTTTTTCCCCCATTCATTTTTGACATACCCTGTGACATCACTGATAAGTTCATTAGGGTACCCCCTTTCTCTAAGCATATTTCCTATGTGGTCAATTTCTTTAACCATCTCCGAATGATCAGAGGTCATCTGGGCTGCTCTGATACACTGCCCCTTAATTATACTTTTCTTTTGATTCCACGGATGATTACTGGAGAATTCCAAATATGTATTGCTGAAGGTCTCTTTTCTACATATTTTAGTCCTAAAGCCTGTGCTCGTAGTGTAGATATATGTATCAAGATATGCTATACCTCTACTGTTACATTTGTAGGTAAATTTTAAGTATGGGCTAGAGTTGTTGAGATATTCTAAGAATAAGACTATTTCATCCATAGTACCAGTCCACAAAATAAATATATCATCCAAAAATCTAATGTAACAACTGATGAACTAGTACAGATGGTTAGCAAACATATTTTCATCCTCCCAATCGGTAGTCAAGAAAAGTTGGCTTTATTTGCAGATGATATTATTTTGTACATGATAAAACCAGAAAAGGATATTTCATTTCTATGGAACATTCTGAAACAGTTTCATATCTTTTCAGGATACAAAATTAATGAAGATAAAACAAAGGCATTATCTGTAAACTATGTACCCACACAAAAACTGGTTCAGCAATACCCATATTTATGGGGACCTGATAAAATGAAGTACTTAGGAGTATGGGTTAAAAATGACTCTGTTATGGCAGCTACAAATATTAACGAAGAGACTAACCAGAAGATAATACAAAAACTGAGAAATTGGAAACTCTGTTTTATCTATATGGATCATAAGATCCAAGCAATGAAAATGTTTTCAGTCCCTTTAATTTTATACATAAGTTAGGTATTTTTTGGTTATGGATACCAATTAATAAAGAGTTGAATAACTTTATCTGGGAGGGGAATAGGGCAAGAGCCAAGTAGGATAAGCTGATCCTTCCAACAGAACAAGATGGTTTGGTATTACTTGATTTAAAAGGATATTTCAGAGATACAGAGTTAAGAATCCTATATATAGCACAAGTAGAATGCTATGATTCAAAATGGAAAGAGATGATGAAACGGGGGGGGGGCTTAAGAAATAAGGATAGATTGGGATACTGAATGCAGATCCTTAAGGAGAATAGCAATGGGCATACAGAATAAAATATTCATAAAGTGGCAGAAAATATTCTAAGAACTAAGCCAACATGGGAATGGAGAAAGGAGATTCTGTTGAGAGAGATAACTGCAATTAAGAGTACACAGAATATGCAAAGGAGGCTGGAATTTACTGGAGAAAACTGGCAAAGAAACCAAGGTATTGGGAGCAAACAGTTAGTGAGGGAAATGTAATAGAATGAGAAGAGGCCAAGAATATATTTGGACTACAGGCTAGAGACTGCCTTCCTTATCAAGGATTGATATGAGAGTATAGGCAAAGAGAAAGGAATAAGGGACACCTAAGTGAAAGACCAACACTGGTAAAGTTTTTAACTGAATCTAGAACAGAAGCTGCTGTTAAAATGTTAATTAGTATGGCATATAGAATTTTGTGGGATAACTACAGCAATCATTTGGAGGAGGTTAGAAAGGATTGGGAAGACATACTGGATAAGTAATTCACAAAGAAACAATGGGATGATTTGTGTATGGCTCCCCAGTATGCAAAAAAAGTTTAGAAGCTTTAAAATTTTTGCTTGTAAGTGTTTGCATAGCTATTTTTATATTCCAAGCAGACTCCACAAAGAATTTTTTTTTCAGGTAGACTGCAAATGTTGGAGGTGTAATGGGAAGAAAGATAATTGGAAATATATTTTTGGGAGTGTAATGTGCTGGGAGACTTTGAAAATTCCCTGCAGACTGCTCTATCAGAAATACTGGGTAAGCAAACTGGTGTAACTATGGAAATTATTTTTTGAGCTATGAAACAGGATCTGAATTGTCTAGACATAGTAAGGCCTTGCTGAGTTTAATTCTGGTGGCTGCCGATAAAGCAATTACTAGAAAATGGAAATTAAAGTCTAAACCAACTATATTAGAAACAGTGAATATAGCAACAGAGATAAAAGAAATGGAAGTGGAATCTTTAGAAAAGGGTAGAAGTAAATTACATAGAAAAAACAATGGGAATTGTGGAAACAATACATCCAGAATAATGATTTGGAGGAGGAATGAAATTTAATGGAAGGCAGGAATTGAGTGAGTTATGTAATGTTTGACCGACAATGACTGTAGAGAAGATCATATGTGATGTATAACGTCTGAGTCAATATGCTTTTATTTTCCTTTATATAAATGTAGGCTTGCCTACAATAAAGGTGTTTTGGTTTATATAAAAATATTCACTTTTTCAGCATCTGCAGTTGAATCATAAGCTTTGATCACTACTTTTGAATGGCTTGCCCTGGAGACTGACTGAAATTCTGTCATTTTGAATCTTTAAACAATCACTGACTTTTGATGGCATCTTATTGGCAATGCGGGCTACAACCCTTTTATTGCAAGACATTTATTCACAATGGAAGATCTGATGATAATCTGATGTAACATGACTCATTATATTCCAGTCCATTCCATTTTAGTTCATTAATTCCTAGGATGTCCATGTTTCTTCTTGTCATCTCATTTTAACCACATCAAATTTACCTCAGTTCATAATACTTACATTTAAAGTTCCAACAGTTTATAGGTTTTTTACAACATCAGATTCCAAGCTCCTCAAGAGATGGACATTCTCTTAGCTTCAATCCATCTGAGTCATCCCCACTCAAACTACCTGTACTTGCCTGCTGCTCTTCCCAAGTAGTATAATGGTCACTTTCAATCCAGACAGTCTCTTTTCTTGGTGTCATTTCAAAAAGTCTCTGGTTACTGTTGTCTGTATGCTTTGATTGTCACCATTTTCTGGCCTGACAGTAAATACAATAAGAGGGAAAAATAAGTAACTTTACCAGCTGTTAATGTAGGTATGTCAATGAAAGAAGCAGAAGAGGAAAGATGAGAAATTAAACTACTTAAGATAACAATAACAAAGTAGCGTATGTAGTGGCCGATTCTCAGCTCTAAAAAGTTCTGAATGAAGTGTATAAACTACAGGACAATATGAAACAAAGACAGGAACACTTGGTTAATATGACAACAGGCTAAACAATAAAATAAGAGTCTGATGTTGTAAAGCTATGAACATCGAAAATTATTGCTAAAAGGTTTAAACAGCTAAGGAGAAGGACAGATATATTATCTTAACATAAAAAACAAGATGTGGTTTCTATAAAAGATTCCAAATTTAGAAATAAAACACAGTAAACAGGTAGTGGATAAAACGAAAACACCAAAAATAATAGCAGCAATGTAAATCCACTACTGAAACGAAACAGCCCAGCTGACCAACTCCAGAAAGGAAGCCACAACCACATAGGAGCCACGAGGCATTTTATTAAATCCATAAGTAGACATTAAGCACAGGAATTGACTGTATGCTTTTTGTCTGATCCAGAATAATGCATTTTGTCTGCTCCAGAATAATGCATGCTCATTCAGAATATGTTTGCATAGTCTCAAAAGCACCACTTATACACCTCTAAAAATTAAATAATTAATCCAAATGAAATTAGAGAAATTAATCCAGTAGTTCAATGTGCTGTTTTAAAGGAGAACTGTGCTATAAAGTTATACAATATATAAATATTATAAAATTAATCAATTGTTGACACATCTTTCTAAAAAATTCATATAAGCATTTGAATAAAACTTAGTAAAAACATTTTATTAGACTAAAAGTGAAAATAAACAAAGATGCAAAGATAAACTGTATCTTTGCAGAAATGTTAGAAACTGTTTATAAAATGTAAAATACAACATACAAAATATAACATACATACAAAATATAAAAACTTTATTAAGTTAAAATAAACTGAGTTACAACTGAAAAGCTTTCCTCTTAAGAATAGGTATTATACAAGTACTGTCACTGATGCCAGATGTACATGTGGCGTCTAATCTTATAATCCACGCTAACTCTTTAGCTTCTAAAATATCCTTCCAAGGTATCCCTCTAGGGATTAGTGATAATTTCAATTACACTGGAGAAATGTTAAAAATAATTAATAAGGGAGGCTCATATATACCTGCCTCACTTGAATGAAGCCCATCTTTCTCATCATAAAATAGACTGTTTTATAGAGGATGGATTTTTACAACATGCCTTTGACGAAGATGTGTACAAGGGATACATGGTGACAAGTATTCTGTTTGCAAGCTAATAAATACTTATCTGTGAATTTCAAGTAAAGGTATGAGGTACTTGAAAGTGTAAATAGTGGTTAACTAGTAAATAAAGAGATGCTTCACTGGAGAATTTTAATTATGACCTTAAAAGAAGTAAGATATGAGTGCAAAATGCTGAAGAATATTTGAAATGCAATATAGAATAGCTAGAATAACATGGTCTATTTGTCATAACAGGTTTATTGAAATAGACTGCATACTTGATATCATAATATGAGGTAGTACCATCTGTGCTAGGGAGAGTAGGGCAGTGCATGTGCAACATATACCAGCATAGCTAGCTGGAGTTTTGCAAAGACTTATGTAATTTGACTATCACACTGATTTGTAGAGATGCTTGTGTTAAAAGTGTATCTGTAAAGTTGCTTGTGTTAAAATGCATCAACAGTGGGTCCTGCTGGACAGAAAAGAGATATACATGTATGTCAGTTATCTTTATAACTGATTAAATGTATATGTTTTACCACAGAACTCTGGAATGGAAGAGTTTAATCTCAGTTCAGCTATTTTTGAAAAATAAGTTGAAAATTAAATGGGTTGGTTTAGGCCATAAAGATTTTATCTTACAGGTCTGATTGCAACCACAGACAAAAATGTCTGAGAAAACCAGTATTAGGAAGTCTTACTGTACTGTCCTTAGGGGGTGAACTAATTGAAACCATGAAAGAGTGTTTTATAGCTTTCAAATGCTGCAACATATCTTAGCAAAGCTCTGGATGTGTACTGTACCAGCGTCAGGTGACCAGATGTGATGTCATTCTATAACCAGCACTGAAATGATTCTTTAGATATTAGTAAGATATATGACTGAACTCTCACAGCAGCACTTTGCTTTTCAGAACCTGACAGGAAAGATCTCTCTCAGATACCTCACACAACCACACACCTCATCTTGACTTGCTGTACTAAGCAACTCAACACTCATCATCTTGCTTTGCTGTAGTAAGTACCCTAACTAGGGAACAGTAATTCTTTAGTCAGTCAGGAAAACATAGTGAGATTAGTTAAGTACTGCTTTTCTGCATCTGTGTGAATCTATCCAACTGTGTTATTTTTTTATATCTCCTATGACAGAAACTCTGGTGTTTACTGTAAACATACATTCAGTATTCTCATGTTTTCTCTTATTATATATGATTAAATATTCCTATACCTTTCATTGTTGCTAGTCTTTTAGAGAATATTTTTAACATCTTAAGAGTACTTATACTTATTTTATTGACACTGTGGCTGCTCCATAAATTCGCATTGGTCAAACTCTACCATTTGTATTAGTATTCATTTTACTCAGTATAATTGAGTATCCTTGTAACAGCCTTAGAGTTGCTGCCTGGTGACAGCAGAATTACCTTATAGCCTGGGCAGAGAGCTACAGCTGGTAAATTTGTGCCAACCTTTCCCAGGTGTGTGTGTGTGTGTGTGTGTGTGTGTGTGTGTGTGTGTGTGTGTGTGTGTGTGTGTGTCTGTCTGAAGGCATATCCAAATGGAATGTCCACAGAGGTTCCTCACTAAAAGAATATAGGGTATACGTAATATGTCCTACGCTGACCGCCTCAAGGTCCTATCCCTGTATTCTGTCTCCTACTGGCTTTTGAGGGGAGATCTATGCCTGGCATACAGGGCATTGTCAAACTCCACTCTGATGGACCTCCTGCATATCCATAAAAAAAACAGTACCAGAATTACCCGTTCTAAATACTTAAACCTTGCCTGTGATATAAACAAGACTCACTGGAGAGATAGGTACGTATCCCAGAGACTACCCCATCTATGGAACAGGCTCTCCAACCATGTGAAGCAGAGTTTCTTCATAACTCAATTCAAGGGCAACTTGGACAATTGGATGGGCAACTGGGAGATTCATCACTGGTTTGGCATCTATGTCTCTAATGCAAACAGGTAACCCGTAAATGGTTCATCTCCCAAGCCCATGCTAACACTTATCAAGGGTCAAAACTTGTCAGAGAGTCAGGATGCATGGCTAGGCTTAAAAAGGCCCTTGTGGTCATTAGCCTAGTAAACACCTATGAACCTATAAGGTCAACTACCCAAGTGTGTGCGCGTCAGCTACTGGGAACAGGGACACAGAGTTCCAAAGTGGTCAGTGTGGAGTCTTGATTGGGGCCTGGAGAGAGAGTTCAGCCCCAGGTCTGGAGTGTGATCTCTGTTTTGCTTTGTGCAGACAGCTGCATCTGAAAATAATGTGTGTATCCATTTTTGTTCCTAGTGGCTGTCCCTCATTGGTGTCAGTGGTGAGGTTGAGGCTCCTTGATTACTGGCACACAGTAGGGAGCATCACACTTGTCACACATGATACTCATATAATTAACAGTGAAAATATGATTTTTTCATCTCATATTGTTCTTCAAGTATTTAGTTTAGATGAGCAACAACGAATGCAAAGGTGAGGGATATCCTAAATTAGATAGACACCTATTAATTCAGGAAGAATACAATTTTTTGTAATATATTATGGGAGGAACATATGGATTACAACCTAGAGCTGACTGACACTGTGGGAAGAATTTTAGAAAAAACATGACAGAAAATTCTTTGTATAAAAAGAAAGAAGGTAACATGAGAGGAACACTACAAGAAGGCAAAACAAATAATGATTTACTAGTCATTAAAGAAGAGCAAGCAATTGTTCAAGATAAAGAAATTAAGATTATGGCAATAGGTGAGGTGTCAAAAGCTTGTGATAACTGGCACAAAGGAAAATCTTGTTATTTGAATAATAAATAGACTGCAGTATATAAGAAAGAATATATAATATGAAAGGAAATCGCTGACTCCTCCAAACTCATTTAATGAACATAGTGCAAGAGTATTCACAAGATAAACAAGAGTGGGTAGTACCTTAAAGACCACATAAATCAAAGGTCAGAGAATGACTACTAACAAAATAACACATATGTTCAAAATGGCAGATGTGAGTACAATCCCTGGTTCAGTGAACCTATGCAGGATTTTTTATTAATATGGTCAACATCAAACTGAATATGGAAAATGGAAATCTTGCTGCTGTACAACAAATACATGTCAATGGATATTTTAAGTTTAATTTAATATTGCAATTTTAGGTAATGTAAGAGAGAGTGTTTTAACTTTTACTTTTATTGATGTTTAACTGGGATTGGTTCAAATTGATCATGTGATTTTAGGGAAAAGGCTTTTTAAATGGATCGCAGAGAGTAGTTGTATTGTTGTGATGAAGTTCTGTTTACGGAAACGAATGTGCTTAAGAAATCATTTTTTAAGTATCAAAACTTTTTACTCCAGTTCTGTTCTGGTCTTGGTCTTTTTTATTGTACCACAGTAAGGTTTCCAGTTTCCTGGTTTGTCTTTTCCTTGTTTTGGTTAATCATTTTTTTCAGATCAAACTGAATATTTTTTGTGGCGCATTGACAGAATCATTCATTCATTCCTCAGTTACTCTCAAAATCCAGTGCACAGCTGACGGGAGCCAGAGCATTTCCCTATGCATTCATTCTGTGCAAGACTCAGAAGCTCTTCCTAAACGAGGCACTGACCCATCACAGGATATAAATGTGTGTGTATACACACACACATAAAAAAAAAAAAATATATATATATATATATATATATATATATATATATATATATATATATATATCTATCTATGGGTCCACTATGTAATCTCAATATATGAAATCCCAAATTTCAGTACTTCAAAATTACATAGCCGAAAACTCAAAATTCCGAAACTGCAGAAGCGCGAAATTCAAAATCCCAAAGCACAGAGATGTTGAATTTCCGCTTCCGCTGGTGCGGTGTGTGCGTGGATGGGTGGAAGTTTAGGTAAGTATGTATGTGTAAGTGTGTTGGTTAGGGGCTTTAGTGTGTGTAAGTGTGTGTTGTGACTGTGAAATGTGTGGGTATGAGTTTCGTTTGTGTGTCTGTGCGATCTCGGAGTAAGAATATATAAGTAGGAGGGGTGCAGGGGGGCTTGCCCCCCTGCTTATCTGCAGTGTAGAATCATTTATTTGATTGTAGGGGGGGTTGTGGGTGTGTGTACTGTATGTGTAGCATACTTTCGGTATTTTGAATTTCGCGGTTATGCGGGATTTCAGTATTTCGAGATTACATAGTGGACCCATATTTATATATACACACACACACACATATATAATAAATATATATATATATATATATATATATATATATATATATATATATATATATATATATATATATATATATATATATATATATATACACACATACACAAGCACACACAGGATGCAATCCTGCATGCAATTTAAAAGATGCGTTTCACTTTTGGAATGTGTGTGCATGTATGTATAAAGGCACACATCATAACTGCAGCTCAGCACACTGTAGGTTGCTCTTTAAAATAAAGTTTATCAGTCTTACCTTCAAATGGCAACAAAGCATTTGATATCTTAACAACGGTTGCATGAAAAAAGTGCTAAGTGAGCTTAACATCTCTAAAACAGACCTACAGACCAAATTATTTTATACTTTTAAAATGTTAACTTCAACTAGCCTTCTACATATTGACATAGACATACAAAAAGGCAAGTGTGTGTGTACATACACATGCACACACACCTGTAGAGGCCTGAATAAGGATGGTTTCTGATGTTGAAAAACACATTCCTCGTACTTCAGCCTGCAGTGTTTCTAACTGTCTCACACCCAGCTGCGTTAACTGTCATTTTCTTCAACAGAATTGCACACTACAGAAAAGTATATCATGGTTTAACAGTACTTGCGACACTGACAGGTGCAGTTTACATCATTATTTTTCTAAAAAATGCTAGACATTTGATAATTTGTTTCCATGAAGGTTTGACCACACTCTGGGAATATACTAAAATAACTCAGTGAACTTTTAGACATGTTCTTGTTATGTATCTAATAATAATTATGTAAAGTTAGTACTTTCACTAATGTAAATACTGTAACACAGTGGCTTCTGCTGACTATGTTCTTAGATCACTTTTTTCTATTGTACATTATCTCTACCTTTGTTTTAGCATGCTCCTTTATTGTATACATTTTTTTTATATTTTTTTCACTTTATGCATTACCTCAAAGTACAGAAAATGGTTTAGCCAAAATGCAGTAGACACCTCCTGTATCTCTTTCTGTTAAAAATTAAGTAACACATCACCAAAAAGTACAGTTGCGTACACTTACCATAAATGTAGTTATTGGGTTATCTGCCTGCAGGTAGCCCTCAGTCGGCCCAAATACCAGAGACTTAGTATTTCTGCATTGGATGCTGTTGCTCCAGGACTGATGTCAGGTCACCAGGGGTATCAAAACAGGCAGCCGAAGCCATTACATCAGTTTTTCTTGCCCTAAATGACCCCCAATAGGGAGCTAAGTTATGGTGGGGGAAAACACCACCAGTAAAAAGTAAATACGAATACCAATACCCCTAAAAGGGGGGGGGGTAGTAAAAGGCATAGAAAGTTAAGAGAGAGAGAAAGAGAGAGAAAACCAGGGGGCTGGAGGGAGGGAAACCAGGACTGCAACAGTGAATACACTTGAACATCCACATTTATGGTAAGTGTACACAACTGTACTATGTTCTTCGTGTTTCACTGTTGCAGTCATCATACTTGGGTAGATTCCCAAAGCTGAAGAAGGGTGGAGGCAGTCAAGAAGAGTTAGGGCTGGCTAGAATGCCTTGCAGGACTGCTGTTGCAAAACCAGTCCTGGATTTGGAAAAGATAGGCAGGTGGTAATGCTTGGTGAAGGTGTGTACAGAACTCCAGGTAGCAGCTTCCAGGATGTCCCTGGTAGGGACTCCCCTGAGGAATGCTGTAGAGATAGAAGTTGCCCTAGTGGAATGTGTTCTGACCCCCTGAGGGGTTGGTTTCCCATGGTGCTTGTAGCAGAAATGGATGCAATGTGCTATCCATTTGGAAACTGTTTGCTTTGAAATGGCCTTGCCCTTTGCCCCTGTTGCAAAGCTGACTAGTAACTGGTCAGATTTTCTGAAGGGCTTAGTTCTATCCAGGTAGAATCTGAGCTGTCTGTGCACGTCCAAGGAGTTGCAGGATCCTTTCCCCTTTATTTTGAGGATTAGGGAAGAAGGTAGGCAAATGGATAGATTGATCGAGAGCCACATTGGACACCACTTTAGGCATAAAGGAAGGCTTAGTCCTGAGGGAAACCTTGTCAGTATGGAAAATAATGAAGGGTTCCACAGCCATAAGTGCTTGTAGCTCAGACACTCTTCTAGCTGAAGTGATGGCCAGAAGCAAGGCTGTTTTCCAAGAGAGGAATTTTAACTGCTGACTCTGCAGGCTCAAAGGGGGGAAGCGTGAGCTTTTCCAGTACAAAGTTAAGGTCCCAAGCAGGGGTGGGTGCTCTCCTTGGCGGCCTTAAGTTGTTTGCCCCTCTCAGGAACCGTCTGATAAGAGGGTGAGAGAAGAGAGGTGGCTCAGTGTTGTAATGAGCCAAAATGGCAGAGGCATGGATCTTAATGGAGAAGAAGGATAAGCCTGTGGAGTAGATCTGCTAGGCAATCCAGTATTAGAGGCAGGGAGGGCAGAGCTGTGTCGTCTCCTTTAGATTGAATCCAAGAGCAGTACCTTTTTCACTTATCAGCATAGGATTTCTTTGTACTGGGTCTTCTAGCTTTAAGGATTATGTTCAGAACCTGTTTAGGCTGGTTACTGGGGGAGAATTCAAGGCATAAGCCAGGCTGCAAGATTTAGGGTTTGCAGTTGCGGATGCAAGATCTGCCCCCCCCCCCCTACTGAGAGAGCAGGATTGGGTTCTGGTGTAGGTGCCAGGGTGGCACCAGTGACAGGCTTCACAGGAGTGGATACCAGTGTTGGCATGGCCAGTCCGGGGCAATCAGAATTGTTCTTGGTCTGTCCTGTCTTATCTTGAGCAATACTCTTGAGAGGAGGGGGCAGAGGGGGGAAAGGCATAGATTGAGAGATTTACCCACTGAAAGGATAGGGCATCCACTTTCCAGGCCCTGTTGTGAGGTGCCCTGGTGCAGAATCTTCTGAGCTTGAGCTATTGATTGCAGGAGGAGGCAAAGAGATCCACCTCTGGTGTCCCCCATTTCTGAATAAGAAGGTTGAAGGTGTGTGGCTCTAGTTGCCACTCGTGTGGGTCTAAGAGATTTCTGCTTAAATCGTCTGCCAGGGAGTTTTATTTACCTAGCAGGAATTGAGCTTGCAGATGTACCTGCATGTCCAAGGCCATGTTCCATAGGGCCATGGATAGCCTGAAGAATGGGTAAGAGTGGGATTCCCCCTGCTTGTTGATGTACCACATAACTGTGGTGTTGTCTGTTTTTATTAGCAGGTGTCCTGGTGAGATTAGGGATCTGAAAGCTGTCAGAGCGTGCTGCACAGCTAGCATCTCTTTCTGGTTGATGTGCAGATGCATTTGACTTGGGCTCCAGTGGCCCTGAATGCACTTGCCATCCATGTGTGCCCCCCAGGCATAGTCCCATGCATCTGTGGTTAGGATCTGGGTGGCATGGGATTCAGTAAAGGGCAGTCCCTTGTTGTGGTTGCATGCTGCTGCCCACCAAAGAAACTCTGTCCTTAGACAGGGTATTATGGGAATGACACTTTCCAGGTCCTGAGAATGTTGGCACCAAAGACTTTTTAAGTACCACTGGAGTTTCCTCATATGCAGTCTGGCATATGGAATTAGTAGGATGCATGAGGCCATGAACCCTAGGGCCTGTAGGATCTTCCTTGCAGATAGTAGGGTTCTGGTGGCCATTTGAGTAAAACAGCCTGTCAGATAGGCTTGTTTTTCTGGAGTGAAGAATGCCATCTGGGATGCTGTGGCCAAGCTTGCTCCCAGGAATACAATCTTTTGACTGGGGACTAGTTTTGATTTCTTTTCATTGATGGTGTACCCCAGGGAGGTTAGTAGGTTTTTTACAAATGTCAGGTGCTACAACACCATTTCCCGACTGTCTGCCTGAATCAGGCAGTCGTCCAAGTATGGGTAAATTTGAATATTTCTCTGTCTGCAGTAAGCAATGGTTGGAGCCAGGCATTTTGTGAATACTTTGAGAGCAGTGGGTAAGCCAAAGGGAAGTGTAGAGAACTGATAATGCATAGATCCTGCCCTGAAGCGTAGATATTTTCTGCAAGACTCCTTTATAGGGATGTGCAGATACGCTTCTTTTAAGTCTAGGGTGACTAACCAGGCATCTTTGGTTAGCATAGCTAGAAGCTGCTGCAGGGTGAGCATTTTGAATTTTGGTACCATCAGGAAGGTGTTGAGAATTGAAAGATCTAGGATTGGGCGCAGAGTGCCCTCTTTTCTGGGTACCAGGAAAAGTCTGGAATAGAATCCTTGACCTATCTGTTTCACAGGAACCGGTTGAATTGCCCTCATAGAGAGCAGGGATTGAACTTGGTTTTGAGCCTCTGCCCACTGGTTTAGAGGGAGGTCTGGGAACCCTTTTGGGGTTGGCAGTGAGTGGAAGTAAAATTTGTACCCCTGGGATACCATGTTGAGGACCCATCGGTCTTTGGTGATGGGGATCCAGTTTTTTTGCATGAAGGGCAAGTTTTCCTCCTAGGGGCACAAGCATTTGGGCAGGGGGGGTGGAGTTGAGAAGCCATTGGGAATTCTTTCCCTAAGGGGGTGGTTTAACACTCCCTGCTTTAGAGGTGGACGCACTTCATTGCTTAGATCTCTGCATACCCTAAGAATGTAGCCTGGGGGGGTCTGTTTTCCCTGGGTCTAGTTTGAGATGGCCTTGGGGGGGGGGGGGCTGGAAAGGACCAATGTTTCGAGGGGCAATGCCTACTGAATCTAGGAGGCTGTACTTGCAAGAATTATTTGACTGTCTGCATAGATTAGCTTTTTCTTCCATCTTTTTTAAGAACCTCTTCTGCTATGGTGACAAACAGATTGCCCTTGTTCAAAAGAGCATCTAGTAACTTGGATTTGACATGATCTGGCAAGGTCTGCTCCTTAAGCCAAGCATGCCTTCTCAGTACAGAACCAGTGACTGCTGCCCTGCAAGATGCTTCTTGAGGGTCAAAGGCACACTGCAATGTATGCTTGCTGACTTGGCTTGCAGAATGCATAAGTTCTTGCAGTTCTTTATTTTCTGCACAGTCTGTAAAGGTAGCGATTTTTTTTTTGCTTAACAAGTTCTATAATATGTTGTTGGTACTTCAGCATGTGAAATTGACAATTCAAAGCCCTAATGGCAAGAGTTGCAGAGATATATACTTTCTTACCCCATCTGTCCAAAGCTCTGGAATCCCTGTCCGAAGGGGTGGGATTCATAGCTGTAGTTGCCTTGATACCTTTAGGCCCCTGGGAAATGATCTCTGGGTCAGCAGTAGGATTTCTGAAAAGAAATTTGAGTCAGATACTCTGTAGTACCGGTCTGGTTTCCTAGGGGCAGGGGGTAAAGTATCAGGAGTAAGACTGGATTCCATAAAGACATCATCAACTTCCAGGACTGGTGGTATTGTTAAAGGCCTGTGTTGTGGCAAGTCTAGAAATTCCCCGAGTCTCTTTTTGGACTGAGGATAGTCTTGGCATTCCTAGTGGAAATGCTCTCTTAAAGTATGGAAGGTTTCACCAAAAGAGAAATCCTCTGGAGGAGAGGCAGAGGGAATGGATTCCTCTGCAACAGAATCCTCATAAACAGATAAGGGCTGGTCCCATTTTCTCTTAGCAGGGGAAGGCGGACTTCCCCTAATCAGCATAGTAAGGTCTTCTGCCATTCTAAGCATTTTATTTTGTGGCAAGGGAGCAGGTGCATGCGCTTTGGTTGTCGGTTTTGTAGGCATAGCACGTACTCTTGGCCTTAGAAACTCAATAGTTTTACACAGAACTGAAGTAGTTGGTTTGTATCAAACATCGGTAGTATGAAGAACTTCCTCAGAAGCTGGTGCCTGCTCAGCGACTCCGGACCCATCCAAGTTAGAGACATCTGCCAGTTCCATAGTTGAAGAAGAGTCTTGCAGCAAACTGGAGTCCGAATGGGTCTCGGTAGAGGTCTGCGAAGCCACTGAAGTGGGTATCAGGGGCTGCAAAAGCACCTCACTTGTGACTGGCTTAACAGAAGTGTTGTCGGCAGCTTTGAACTTGTGCGGTCTGTCTCTGTCTTTATCCTTATGTTTTTTTGGAATATCGGTAGTCGGATGGCTTACCGAAGCCATTTTGGAATACAAAGAATGAGAAAGAATGTATTTAGCAACAATAAGGGCCCGATAATGAATGACTCGGAAATTGAACAAGGCACAAAACTGACAGCGAGGTATGCCGTAGTCTGGGCCTAGACAGGTGACACAGTAAGAATGAAAATCTCGGTGTGGTATTTGCTTTCCACAGGCAAGACAATTATAAACGTTTTCTGACATCGGTTAGAGCAAGAAAAAAGGATCCCCAATGGGGTACTTAGCTTTAGAAGATTCAGGATGATTCAATTCATAAACGAAAACTCAGGTAGCGGCCGACCAGCACTTACTTGGCAGGAAAGACTGATGTAATGGCGTCGGCTGCCTGTTTTTATACCCCTGATGACCTGATGTCAGTCATGGAGTGACAGCATTCGATGCAGAAATACTAAGTCTCTGGTATTCGGGCCGTCTGAGGGCTACCTGCAGGCAGATAACCCAAGTGTGATGACTGTAACAGTGAAACACGAAGAACATCACTGTGGAAGTATTACATTAAATGTCTTGTCTTTCGGCTTTTCCCAGTTAGGGATCGCCACAGCGGAACTCCCATCCGCTAATGATTGGTAGCGGATTCTTCCGGTGCCGAGGTGCCAGCCCGACACCCAACCTTCAAAGAAGGCACGACGATTCATGCACACACCTACATGCATGTCTTTAACGGCACTTGACCGTGGAGAGGACATGCAGACTCTACACAGAAGGTGCTCCGGCCGAGAATCGAATGGGAGAACCTCTTGCTGTGAAGCGACAATGCTACCCGCTGTACCACCGCGGCCCTTAAGTATAAGTATTACATTAAAAGTACAATTCTAAATTAAAAATAAGTTTATGACCATGTTACAAAATCAAACACCTATGCTTTCCAGAATCTATGTATTAGCTGCAACACTTCTATTTCTTCATGTAGTTGCAAGTTAGATTATCAGTCTCTGATCTAGTCAAAGCACACTGAACTTTTATTAAATTAATATGCTTTACTAAAGAAGAGTTTAAATAATAGGGTGCTGTTGTACACAAATGCTTGTTGAAATGGGAAAGGTAGAAGTGAGGTAAAAAAGTTCTAACACATTACTGACAAAATTTACAAAGTGTACTAAAGACACAAAACATTAGCAAATTGCAAGTAAACGTTCATTGTTCCATTCAAAGCCAAGTTTATTTAAGAAATAATCGGTAATCTAGTGACAACACATGCGTTCTGGTAAATGTGGTACTGAAACTAGCTTCAGATGTCAAATACACATATTTCTAAAGCAGCACAAATAAGTGTCTAGAATTCTAATGAATCACACATTAACTACTGAGTGTCTGAATATCTGTTACATTATCTGCTTTATTTCTTTTCTTTTTTTATGATTTTTGCCTCCATGCCTGCCAACCATCTGGCCTCCACTTAGGCATTACACTGTCCAAGTGGGAGCAGTCATCCAAGAAGCTCTGAGGGTGCTCTCACGAGCATCCTAGCAATGCAAGCATTTTGTGCTTTTGGTCTAACTATGGCCCAGGTGGATATGTGAGCACTTGCTTCCTCACAAGGGCCATCTATTCTCCTCTGTCCACAAATGTGTGCTCCCTTGACGTGCTGAAAATGGTATCATTAATAGCTGTGATGCCCCCCCCCCCATTTCATGATGGGTCTCCACTCTCCATCGGAGGCCCTTGGGGCAGTGGTGTGAGACAGGTAGAAGCCATCATCCCTCCCCATAGGATGGCAAGGATAGGCACACCAATTCTCCTAGTCTATGCAGTCACCTGTTTGGGCTGCTGCTCAAGCTTGGGTTACTGGGCTGTAGTCAGCACTTTATCCCATTATGCTAGCAGAACAGGCCATCAACCACTCTGGTTTCTCATGACAGCATGGATTTCAACCTTTGGAAGAGGCAGAAACTGGACAAAAGCTACACTCTGCCCTGTCCTTTCCTCCACCCATTTTACTAAGTAAAGTATGATGCTTCTATGCCAAAGTTAATTATCATGTTAGTTATGATTTGAATAAATGGTAAATAATGGATTAATGCAATAGTTAAGCAAATACATGACGATTCTGCTTGTGCTACATAGTATTTTACATGATTACTATTATTGCTTTAGCAGTCAGTTTATTTGCAAAAACCTACTATACCAGCTGAATATGAAGGTCTATAAAATCATACAGAGATGAAGACAGTAGAAAAAATGATGTACACTACATGTATTCCATTTTCTGAAATGTCTGGAGGTTATTTTTCAGAATGAATTTCTTTGTTCAAAGCCACACTATTATTTATACTGAAATCAAAGAGCACATCTATTTTTAGTAAGCAAAACAAGTACAAACTGAAGGCAAGACTAATTATTTTATTATTATAAAAGATCTGTAATACTTTAGGGACTTGAACTGATCTGTAACAAGGAGGGTAGATGATTACACTAATTGTCTACAAATGGTCGCATTTTACAAGTGCCAGTTTGCCAGTTAAAACAGAAGAATACTCCAAAAAAACAGCTTAACTACCATGAGAAATACAATTGAAACAGACTACTTTTTGGAAAAATATATTTCAAAAATGTGTAGGAACTCAAAGTAACCCAAAATACTTGACAAGCACTTAAAACCAGATTTTCTGACGCATACCATGAACTCCTAACTGGCAATCTTAAACTCCACAGCTATACAATTGCCAGAGTGAAGGTATGGCAAAAACTATTTACAATAATCTGGTTCAGTTCTCTATAGCCAAAGACAAACAGGCATACTGAAGGATTACCATCCTTGTCAAATAACATATCTGCAAAAGAACACTTTCAGAATGGTACCTGTTAGGGTATTTCTAGCTGTTTAGAGCTCAAAATATGTTCAGTTTTAAACAAATCACTTATATATGTCCATATTTCCTGCAGCTTTGGAGATTTAAATTAAAAAGAAAAATGCAACACAAGAATGTTTCTCAAACAGCACAGTGTAGCTTGACCTCTTGCTTTATCTGTTATCAGTCAGCCCTGATCAGCTGTATGTCCCTGGCATTTAAAGTGACATTTTAACATTTACATCTTGACTTCCTGAGTAGAGAGTAAACATCTGATATTGAAATTATGACCTTCAGGCTTTAAGGAAACAATCACTTTGATAAAGGATGTGGTGATAGGCTATTCCTGTACAACTAGTGTCAGGAAACAACTCAGTGTATCAGTGCTTTCTTTCCCTTTATTCATAATTATCTGAATATATGCATTTAAAGTACATATAGTTTAAGTATGAAACAGAAAGATATCAAGAAGACATTTGTAGTTCAGCCACAGTATGAATATGGCATAATATGTCAAATTTTTGTTTATTTACTTACTGTTAACCAAGTAATCACAGTAGGCATAAGAGCTTTCTTTCAGCGGCACCCCAGGTGCAATGTCAGGTTAAGGGAATTCCTCTCAGCAGGGAGATGGAGACTGAGGGAATCGAACCAAGAACTACAGGATGAAACTCATTAGCATTTCATAACCTTCCATGCTAAACTATCACACAATGTATGGTGGTACAGTTGCAGAGCACATGACTGCATCACCAGTGACAGAAGTTTAAAGATTGGTTTAGGTGCCACAAATCAAGTATGTGTGTGTTGTGCTTGGGGAGAGGGTGGATTTGCCACATTCCTGCCTGATTTGGAATTTGTATTGCCCTGACTGATGACAGGAACACTTCAGCAAAATTCCCAAATTTTTCAGAGGCTGTGTGACCTCAGAGGGTGCTATATTATTATGTAAGAAGGTGCAGGAGCCTATACTCACTTCAAGCAATGTTGCCATGTTACATTTCAATTTAAAACTTTTCAACAAAACGGTACAATCAACTGGGACTTACTGGACTGCACTACAACCATTTAATTCTCTTAGGTACAAGCAGTAGGTCAACATACAGCAGCAATGACTCAAGGGAAAGACTGGGAAAGTTTAGGTAACTTTGAATCCCCCACTGTAGAGATGATGATGATGATGACAAACGTCCTCAGAGGGGACATCTGAATGGAAGGACAACCATTTTCTCACACTTATCACTTATGTCACTGCACATCACACACCTACAATGTATTTTTACAGGTTAGAACAAAACAAACACAAAAGAAAAAAAAATTCCCGCTCTAAACTCAGCATGACAGCCGTTAACCCAGAGACCAAATAAATATGTGTTGGGCAATACAGGACCCAGATTCATCAGCAGTCAATGGGAAGGTGGCCCAGAAAAAGAAATATCAAAAACTAATCAGCTGAATAACACATGAGAGACAACTTGCAAAAAATAATCTATATGTCTCCGCTGTCAAGAAGGATCACAGTTCTTAACTTATTCCAATTAAAACAGTATTAGAATGATCAGTAGGATACCCAGCAAATAGACTTTGGGCCAAGCACCCAGATGGCAGTGCTGCAGAAAGATGTCAGATGAAGAGAAGGCAGATAAATCATTAATGATGAACCACCATTACCACAATAAGTACAGGATGATGTTATGATATAGTCACATGTACAGCTTCAACTCATGGTGGCACAGCTTATAAGCCCATATGGCAAACCTCCACACAAAACATGTTCTAGTTATAGGTGAATCCATCATGACACTCCGATGTTCCACCTACTAAGATGAGCAAGAAGAGGGTCAAGGCCATCTGCCTGTCAGGGTCAGGATCCACCACATCACACAATCACTCAAGGCACAGAACCATAAGTAACAGTATAACTCTCTCATTGTACATGTGGGTGTAAATGAACTGAGATGTACCTGTCTGGGCTATATGAGAAAATACAAGATGGAGCTCTCAAACTGTGTCCCAGGCTGGTATGAGCCTAGCACAGAGCAGCATTCTACCTTCTCCAGGGATGATGCTGCAATATGAGCAAAAATAATTAACAATTAGCTTAGATTTTGGTGTCATTCGAAGGTGCTATAATATCCTCTATACATTTAGATGAGCTACTGCACAAGAACAGACAAAGGTGGTGGTGCCTCAATATTCATCAAAAACAGTCACACCAAGCCATACTTGAGGTAAAGATAGTCTTGAAGGCAAAGAACAACCACAAGGCCTTCTTCAGCTATGTCTGTAACCTGAAATGTAATACACAACAGTGTGCTAAGAAATGTCAACAGAACCACCTATATGGAGTCACAGAATACAGCAAGCTTACTGGCTAATAAATTTAGTTCCAATTTCACCCCAACACCTCACAAGAGATATTCTCAAACATAACCTCCCCCAGCTATCACTAGTGAGTAAATCCTCAAGCTCTCAAAGGCAACAAATACTGCATTCATGAGCCCAGATAATCCCAGGATGCCTCCCAAATAGCATGACACACGACCTATTCAGCCCTCTAAAATTACTGTTCAGCCTTAGCCTCCTGTCTTCATGCCTAGAGAATGGAGGGTTGCAACAATTATCCCTCTGCATAAAGGCAGGCCATCTACTGACCCAAATAACTACAAACTCATAAGTCTGAAAAGTCTCATATGTCAAGCCATGGGAAAAATTATCATGGATTTTACAAATAAAGACATACAAAACCTTCTGACACTGGACCCAAAACAGTTTGGTTTCTTCAAAGGAAGAACACGCCTACTCAACCTTGTGGACTTTTTTCAAGAAAATCACTACAGCTATGGAAAAGTGCAAATTAGTACACAATGCATATCTTGATCTATCCAAAGCATTCAACACTATTCCCCATTTGGGAAATGTTGGTAATCTCAAAAACAAGGAACAAATCCCTAACTCACCTGTTGGATAGCCAACTGGCTCATAGATAGGACAACAGAAGTCAGGATAGGGGACTCTACCTCCAAACCAAGGTCAATTTCCACCAGAGTCCCTCAGGACTCGATTCTGGGCCACTCCTTTTTAGCATCTACTTTTTGGAAGAGAAAGCTAATATCAAAGGCCTCTGGCTGACAAAGTCTGTGGACGACTAAGTTTGGTGCAATCACAGAATCCCCCAAGGACACTAACATCCTCAAAAAAGACTCGTCACAAACTAATAATTGGAGCCAGAGCTGTTGTCTTAAACTGAATGCCAAAAGATGTATAATAGCAACTCTTGAAAGGTCAGCCAAAGTGGGGAATTTTCAGACAGACAACACACCCCTAAGAGTAGAGCAAGTGGTTAGGGGCTTGAGAACATATGTGGACAGTGACTTGGCCTTTGACCAATATGTGTTTACTGCTGTAAGTAAATCATTCTATACTGTGCAATTTAAAAGCAATGGTTGGCATCCAGGTCCCAGGAAGTCACTACCTGACTGTACTCTACTTCATTAGGCCAATCATGGGTACAATGCTCAATTCGGTATATACCTGAACAAGCATATACAATGACTGGAATGCCCATAGAAGTTCCTTACAAAAACAATACAAGGCATTAATCACATAGAACATGCAGACCACATCAAAGACTTATCTTTACACCCAGTCTTCTACAGACTACTGATAGGTGATCTGTGTGTGCGGTTTACAAGGCATCATCTGACCAAGTACTGATGAACTTGCATCACAACCACAAGTCTAGCAGCATTAGAAATATCCGGTCAAAAAACCTAAATGTTGTTTGCAACATAAACTGAAAGTGTTGCAGCAACAGGTATGGTACGTGTCTTAGAGACAATCTCTACTCTGGAACAGGCTTCCCATCCATGTGAAGCAGAGTTCATCTCTGACTGTATTCATATGCTAGCTGAACTAATGGATGGGGAATCAGAAATGTACCACTGGCCTGGCACCTATGCCCCTGTTGGAGAGAGGCAACATGTAAAGGCTTTGACAGCTTAACCTAGCTATATACCTAACTTAATCCATCATTTGCAAAAGGGAAAACATGGCTAGGCTTTGAAAGGCCTTCTAGGGCCATTAGCCTAGTAATCACCTACAAACAGAGACGGTTTCCTCTAAACTAGACTGGACAATGCTAACAACTACAGTTTTGCCAAGTACTGCAGGCATGCATTGCTTGAAAGGAAGTGTTATCTTATGCAAACAATCAAACATCTGTTGCTGATAAGGCTGTAAGAGATGCTTACGGACATGAATAGCAAGAAAGATACTAAAATGAGCAGTCCTTATGCACCCTGCATGACATACTCCACTGTGATATTCTCAAATATAAAATCATAACAGAAAAAGAAGTGATGAATAAAGGTCTGAGAGTTAAACAGTACAGATTTTTAAAAAGTGAAAAGCTGCCGAACAGAAGAGCAGTTACAAGAGGATGTCAAACAAGCATTGTAAATGCTGAATGTTTGTTACATACTACTGTAATAATTTACTAGCAGACTGTGAAAATGAAAGCTCGGTGTGGTCATTTAATTTACATTGGATACTTAATACCAATGTGCTGAGATCATTTACACCAAGATATACAACATTGAAACATACTAGAAATGGGCACAGAGAAAAAAAACTTAAGACACATTAGCTCCAGCTAGCTGTGCTCCTCTATGAAAACCTGCTTTGTGGCACCCTAATAATGCAGCTACAATTCAGGGATTACTCCAAAACCAATTATTTACTATTTACTGAGCTTATTGAGAATCGCAAATGGTACAGCTCCCCAGCTGCTGCCTACTGCTCTGAATTTTACTCCTTCTTGGATAGAAGCACAGGGGCAACTACCAATCCGGTGTAAGCATAAAGGCAACTTTACAACTGTGGTGGAACTACCGCATCAAAAAACTCTACAAAAAAGAAAAAGCTCTTAACCATCACTAAACGATGCCCACTTCATTATTACAAAAAGGGTCTAAAACTGGTAAGCAAGCATCTCAAACTTAACTATGAACTTAGGATTGCAACTAATTCAAATGATAACCATGAAGCCTTCTTCAGCTACATTAAATGCGTAGAAGTAACCTTCTTCTCTGATCCTTTGGATGAAGAACCAAGGTCCTATCTGCTTGAGTTGGTGATAGCTTAAGTAGATGCTGATTTCATGGCATGCACTTTTCAAAAAAAAAAGCAGGAGTCACTGTATTTTTTATTTCTTACTCCTCCTATTTATACATTTATTACACATATACTTCATACAACTTCTTACTACAATCAAAATCCTTTTATCCATCTTCTATCACAGAGATGTTTTACTTAAATTCATAATCATATTTCTTTTGTTGTACAGTTCCTCACATCTTTGCTTCCATAAATACCATATTGCAGCAAATAAAATTTTATTCCATTTTTCAATTTCCACCTTACTAGCAAACTTATATTTTCCCATACAATATCATATGCCTGTCAATATTTTTAAACACATTCCAAACATGAGTCCCTGAACAAATCCAAATTTTTTAATTATTTTTGCAATACAAAAAATGATTCCATGTTTTGTCAATATTCCAAATATTACATATTCTTACTCAAACATTTTATATTTCATGTTATTTTCACAGGCAATTTATCCAGCAATAACAGCCATAGAAAATCTCCTGCTTCAAAAAAAGGATTTAATCCTTTCCTCTCTTTTTCTTATTGCATCTTTAATTTCATCACCGATTAAGGCTCAACATAAGAATTATTATTTATTTGACATTTGTTGACTGGGATAGTCCAACTGGGCAAGTCCCCTTTTTCAGTGTAGGCCTGGGTAGAACAGCTCCACAGTACAATTAAGCAAAAATTACAGAAATTGACTTAATATACAATAACAATGCAATAAAAATTACAGGACTGTAGTAGAGGACAAAAAATATACAATAGAGTAAACGAGCAGCTATTCCTTTAGGTACAAGTTAAAAACTCAGTGAGAAATACATTTAATATAAGATATTTATCTTGAGGCAGATAGTAGGGCTGCGGTGGTGCAGCGGTTAGCATTGTCGCCTTACAGCAAGAGGTTCTCCCGTTCAATTCTCAGCTGGAACGCCTTCTGTGTCGAGTCTGCATGTCCTCCCCGCAGATACATGATGTCTGAAGACATGCAGGTTGGTGTGTGCGTGAATGGGTGTGCCTTCTTTGAAGGTTGGGCATCAGGCTGGCAACTCGGCACCATAAAAATCCACCATCAATCATGAGCGGAGAGGAGTTCCACTGTGGCGACCCCTAACCGGGAAACACCGAAAGACTTTTTATCTTGAGGCAGATGGTGACAATAAACTAGCAAAAAGAAAACACCATAAGGACAGTCCTCCATGGAGAACTGTGCTTTTCAAATGCTTATGTTTTGCAGCAACAGTGTGCAAGGATGTTAAGTATGAGACAGTTGCAGGTGGGATATAGGCATCATGTCACCAGAAGTTAGGAAGTGAAGAGAGTGATTAGAAGTCGGTGACTGTTAATTAATTTGTTAGGTGGTTAGTGTTTGAGAGATAACGAGGGAAAGGGAGGAATAGGAAAGGAGGGTAAAGAGAGGGAAGAAAGTAATGAGTCTCTCTTTATTTTTCATACCAACCTTTCCTTTCTAACCCTGACAAATTCACATCACTCCTCCATGTCTTTCTCTCTTATACATACTTTTTTTTTTTTTATACAGATCTTCAGTTATCCTTTTTTTCTTCTAATTACACCCATCTGCATATCTTTCTACATTTCAAATAACAAAAATTCCCAAACTGAATTTTTCCATAAACTTTTTTAAAATCCAAAACAGCTGTACAGATGTCAGAAACACTATAGTTTTATTGAATTCAACACGTTTTCTTTAGCATTATATACAGTTCCTCTCTTTATGGGATTTAACCTTAAACCCCATAAAATACAGAAGAAAATCCTACCAATTAACTTTCCATGCATCTTGGAGACACAAAGAAACTACCCAAATGTGTTCACTTTATTAATTCATATGTGTTTAGCACATATGCTTTCTTGCTTAAAGATAAATGAAACACTTTCCACCAATCTGTTTTGTTCAATTATGTTTTTTTAATTTCTCTACATTGCTCCACAACAGTATACTTCCCAAATTTTACCCTTAAAACACTAACCTCATATTTAGTAAAATATACATCAGCAATCTTTACCACTTTCTCCAAAACCCTTACTTTTAGATTTATTAAGATGTAGGCCTACTAATCACACAGTTTCTTCTGTACTAACAATTACTTCTCCCATCAAATATCTGTTCTTATCCACTAACATCAAATAATCTGCAAATGCCAGCATTAAAGGTACTATTATTCCCTCATTAACCTCATATCGAGCTTCTTCCAATTCTGTGCTGCATGTCTGCATTACTACATTCATTACCATCACAAAAACACACACTCAATGGATAACCCTGTTTTAGCCTTATTTTTTTATCTTTTTTATACATCCATTCAACATTACTGAAAAATATATTTTTATATAGATTGTTTTTACTATTCCTCTTATTTTCTTTTATATTATAGGTTCATATGTAAGTACTAAGCTAGCTGTCCTTGGGGGCATTTCAAACATAACCACTTTCCTTTTTTGTGCTTGAATTAACCTCTCCCATTTGGTTATAGATTGCCCTTAACAATCTCATGGTTAATAATTACATATACTAACCCTAGTGAGAATAACTGAGATCATACCATGGATAATTTGAGGGGGCCAGTGCATGGGCTACAGCATTTAGGAACTGCTTCTGTCCATTAGTAGCGCAGGGGACAGTGCTGGGGTAAAATTTCTGTTTCCTAACCATAGAAAGTTCCATTTGAATGCGGACAGGGATGAACTTTGTTTTACGGTGATGGGAAGTCTGTTCCTGAGCAGTGGTACCCCCTGAAAGTTATTCCATATTCTTTTAAAATATTCAACATCTGTCTATAATTTAATACTGCCAAATGCTTTAGGCACATCACATAACATTACTCTAGCTTCCAGTTATCTTTTTCTTACACACTCTACCACCTCTTTTAACATCATCAGTATTTATTTTACCTTTCTTACCTTTATCCCAAATACTCCATCTAGCATGCTAGTCATCAATCTGTTTTAATAATGTTCACAAGTATTTTATAACCAGTATTTTTCAAAGTTATTGGCCTCCATTTTTTTTCTTTCGTCTCTCATTTCTGCATATAAACTTTATTACTCCCTTAGAAGTTTCTTCTTTTTTAACCCCTAATTCCAACCATTCATTCAAAATCTCTAGAAAATCCTCCTTCTCCAAATCCAGCATTGCTTCCTAAAAATTATACCTTATCCCATCTGGAACTGGTGCTGATTCTTCATTTCCTTCCTTTATAGTATCCGCGGTGGTGGTGCTGCGGTAGCGTTGTCGCCTCACAGTAAGACGTCCTGTTCAATTCTCAGCTAGAGCGTCTTCTGTGTGGAGACATGCGTGAATGGGCGTACCTTTGTTGAAGGTTGTGCATCAGGGCCGGCAACTCGGCACTTAAAAATCTGCTGCCAATCATCAGCGGACTGGAGTTCCGCTGTGGCGACCCCTAACTGGGAAAAGCTGAAAGACACAACAACAACAACATAGTAACCGCCAGCTCCTTCACTTCTATTTCTTCTTTACTTATTTCATGGTTTCTTTTTCACCTTATTAACCCAATACAGAGCATACCCTTAAAACTAGCTATTCCACTAGCCAGACATACTTCTATCCTTCAGAGAAGCTGTCCTTCTACTTTTCTATTCCTTATACCGTATCCATCTCATCTCTGAATATTTTATTCATGGCCATGCTCCACTGCATAGTCTGTAAATTATCAGGCTCATCTTCATTCAACATTTGGTGCAAGATGGAATCACCCAGAGTCACAATGCCACTTTATTAACTTCCAAATGCTTACCAACATTCCTTTAAGTTTGGGTAACATTTTCAAGTCTCAATGATTCTGCCACTAAATCACTTACACTCCCCATGATGATTTCCTCAATCATCAATAGCAGCCCTCCTGCATCACCAAGTGATGGAAAATACTAGGGAAAGTTCCCCACTGCTCTGGCCAAATTTTTCCTACTTAATATGAATGCCACTATGGGTCTCCCCAGAACAGAAGACACTGGTGTAATTGGACTGACCCAGCCATTAAAGAGTAAATAAAATATTATTGCACACAAATTCTCTTCCAGCTTCACACCACCCATCATCTTTTCCAGCCCCTCCATTTTCCATCACACTCCCCCACTCTGGAGGTCAATCAAAACCACATTCTTTGGGCATGTTCCAAAATTAAAAACACTACTTCCATTGGTCCTGATAATATTTCAAGATATTTGCTGAAAAGGGTAAAGTCTCAACTAGTAAAGTTCCTCCATCAACTCTTCAACCCGAGTCTTTCCACTGGTTATATTCCAGAGGTGTGGAGAATGGCAGTCACGGTGCACTTACTTAAAGATGGTCCTACTTCCAACCCTGGGAATTATAGGCCTATTAGTCTCACTAGTATTGTTTGCAAGGCTATGGAATGCATTATAGCTGAACCAATAAACAACGACTGAGGACACAGACATGGGGCATATAGTCTACTCTGCTTATCTGGACTCTTTCTAGGCCTTTGACAATACTACCCATGCTGGAATTATTGACAAATTTTCCCAGCTCAACATTAACCCACACAGAGTTTGACGGATTTGTAAATGGATGCCTAAGAGAACCTATACCTTTAAGGGATGGGGTATTTGCTAGAAACAGGAAAATATCACACTTTCCAGTCCCACAGGGCTCTGCCAAAATCAAGAGATTTTATCTAGCTATGTTTGATGATGATTATAAACTGGGGGTGGTTAACAAATCACATTTCAACATTCAAATTCTGCCGTAAGGGCTAGACCAAACAAATGCTTGATGAATTAATCATGGGCTTACCAAGAAGAAATGCAGTACAGTTTCCTTTGATAATCTAGCATCACTACTGCTTACCACACAGAAAATATTCCACTTAACTTGACATTATCATGACAGACTTGGGTATGCATGTATCTATGTTCATAACAGACTTTCTTTAGACCACCACACCTCTGTGGTGGTTAAAAAAATCTTTTTATATTGTGCAACTTATCCTTCATGGTATCTCTAAGATCTAAAGAAGTTATAGTCCCACTTTACTTATCCCTTATTAGGCCCGTCGTTGAATATAATGCATCCTTTGGCATGTGTGTTGCTAAGTAAAACACCCTGACAGACCTTAATGTTTCTTCACCAAAAAGATCTCTGATCTCAGTACTCTTAGCAACGCTGCTAAACTAAAGGCCCTACCCCTCTGTGCAGTATCATACAGACTCCTGAGGGGTGATCTTTGCTCAACCTTCCATATTATGAATGGTGCAACAATCTTAATTTCTTTGGTTTACCACTTTTGCTACTCACAGTTTATCGAAAATTAAATATCAGAAATGGTGAGTTAAAAAACAGAAAACCACAAAAATTTCTTTTGCAAGGAGCAAGCCCCCTCCACCCCCATGTGTGGAGCCCTACCCCCCACATCCCTATACTATATATATATATATATATATATATATATATATATATATATATATATATATCCTTTCAGCATCTCGAATGCTGACAATAACGAATTTGATATTGTCACATCGAGAATGCCGAAATGGCAGAACGTTGAACGGGTAAACGGAAATCTCGATAAGGGGAGATTTCCATTTACCTCCATGTAGTGCGGTCTCAGAGTTGGTATATTTAAGTAGCAGGGGGTGTGGGAGGCGTAGCCTCCCTGCCTACACCCTTTAGTTGTTTTTTTTTTTTTTTATCGGCATTCGAAAATGTAATAGGTCAATCATTTCAGTTTGACATTTAGTGATTCGACCCATTACATTTTCAAAATGCTGATATAGACCCTATATATATATATATATATATATATATATATATATATATATATATATATATAGTTCATCATCAAAATGTTGATTGCACTTAACAGTTTATTCACATCGTCGATATATTTACATGAGATCCGTAATGCCGAATTTTCCAAATGCCGAATAAATAACAAACGTCAACATTTCCAATCACTCCACACTTAAAAACAATTGCTAACATGGGTTAAGAAGGGGTCAAGATTTTATGGTCCAGCATTTGGAGTTCGGACTTCGCATAAGTGGATTCAGTGATGTGCAATCCATGTTTTGATGGTAAACCTATATACATATATATATATATATATATATATATATATATATATATGTGTGTGTGTGTGTGTGTGTGTGTGTGTGTGTGTGTGTGTTTATATGTATATGTATATATATATATATATATATATATATATATATATATATATATACACACACACATATATATATATATATATATATATATATATATATATATATGGGATCACTACATAATCTCAAACTTCTGAAATACCGAATTTCAAAAGCTTGAGACTACATAGCTGAATCCCCTAAATACCGAAAATACTCAAGCGCAAAATTGAAAATCCCGAACATATAACACACATACTGCACACACACACACACACACACACACACACACACACACACACACACACACACATTGCTTCCCCCCACAATCAAACATATTATCCTACAGATAAGCAGGGAGGCAAGCACCCCTGCACCTCTCATGTGGGGGGCTGCACCCCCCACCCCCCCTACTTTAATATTCTAACTCCGAGATCGCACAGACACACAAGGCAAACTCGCACCCACACGTTACAGTCCCTCACACACAGTGACACATACTAAAGCCCCTCACAAACACACTTGCACACACATACTTACCTGAACTGCAACATCAGAAGCGCTAATTCAATATCTCCGAACATCGGGATTTTGAATTTCGAGCTTCTGGTCTTTCTGTATTCCGGGTTTTGGCTATATAGTCTCGAGCTTTTGAAATTTTGTATTTCAAAAGTTCGAGATTATGTAAAGATCCTATATATATATATATATATATATATATATATATATATATATATATATATATATATATATATATACACACACATATTTACATACACACACACACACACTCATACATAACTTCATGGTCAAACCATTATTGAGATGTGGAGAAACCCACCTATAAAAGTCCACTGCCAATAAAATCCAGTGTGTTAAAATGGATGGCAAGAATAAATTCACAAACTAAAGCCACTTGACCACCAATGTAGCGATCACGTAAAAGTATGCCAACTTTCTTCATCTAATGTAGCAATCACCTAAAATTATGCAAAATTTCTTCACTTAAAAAGAACTAGTGGTAAAGTAAACACCTGTTCTAGAAATCTAAACATATGCTGTCACATCAGCAACACCAAATGATGTAATGCATACCTAACCCAATGTAAACCTCATTTCTGGAATAGGTTGCCATTACCTATCAAGCAGGCTACCACTCTAGCAACATTCACCGTCACTCTGGATGGCTGACTGCAGTTTGTCATCTGGGATATGTACGGCAGGTCTATCTAAGTGAGGACACTGTTAGTCTCCTACAGTGTTGGGTGATTTGGCCGAGCTTCTCAGTGGTCTCCTTTGTCTGCATGATTAGTAAAAATATATGAAACTCTGAACATTGTGATGCTGCCTAAGTAGCTGTGAAAGCAAAGAAAAAAAAATCTCAGTTTTTTTTTTCTTAACCACTTTGCATGAAAGCAACTGATGCACCATTGAATGTTTACCAGAAAAATTATGGAGAGGAAGAAACAACAGAGTTCATTACATTAACAAATAAGCTAAAGTGTGGAGCATTATTTTATTTTATTCATACAGGTTAAGCCCACTGGACACAAGTGCTCCTTTTCAGAGGTGATCTAGGAGAACTATCTAGCTAAGTAACTTGCTCAGGTAAAGGAGGTGGAATGAATCAAACCCTGTACCCTTGGACTACAGGAATCAGTTTAACACTTCAGAGCCTTAATCCTCTCTGCTAGTTACTATACTGTGAGCATTATGTTCTTAATCAGTTTCAGAATCACATACACAATAAATGCGAGTACCTATTTTATGAAGATGCACGAGAAAATGCTCCAAACAGCACATTTCTCATTGAAAAGTTTATGCATTCTGTACTCTAAGAGGAACGCGATGTGGAAATACAAAGGAGGAATGAAGAAGAAGTATGAATTCCATCTCAATGCTCACAAGCCAAAACCCATCCCCCAAATGGATGGCTGCACAAATCACATGCTATACTACAGCTTACTACACTTCACAGCTCACTGTTTTGCTGGTACTCCTTATCTCTAAAATTTAAATTTGAGTCGAGTTGTACAGCAATGTGTTGAACAATGTGAACCACTGATTACTTTTTTCAAGGGTTTCTGACTATTCTCCACTGTAGTACAACACTGAAGTTGGGTTGGCATATGTAATTATAGGGGTGTGATGGCGGAGCCCCCACATGGTGGGTGCAGGGGGTGCTTATCCTCCTGAAAAATAAAGATTTATTTTTGTATTTTTAGTGTTTTCAAATGACAACATTCAAAATTTATTTTTTGGAAAACCGTCTATCAAATTAGTGTGCTTTGATGGGTCATGGGTAAAACTCCTGCAACTTATTATTATGATTATTATTATTTGAAATGGTCACAATTACTCAGAGAAAAGGCAAATGTATGGTGTCTGCACAAAAAAAAAAAAAAAAAAAGCAAAATTAGGTACCTGCCTTTATATTTTGTCCAGCAAATTCAGAGAAAAGCACCATTTTTGAAATACAGTATGCAGTGCCTGAATCTGTCCAAGTCAAGCACTTGGGTTTCAGTAGAAAAAATAAATTCATAGGTAAGTTTACTCTGCGTCTCAAAGCATCGGTATTGCTCTGAAGAATATAAGGACTTTAATTTGTGTGTGTCTGAACATATTTTATGCAACACTTTCAGCAAATCAGACTAGACTGTCTTCAGCTCACTTAATAACTTTCGTGTGCTAAACACATGCCGTGCTGAACATTATTATGTACTATGCAGAAAGCTCGGTGTAGAGGCATATGCAAAAATCCTGCAGCTTGTATCCGATCTGCTTAACCTTGTAGCATACTGAACATTTTTACTTATCCAATTTGATGTGCTAATGATTCATGCCATATGAATAGTATTACAGTGTTGATGTGGTATAATGTTCTTTTGACATGCACTCCTATGCAAACTAGTTCATATGTATTTTAAATCTGTTCCTATCTATGGACTTGTATTAAATAAAAATAGCCACTTGGACCAATCCACTTACATAGCTAGCACAGAAATAAATAACTAAATAGCACATTTCTTTCTGGATTAACTCTCTGTCCTTGTAAAGAACATATGACTTTACTCAAGGTAAACATCTCTACTAAAACCTCACTTTCAGTACAGCTAAAACCGATATCATCCTAACAGTCAGGTGGAAAATTTGTTCAGTGCTCTTTGTTGTTGTTTTTTGAGAAGATAAATACAGAAGAAGTAAGAACCGCACTAAGGAAAATGAAGTCAGGGAAAGAAGCAGGCTCAGATGAGGTCACAGCAGATATGATAAAGATGTTGGGTGGGATAGGGGAGAAATGCCTCCTGAGGGTACTCATAGCAGTGTGGAGAGAAAGGGATATCCCAGATGACTGGAGAATAAACATGCTAGTGCCATTGTGTTCAAGAACAAAGGGGACATTCACAACTGTGGGCAGTACGGAGGTATCAAACTGCTGTCACACTGCAAGGAAGTTCTGGAGAGGGTGACTGATAAACTCGCAGAGTACTAGAAAAGTAAGATGGTAGATGAGCAGTTCAGATTCAGATCAGGATACAGCACAACTGACCCAGTGTTTGCAGTGAGACAGATATGTGAGTAGAAGCTAGAAATAAGGAAAGAGTCCAACTGGGCATTCTTAGACTTCGAGAAAGAATATGACAAGGTCCCAAGAAAGCTGATTTGTGCAGTCCTGTGGTGGTTCGAAGTCCCAGAAACATTGCCAGAATTAGTGCAAGCTATGTACAAGGACCCGATGACTCAAGTACAGTGTTGGTCACACAGAGGGTCCCCAGTAGGAGTGGATGTGCATCAGAGGTCATCTCTGAACCCACAGCTTTTCATTAGAAAACAGGTTGGAGAGGACTGATCAACAAAGCAGCTGTATGCAAATGAAGTGGCATTACAGGCAGACTCTGAGCAAGAACCTAAGCAAATGACAGGGAAATGGAATGCAAAACTGAAGTCACACGTGATATAAACTGAATACAGATAAGACAGCTGTAATGGCAGCAAATGGGGAAATCAGAAGAAGTTGAACATTGAGGTGGATTGAGACAAAGGCAAGTCTGAACGAGGAGGTCAAAGCTAGAATCAGATGGGCTGCAGCCAACTGGCACAGAGTGTCAGATGTAGTGTAGGACAGAAGAATGACAAAGAAGCTGAAAAGTAAGGTGTACAAAACAGTGGAACAACCATTACTACTACATAGTATGGAAACCTGGGCCATAAAGGCAGAGCAGTTGAGGAAGCTAGAGGTGATAGAAATGAAGTAGCAGAGACGGGTGCCAAAATGCACCCTATAAAACGGATGAAGAAATTAAGACATCAGAACAGAATCTCAAGTAGCTCCAATTGCAGAGAAGGTCAAAGAGAACAGATTATGGTGGTTTGGGTCTATATTAAAATAACAAATATTCAAAATTGCGAACGCTCAGATGAGCGAAAATGCAGCAACTCGAAAACGGTATTGTGGGGGGCTGCTCCCCCCACACCCCTCGCTAAATATATATTCCAACTCTGAGATCGCACTACAGTGAAGAAAGGGCAAATATTTCGATCTTCACTGTACTACAAAAAAAAAAAAAAAAAACTCGACTTGCTACATTTTCGCTCATCTAAGTGTTCGCAGTTTTAAATATTCATTCTTTTAATACAGACCCGGTGTTTCAGGCACATGTGCAGAAAAGCAAAAGATAATCTGGGTGGTTGGCATAATGGTTAAGGTTTGTGCCTTACAGACACAAGATACAAGATTTGATTCTCACAGTGGTTAATTGGCTAGGCTTAAAATGGCCCACAAGGGCAGTTAGCCTGGTACTAATCTATGAACCTATGATTTTGTACAGACAGGAAGAAGGTAAGAGGAAACAAGGGTTCCAGCAAAGAGTAAGATGGATTGCGTGAGAGAAGATCTGTGACATTCAGGCATGAGTGTCGAAGTAGGTAGGAAAGTGGCATTGAATGCAGAGGGATGGTGACACGACGCAACACTCCAACCTCATTTAGAAAATGGGGAAAATTTAGCAAAGCACAAAGTAACTCAGTATACAGTCACTTCTGAAAATCCTTGACTACTTACTTTCCCTACAAGTCACAGGTTTATCAAGGTGCATAGCCTGCTCCCAGATAAATTAACACAATGTATGCAAAACTGTCCACAGATATCCTGAGAAATGAAGCATACTTTCAGAATGACAAGCTGTTGAACACCGTAAACTAAGAGATGTGCACAAGTGGACACCATGCATAAAGATTCAAAATTTGTATTTTTTAGATTAAAGAAGTGAACAGCAGCAATGGCATGAGACCAGTGGTGTGTGCAGGTATAATTCTCATAGTAACGGAAGCAATAACTTTCTAAAGGGAAGGGTATATTTAATTGTAAGTACTTAATATGATTAGAGGGAAGGAAAACTTATTTGGTATACTCTGTAATGAGAAACTGCATATCAATATTCTGTGATAATAAGTGTTCTTCTGAAATACCCGATTAGGGATGGCATAACAATATATAAGCACTGTATTACAGGTATTGTTCTAATAGAAAAACTGTACTGTAAAACATGTACTTCTTTTCCTGTATTTGTACAATACACAGTGAAAGTAGCACTACTGACAAC
The DNA here is from genome assembly GCF_019279795.1 of Protopterus annectens. Classification (NCBI taxonomy): domain Eukaryota; kingdom Metazoa; phylum Chordata; order Ceratodontiformes; family Protopteridae; genus Protopterus; species Protopterus annectens. The sequence goes on from NC_056732.1 coordinate 2,545,811, forward strand.
ATTATATATTAAATTACAGCAAATTGGAAAAGTACAGTAGTGCACATAAACTTACCATAGCAGTAGATGTTTGAACGATTAGTTGTAAAGGTTGCATTCTCCCAAGGACATATCAGCTGGCCAGCTACCAAAAGCTTCAGAGCACCCTTCCATTCACCCAAACCATCAGGCAGTTTGAGCTGAGATGACTAAAAGACACGTTTGAATGCAAAGTCCTTCAGAGCTTTCCTGCCAAAAGAGAGAGGGGGCTGAGCCCTGAAAGGACAATGCTAGGAACAACAAAAATTAAATGTTCACACCCTGACATAAAAGACACTCAAAAACAAACAAAACCAAAACCAAAGGGAGTGGAGGGAGCAGCAGGGATGATTTGAACATCTACTGTTATGAAGTTTGCTTACACAGCTGTACTATTTTCATATGCTCATTAACTGGATCAGTGCTTTAGTAAACATAGCTATATGGGTAGATTACTCTAGCTTACTACATTTGGAAGGGGGAAGAAGAGGAGTCCAGCAGCCCCTTGAGAATGTTCTAGCAAAGCCTGACCTGGATCTAGAGAAGGAATCAAGCATGCAGTGCTTTGTAAAAGTATGTACAGAGGAACAGGTAGCTGCTTCTACAATACATGTAGAATCCAACCCTTTCCAAAAAGTTATAGATGAAGCCAAGGCCCTATTAGAGTGGGCCTTGACCCTGCCTAGGGCAGTTTCATTATGGTGAGTATAACAAAAGGTAATAGCCTTAGACAACCACTTGGAAATAATCAGTTTTGACACAGGTTGTCTCCTCTTCGTACAATACAGTAACTGAAATGGAGTACCCTTTCTCCCTCACCTTTAGGTTCAGGAAAGAAAACAGTAAGATGAACATTTCAGCTTAAAATAACCTTGGACACCAGTTTAGGCATAAAGCAAGTATTAGTTCTCAAAAAAACCTTGTTCCTGTGGAAAATAAAATAAGGGTAACTGATCAAAAGAGCTTGCAACTTAGTTATTCTTCTTGCCAAGGTCAGAGCAATCAGTAAAACAGTTATCCATGTTAAGAACCTCAAGTCAATCGGGTTAGCAGGTTCAAATGGAGCAAGTGTTACCTTCTCCAACACAAAATTAATATCCCAAGAGGGGCCACTGATTTACTTGAAGGCCTCTTGTGCAAAACCTCTTTCAAAGACATTTCCAGATGAGACTGTACGGAATGAGGAGGATCCATGGGCGGACAAGCTAAAATGGCTGATAAATGAAGAGGAATAAGAAAGAACATAGGATAGTAACTTACACAAATATTGTAAAAAACAGAGAACAACTAGCCCTGAACTGGTGCTGATTATGTTGGTGGCACCAACTTGAAAACCCTTTCTACTTGCTAATACATGATGTTCTAGTGGCAGGCTTTCTTGTCTCCATTAGTACCTGCTACACATCCTCAGTAAACAGGTGCCAAAAATGATTAAGACCCTATCATCCAGGGAGTCGACTGAAGTTGACTGGTGTTGTGGTGTATTAAACACCCATGTTCTTGTGTGAATAGAGCCCATCTGTGAAGAAGCATGATGTAATTACTCCTAGCCATTTCCAAAAGAAGGGAGACCTATGGTTGCTTGGGCCAGAAGGGAGTCACCACACTGACCTTGGGGGATTACTTCTGAATCTTCAGAAGTACCCTGAATATTAGTGGAAAGGGTGAAAAATACAGGAACATTCCTGTCCAAGAAAAGTAAAGGCATCTATCTTCCAGGCCTTATTGGATGGAGGCCTGGAAAAAAATCTTTCCAGTAGATTGCTCAAAAGGGAGACAAAAAGGTCTACTTGAGGAATTCACTATAGATGGATCGGATCTATATTAGCGTATCGAATGGACTAAATAGTGAAAGCTATTTAGTCGATCCGATACTGTCGAAATGGCAAAATAGCGAAGACACAGAACATCAAATTTTTTCCCAGGGAAAAAAGTCAGTGGGCCGTCTTCGGGACTTTGCCATTTCCTCCACTATGGTGCGATCTCAGAGTTGGTATATTTAAGTAGGGGGGGTGTGGGAGGCCTGGGAAAAAAATTGCTGTTCCGTTTGTTCGATATTTTGTGATTTAGACATTATCGGTACGATGAAATAGCGTTCGCTATTTTCATCATACGATAAGGTAATATAGATGCGATGGATCAAATCTTGGAATACACTCTGATCTAGTTTTCATTTGTGATGGTCTGCTCTGGTCCTGCTCAAGTTGCCTGCCATACAATCTGCTCTGACAGAATGTAGGATGCCTGTAAAGCGAGACTGCTGTGAAGCTGTATCCCAAGCTAATATGGCTAGTCTACAAAGGGGGTACAATCTGTCTTCCCCCTGCTTGTTGATGCACCACATGACTGTGGTATTGTCTGTAACTACTTGAAGAGGTCCAGGAGACCAATAATGGCTCAGAGTTCTTCAGAGAGTTGAGTGTCTTGTTCATGACAAGCACCTCCTTGATATTTATGTGCTTGCATCTCTCGTTGGTGTCCCACAGACCCTGCACTTTTATCTCTCCTGAAATTGCTACCCAAGCAAAGTCCAAAGTCCAAGGCATTTGTGGTGGTTGCTTTGGAGCAGGGGTGGGGAAAGGGAAACCTGGATGTAAAGATATCTGTTGTCTCCACCAAAAGATTTCTCTTTTGATAAATCCAAGCAATAGGATTTGAAAAGATAAATGGTGTTGATGTTGGGACGAAGAAGATTTCAGAAACCACTGTATCTTTCTCATATGGATTTTTTTTCCAGGGGTATCATGAGAATCATAGATGCCACGAGACCTGAAATCCTGAGGTATTCCCTCACAGTGATCAAAGTCTGAGTGGAAAACCTTAAAAATAGATCTAAATAAAGATCTATTTTTTTCCTGTGGAAGAAAAGCTCTTTGAAATGAGGTGTCTAGTTGACATCCCCGGAACACAATCCTGTATGACGGAGTCAAGAAAGACTTTTGAATGTTCTCTTGGAATTTCAGCTTGTGTAAGAGATCTCACCCATGACAGAGGTTCCTGACACTGAAAAAGACTCTGCAGAGATAAGCAAGTTGTCTAAATTTGGAAAAATGCAGATCCCGTGTAGACTGCAATGAGCTATAACTGGAACTAGACACTTTGTGAACACTCTTGGTGACTGGATAGTCCAAAGGGTAAGGCAGAGAACTGATAATGTTATCCAGACAGACAAAACCTTAAGAAAAGTGTGAAGTATGGATAAAAAGGAATTTGATGATAAAGAACAGTTGTGTAAGAACTTACCATAACAATAGATGTTCTTCTCTTTTCTGTTGCAGTATTCTTTACATGAGGGAGTTGCCTGTCCAGGCAACCCGATGTTAGCCAGTATACCAAAGTCTTCTACTACTGTAGGGTACGTGGTACATCTCACATAGGTAGCTATCAAATGTAGGCCATAAAGCAGACGTACGAGTGCACCATGCTCAGAACTGAAGCTGCAGGCAGAGAGACAGGCCAAGGAATAGAGTCAATACATCCAAGAACCACTGGAAGTAGTGAAGGAGAATAGGACAGAATACTACAACAGAGAAGAGAAGGACATCTATCATTATGGTAAGTTCTTACACAACTATTCTATGTTTTTCTATTCATCTGTTACAGTATTCTTTACATGAGGGAGGGTACCAAAGCTCATGCAGAGAGGGAGGTGGAATTAGCTGTAGAATTTTCCAGGAAGCCATGAAGAATGGCCCTGGCAAACCCAGCCTTAGATCTAGAGATGGAATCCATGCTGTAATATTTGGTAAAGGTGTAGACAGAGGTCCAGGTATCTGCTTCTAGGATAGAGTTGGTGTCTAGTCCTTTGAAAAAGGCACCAGAGGAGGCCACTGCTCTGGTGGAGCAAGCTTTGACTGAGCAGGAAGAGTTTTTTCCATGGTGGGCATAGCAGAAGGTAATGGTTTGGGAAATCTAGTTAGAAATGGTTTGTTTGGACACAGGCAGTCGTGGAGACAAACAACTAATCAGATTTTTGTTTTGTGAAGGTAAAATCTGAGTTGTCTATGCACATCAAGTGTATGTAAAATCTTCTTACTATTGTTTTGGGAAGAAGCAAAAAAAGGTTGGTAAGTGAACTGCCTGTTTTAAGGACAACTCATTAACTACTTTGGGCATAAACATGAGATTGGTGCAAAGGGAAACCCTGTCTTTGTGGAAAATCAAAAAGGGGGGAGAAGCCACCAGGGCCTGGAGTTCAGAAACCCTTTTGGCAGAAGTTATGTTTCCTAGGTGCAGTGTTTTAAGGAACTAGAGGAAGCTGGCTAAAAGGATGCAAGAGTCAGTTTCTCTAGAACAAAATTAAGATCACAGAGAGGGGCCGCAGACCTCCTAAGTCTAATGTGGAGGATGCCTTTGAGGAAATGCTTAGCCTCAAAATCTAGAAGCAAGAGGAGGAGAAAGAGGCAGACATGCAGAAATGGCTGACATATATGCTTTAACTGCAGAAAAAGCTAAGCCAGAATTCAGCAACTCACAGGTAAGAAAGAACCAAAGGGAGATCCACTGTTAGTGGGTCCAGGTTACGACAGAGGCATCAAATAGAAAATCTTTTCCATTTGGAGAGGTAAGATTTCTTGATACTGGTTTTCCTGGGCTCCTGCAGGACTTGAAACAAGTCATCATAGAAGAGGTGTCTAAAAGGTATCAAGGCTCTATCACTCACAGAGTCAGTTGTAGAGTTACCAGTTGTGGGTGCATGAGGGAGCTCTTGTGCTATTAAGTAAGTCCACTCTGTGAGGTAACTTGTGATGATTGTCCTTGGCTAGGTGCAGTAGAAGGGGGAACCAATGCTGTCTTGGCCAATACAGAATCACCAGCAAGACTTTTGGTCTGTCCTGCTGACTTTCGGAATGAGAGGAAGGGGAGGGAATGCATATAGAACCTTCCCCTTCCAAGATAATGATAAGAATGTCTACTTTCCACACCAGGGGGTGAGGTTCTCTGACAAAATTTTGGAAGTTGTCTGTTCACAGAAGAGGGAAACAAGTCTATTTGAGGAGTGCCCCACTGGTGGACTATGTCCAGGAACACATCCCTGTGAAGCATCCATTCATGGGCCTGTGTTATGCATCTGCCACAGAGCTCCGATTGGAAGGAATGTAGACCACCTGCAGAGAAATCTAAAGTTGGACGGCTAGTTCCCAAACATGTAAGGCTAATCTGCACAAGAGGTAGGATTTGGTCCCCCCCTGCTTGTTTACTACCACGTAACAGTCATGTTGTCTGTGTAGATCCTCAGCCAGCCTGGGTTGAGAAGAGACTGAAAGGACTGAATGGCTAGGATCGATGCCTTCATCTCTTTTATGTTTATGTGATCCTTTCCCTGAGAGGGAGACCATTGGCCTTGAACAGTATGTCAGCCCAATGCAGCCCCCAGCCTGTATCCAAAGCATCTTTGTACAGGTCTTGAGTTGGGGGCAGTGGGTGTATGGGAAGTCCTTGGTTGATGGACATTCACTGTATCCACCATAGGAGCTTCTTCTGTAAACAAGGTATGAGCAGGATTTGAAATTCTAGAGGGTGGTCATGTGTCCACACAGACTTCAGGAACCACTGAAACTTCCTCATATGAAGCCTTGACAGAAGCAGCATAGGCATGGTGGAAGCCTTCAGTCCACGAATTCTGAGAAATTGCCTTGCTGACAAGAGGTGCAGGGGAGGATGTCTGAAAAGGAATGACAGAGCTCTAGAACCTTCTGAGGTGGAAGGGAGACTATCATTCTGTCTGTTTGGAATCTGCACCCCACAAAGACATGATCTTGGGATGAGGTGAGGGCAGATTTTTTAAGCTGACTGTAAATCCTAGTTGTTGTAGAATAACAATGGTGAGTGGAGGTTCCTCAGCACTTCCTCTGAGGTGTTTGCCTGGAACAGGAGGTCGTCCAAGTAAGGGAAAATCTGAATGCCCTGGAGTCTGCAGAATGCGACTACTAGGGCTAAACATTTTGGGAAAACTGTTGGGGCTGTAGAAAGACCAAAATGCAAAGCCGAGAACTTAAAGTGCCAAGATCAAACAAAGAAACAAAAAGATTTCCTGAATTTGGGATAGACTGGAATATACAGAAAGGCATCTTTGATTTCTACGGACACCAGAAAGGCCTGTGGGAGGATCAGAGGAAACAGGGTCTGAAGAGTCAGCATTTTGAAGGAGGGCACCTTTAGGAAGATGTTAAGGAAGGAAAGATCTAGGATGGGTCTCCAGAGGCCTTCCTTTCTGGGTACTAGGAACATGCATGAGTAGAAGCCTGTTCCTTTTTGGGGTGTGGGCACTGACTGTATGGTTCCATGTTGTAGCAGGTCTGCCAATATTTGGGGGAAGAGGAGTACCTGTTCCGCAGGTGGTTGTGAGATGCCACTGAAGGGAGGCACAGAGTGACATGTCATGAAATATCCATGTTTTATGATGTACAGGACCCAGGCATCTTGTGTGATGGATTCCCAGGATGGAAGGGATAGGCGTAGGGAGAAAGAAGTACCGCAAGGAGTCTTGGAGGGTCATGAAGAACCTGCTCTGTCAGGAAAAAGCTGCTTCATAGTGTGTGAAGGGGGGCTTAGAAGTGATGAGGTTTCTTTCTCCCCTTGGAGGACTTGGATTGGGAGGGCTGGGTTTGCCTGCAGATAAAAATCTGTTTGGAAGGGTAGTTCCTGTGAAATTTTGGAACTAGAGAGACCAGAATATGTTTGAGATCTTTTAACTCTTTGCTCTTTTCTTGAAGTGATTTGAAATGATGACCTGAAGCCTTACCAAATAAGGCAGAATTGTCAAGAGGAGCATCCATGAGCTTCGCCTTGATGTCCTCGGAGAGGAATTGAAACTACAACCAAGCAAATCTCCACAGCACTAAGGCAGAAGCTGCAGCCATGGAGGTAGCATCATAGCTGCATTTTATAGAGTGATGGGCCACCTGGGAGGATCTAGCAATAGGGGAAAATTCCAAGGCCTTGTTTTCTAAATCTGGCATGTCAGAAACTATTTTTGATAGTTGTGACACAAGTTCCAAGGAATACTTGGTCATATGAGTCCGATAATTCAAAGCCCTGAAGGCTAGAGTAGCTGAGGTGTAAATTTTCTTTCCCAACCTCTCTAGCTGCTACTGTCTTTGTCAGAGGGCAGGAGAGAAGTGGAAGAAAGGGACCTCAAAGCCTTGACTGAGCATACAGAGATAACAGAGGGGTCCGCCACAGGAGCCTTAAATAGGAAATTGTTGTCTTCAGGGACTTTACAATATTTGTCTGGCTTCTTAGGGGCTGAAGGCTGAGAGTCAGGGTGTAGGGACATGAAAGCAAAGTTATCCAGAAAGGCAGGGATAACTGGAGGGATAGCTGAAGGGCTGGGGGTTTCCACCTGGAGAAGGTCGTAATACCTCTGACACTTGAGAACTGTCCCACTTGAAGTGGTCTCCATTTTTAAAATGGTTTCCTCAAATGGGATTTCCACCACAGGGGAGTCCAGCCCATTGGAATCTTCTTCGGGGGAATGGGTACGGAATTTGTGAGGAGTAGGCTAATGAGTCACTGTCATCATCATCTGAATAAAGAGCCTCCTCTGAAGTAGGCTGTTGTGTTACCGTCTTTTGGGGGGAGGTAGGCCAGGAGAGAGGAGGAGCAGGGGACCATCAGTAGGCCTCAGGGACATGAAGGCCTAGAATAATCCTTGGGTAGAATTTTGCTACTCTTTCTGAGGGTCTTGAAGAGGTGATAAATGTTGTTTTCTCCTTTTTCTTAATAGGAACCTTCATCCAATGTAAAGTCAAGGGTTTGGACTCAGGCCTGCATTCAAGCAAATCCGATTAGACTTCTTCCCTCACTAAGATTTGCATGACTGCACTAGGGCCTTCCGACAGGATGAGCCTTGGTTCCCACTGGACATCAGTACCCGATTTTCTGTGAGGCCTCCCTGGATGTGCTAGTGTCCAGTTCTAAAGGGGTCTGCAACACAGACTCAGTCTAAGGATCCACAGCTGAAACAGAGCACATCTCCAGGCTCTCATGTGCCTCAGAAGAAACATCCGCAGGGAGAGGGGCAGCTGAAGCTTCGGGCCTAGGCTTTTGGCCTTCTGCTTCATGGTAGGCTCAGTCATCAGGCCGAAAGAACCCTCCATCGTGCTTTTTAGCAAGAAATTTCAAGTGCTGGTTTCCTAAGTATATTGCAAGGGATGAAAGCCGGCTTTGAAGGGTCTTGGGGATGAATGACTGGCAGCTAGAACCGTTTTTATGGTCGTGGTGGGGATCAAAAACATAAAAATGCGCTGAGAGCGACTATCTTTGTGTGGAATCTGTCTTCCACAATCACACTTCCCTTTACTGGATGATATTAACTCAAAGGAAAGGCAGTAGAACAGCAGAAGACAGACAAGGTTCCCCAAACAAGGGCACTTATCGTTAGTAGAAAAACTTGATTGCGGCAGCAGAGTGATATCCGGGACTGGCGATCCGACAGGCAGCAAAGAATTCTCACGATTGGTGCACGTGTATGTCTCCTTTACAGCCTACATCTGATAGCTGCCTATGTTGAGATGTACCACGTACCCTACAGTAGTAAAAGACTTTGGTATACTGGCCACCGTCAGGTCGCCTGGCAGGCAACTCCCTCATGTAAAGAATACTGCAACAGATAAATAGAAGGACATGCATCTTTTAAGGCTAGTGTTCTCAGGAAACTTGAAAGATGGAAAAAGGTTATAGGTTGTGAAGTGACATCGTTTTGAATTTGGGCACCATCACAAACAGGTTTAGGAAAGAAAGATCCAGAACTGGTCTCCAAGCATTTTCTTTCTTTGGAATGAGGAATAGCCTTGAATAAAAACCTTCCCCACACTGGGAAGGAGGAACTGGTTCTATGACTCCTTGGAATAGCATGTGATGAAAAATTGGTGGAAACAAAACAGTCTGATAAGAAGGACGAGGAATTTCCTTCCACTGCCATCAGTAGCCCTGATGGCTTCCTGAGTATGGATGAACCAAAGGCTGCTCATCCACATGAGACCAGATCCAGTTTGCAATAAAAGTATGAGGATTAGTCCAAGTGGCAGCTGCGCATATGTCATCCATGGAATGGTTGGATAAAAACACTGAAGAAGCTGCCATAAATCTTATAGATTGAGCTTTTAAAGGTCTTGGTAACAGAATGCCTAACTTACTATAAACAAAGGATGCAGTCTGTAATCCTTCTTGCTAATGTCACTTTAGTGACAGATTTTCCCAATCTATTATCTGCAGAAGATGTAAATACTTGATCAGATTTTCTAATGTCTTTTGTTCTGTGTAAGTAGAAATGCAGATGTAAATGAACATCTAGTAAATGCAACAAATATTCACCTCTGCTTTTGAATTTGGGGAAGAAAAACAGGCAAGTTAATAGATTGAGTGATACTGAAATCTGACAGCACCTTAGGAAGGAGGGGTTCACACTTAATGTCACCCTATCCTTATGGAAAATCAAGTAAGGAGCTTTAGAGGACAAGGCATGGAGTTCTGAAATTCTCATGGCAGAAGCAATAGTCACAAGAAATAAGGTCTTCCAGATTAAAAATTTAAGATCACATTTTCCAGCTGGTTCAAAGGGAAATGGATTAAGGACTGCAGAACAAGGTTCAAATTCTATGGAGGAATAGCATCTTTATAAGGTGGTCTTAGTAAAATAGTACCTCTTAGAAAGGTCTTGCATATATTAGTAGAAGCTAGAGAAGAATTGTCAACTCCTATATGATAGTTAGAAATTGTTGTCAATTGAACTTTAATGGTAGAGGAGCTAGCACTCTCATTAAAAAATTGTTGCCAAAAATTCGAATACACTTTGTGTAAGGCTGAAAAAGGATCAATACTTTTTTGATGCGCCCAACAAACAAACCTCTTCCACTTACTGTTGTAGATTTTCCTAGTGGAAACTTTATGGGAAGACAAAAGAATATGACGGACAGGAGGTGAGACCATAGGTTGTCTGGCTATTAACAGAAGTGGAGAAACCACTCTGTCATCTTTAGATCTGAAATATCCGGGTAAACCATGCCCGTCATGTGAGACAAGAGGTCTCATACTGGATCCAGAATCCAAGGTGGGTAAATCAAATGAGGCCAAAGAAAAGAGAAACAAACCTGCCCAAGGCCAGTAAGGTACAATGAGGATGATTTTACTCTTCAAACTTGCAGTTTTCTGTAGGAATTTGGAAAACAATGAGGCTGGTGGATAAGCACAGAGAAGACCGGAGGACCAATCGTGGAGCAGAGCAACCCTCGCTGAGTCCCCTCTTGGCGGAGATTAGGGCAAAGAAGCTGCTGCATTTGTTGTTCAGGGGAGACACAAAAGATTGCAGCAAGGCTGGCTCCACTGATAGAAAATTGCCTCCATCACTTATTTGTTAAGAGACCACTCATAAGGTAGAAGAATGGACCTGCGCAATTTGTCTGCTATCACACTGGACTTCGCTGGAACATGCATTGCTATCAGAAAGTGAGTGGATGAGATCACCCATTGTCACACTCTGAGGGCTTCTCAATATAGGGGATAAGACCTGGTTCCTCCTTGTTTGTTTATGTACCAAACTACTGACATATTGTCCTTTTGTATTGCAAATGTTCTTAGAGGTAGAGCACTCTGAAAGGATTGCAACAACCAATGATCTCATCTCCAGAACATTAATCTGCAAATTGGCCTCTTCTGGGGAACAAGTGCCTTGGACTGTTTTTCCCAGGAAGTGCCCCCACCCAATATGGGATGCGTCCGTGGTCTCTATGTCTTTGGAATAAGGGATAATGAATGGACAGCCTTGTAAAAGCTGATCTGACCTTATCCACCATCAAAGGTATTTCTTGCATGTCTGTGTGATTCTTATTTAACTGACATTCTTTGATTCCTAGGAAAGGTCCTCCTTATTTTGATGCCTAAATCCACCACCCTTGAGGTACCCTCAGCTGCATGAGATGTAAGCCTCACAGACGAATATAAGATAGATTGAAGGGTTGCCGGCTGTGAGGCTACCGAAACTTGAGTCTCTTAAGTAGTGGTCCATGAAAGGGTGTTTGATAGCTCCTTTATCAAATTTCTTTGTAACCTTATAAAATGTGCCAGCCAGTTCAGTGACCTAAGAGTAAAGGCTGCTGAAGCACAGACATGATTCCCAAATCCATAAAAAGCCATGGACTCTAAATTACGGGGATGGACTGTGGAACTTTGTTCTGCAAGCTCCTTTTTTGCGGCCACTGCTTGACCCATGGCATCTACAGGCACTTTCTTACTCCAGTGTCCCCTTATTGACGGGGGTGCCAGAATTTGGTCTGATCTCTTGGGGATGGGTTCAGCTGCATCAGGTTCCTTCCACACCTACTGAGAGATCAAATCAATGAGCTCATTAACAGGTGGATTTACCCAGGATGTAGACGGGCAGCTCCAAACATCTCCAGAAATACTCATTCCTCTGGAGAAGGATTTTGGTAGACCGAACACACCATTACTTAAGGATCTCCAGAATGCCTACAAATGAGAGGTCTTCAGGAGATGATCTGGGAAATCCTTCCTCTTCATCGAAATCAGTGTCTTCCATGACAGATTCCTGTGGGGAAACTAAGTGCTTTCTTTTGTACTTTCTCTTTTGGGGTACTTCGGTAGGATATTCGAGGGAAGTATAAGATCAGAGGCTAATGCCCTGCTGGGTAGTATGGAGGGTTTGGACTTGCTGCTCCTGTGGAACTGAATGTCAAGGCTCTTGGGGAAAAACACATGGGATGTAGAAGGTAGATCCAAGAGGGAAGAGACCCCCTGTACTGCCAAAGCAGAAAACACTCTCTCCACTGCTTCAAAGGCAGACTGTCCTGGGTAGAAGGAAGCCAATGGAACTGAGAAACCACACTTCTATCCCACCAGCTCCCTCTGCTCCGAAGTCAATCCACCACAGGCAGAGGGCATAGCAGAGCTGTCCAGGGCCGATGCTCCGAGGGGTAGAGAGGGCTCTGAAAACTTCGGAGTTGACTCCAACATCTCAGATCAGACTGGGATGCTACTGCTCCAAGAAACACTAGGCTCTGAACTTGTTGGAGTTGGTACATTCAGAGAAACCATTGTATCCGAGAACACCAGTACTCTTGGATCCGAACTAGATGGTCTCTGCAAACACTGATCCAAGGACTCCGAAACAAAGTTTCAGATTAGAGAAGGAGCCATGACTGGAGTGGTAGATCTACCTAAGGCTTCCTGACCCAAAGGGATTGGAGCTGGGAGAACCCCCATCTGAATTTGGGATGAGAGAATCTTCCTCATCATTCTATCCATGTCAGCTTCTATGACAATCCTGGAAGAACAAGATGAAGTAATTGATGGTGACTTGGACCATCATCTCTCAAGGAAGGGAGACGGCAACCTTGAAGGAACTGGGTCAATAGAAGAAGAATATCAAACCCAAGGTAGAACCTTTGGAGCTGAAGAACCCTGATTTGAAGATGTTTTAGGAGAAGCAGAAGACATCCTGGATCCAGAAGGCTTCGGATCCTGTCTAGATTTTTTTGAAGGATGCTCCAAAGATGAAGGAGTGGAAGAACTCGACTTATTGGGGACTTTTAGGAGCATCCTTGGAAGATGATTTTTGGGGGGGTAAGCTGCAGATATGGCTTCTGAAAAGGAAGTTGGAAGCAATTATTTTAAAATAAGTTTATTTCTCCTATCTACTAACCCACGCGGACTGAAACTTTTACAAATGTCACAGTCAACATTAAGATGATCAGGACCCAAGCAATATATGTAGATGTCATGGGCATCAGAATATAGCAGCTTATGGCTGCATTTTTTTTAAAAACTTTCAACCGAAATTATGTAAATTCAAGTGAAAGGTATAAGAAGATAAAAATAATGTATTTTTATTAGGGTAAGGAAGGGAAAGACGAAAAAGGAAAGCAAGTACCATCAATGGTACTAAGAAATACACAAAAGTGTAAGGGAGTTAGAAAAGCTTTAGATTAAGAAAGAAAAACAAGAATACCAGCAATGGTTAGGTAGAATACACTAGTAAATGTGCATACACATGCGTGAGTATATATATATATATATATATATATATATATATATATATATATATATATATATATATGGTTCTATCTGACTACGTCGACAAGTCAGAACGCCGACAGCGAGAACACCGACGCCAGAAGATCGAAAACGGAGAAGACCGACGGATCAAAACCCCGACGCTGAGAACATCGACATGGGAAAAGGCTGTGGATGTATGCGGTAGTGACGGACGGTAGGGTGCAGTAAGGTAAGTGTGCGACTGTGATAGTTTGTGGGTTAGGCGGTTAAGTGAGTTAGGGTTAGGGCGGGCTAGGTAAGTGTGCGACTGTGATAGTTTGTGGGTTAGGGCGGGTTAAGTGAGTTAGGGTTAGGGCTGGGGCTAGGTAAGTGTGCGACTGTGATAGTTTGTGGGTTAGGGGGTTAAGTGAGTTAGGGTTAGGGCGCGGGTTAGGTGAGTGTGCGGTAGTGGCGGACCTTAGGGTTAGGGTTTGGGTTAAGGTTGTAGGTAGTTGTGTATGTGAGGTTTAGTGTTGGTTTGTAAGGATTTTGGTGTGCTTGTGTTGTGTGTGTGCTTTTTGGACCGGGGATTTGTTTTGTTTGTTGCTTGTCGGGATTATGGTGTGTCGGGCATGTGAGGTTTCGTGTTTGTGAAATGTCGGTTATGTGGTGTCGGTGATTTCGTTTTCGGCGTTTTGACTTGTCGACGTTGTAAGATAGATCCATATATATATATATATATACACATACATACACACACACACACACACACACGCACGCACGCACGCACGCACACACACACACACACACACACACACACACACACGTCTAAATTCAGAAAAACAATATTAATAATTAATAATAATAATCCACTTATTTTAATCAAAATGCTCAAGAGTAAAGCTGACCACATCTAAACTCGACAGCAGCACACAAGATCTGTCGTATGTTACAAGTTGGTGTACTTTGGGTAGGGAGGAGCTTGAGAGTTTCAGTTAGCCACAAGCTACACTACTGGCAGAGTCAGATCTGAGGATCGGATATGAACCCAGTGGTTGAGGAATGAATGAAAATTGACAACATCAGATCATCTCATCTATTTACCCAAATTTTGTTGAGAGTGCTTATTCTGTTTTTGCCAAAAACAGATAAAGAGATAAAAAAATCCCTTGGACAATCTGGAAAAGGAGGGTTGAAAATCTTACAGATTCCTTGGATTAGCTTTCTTCTTTCATCATACTTTTTGATCACCTCTGCAGCAAAAGGGCAAAACACTAAATCTATATCCAAAGGAGAATTTAAAACATCATTTTACCATCATCTGGAAGATTCTGAGAATGCAGCCATGCAAACCAACTCAAAACAGTACCAGTGGCCACAGCCCTGAAAGAAGTATCAACAGAGTCATGCACACACTGCAAATAATTAGTTGTGACTTGTGCAACTGAAGAAACTTACTTATCTGAAGCAGGTTTCTTTCTCACAAGAAGAAACTGTAGATAAAGCATTCATTATAATTTCACAGTTTGTCAGAAACAAACTTTAACATGCGAGTCTGTCGATTCAAAATTCTGAAAATCAAAGATGCAGAAGTATGCACTTTTCCAACACCTATCAACAATTTTCCCATCCTTATCTGAAAGAGTGGGATTGGAATTAACCAAGTGCATAGCAAGCAGCAGTGGGATCAACTAAAGACATAGCTGCCGGGTCAGCTTTGAGAATACTGAATTAAATTTAAAAGAGTGAGGAACTTCATACAACATATCTGCCTTTTTAGGGGCAGCTGGCTGACTATAAGGAAAACTGCAGACAGTAACACACACATTCTCTAAAGTGGACAGAACAGAAGGAACAGATGTAGGTTCTGGAAAATACTTCTGTAACAATTCATAGTATTTTCTGAGAGACCGACAATCCTCAGTGGTCTCCCACTGAAGACTTCCAAGACAGCTGCACATTAACTAACAGCTTAATTCTAGGTTTCCCAGTGTGAAAACAGAAACTTAGCAAAGAATGCCAGTGGACCTAGATTTCTGGGCAAATTTCAGTAACTGGCTAGTAAATGCACTGCTGGATGCCAGGAAAAAAGAAATACAGAGGGCATGAAGGAAAATCAGCTGCAAAAGGTGACAAAAAAAAAATCACTGACTAGGAAAAGTACTGTAGCTGTTCAGCAAAAAGCAGTGCAAGCTGCAGACATGACTTCCAGTAACTCGGAGGAAAGTATAACATAACTGTACATAGACCTGACTAAAATAAATGAAACACTGATGGAGTATATCAACTCAAACAATAAAAGAAGCTTTAAACAGATATTCAGATAAAGTGATAAAACTGCAAAACCCAGACGTCAAAATAAAGAAAAGGGTGGCTGAATATGAGATTGCACACAAAGACATGTTTCAAAAGATAATAGAATTAGAGGACAGGGCATGTACGGAAAACCTGAGATTTTCTGCTGTACCCGAGAAACTGGAAGGAACAGATTGTATTAATTTTATGAAAGCACAAATAAGTAACTGGAATGGTATTCCACAACAGGAATTGTTAACTGAAAGGGTAAAGTGTGTGTATGCTCCACACCTGGTTATGAGAAAGCAACCTAGACCTCTAATAGTAAAAGATGCAATCTTACCAGCAGAAGGAGTTGATTCTGACAAAACTCAGGCAGAAGGACAAAATACGAAAATTGGGAGACAGCAGTGCGTTTGTGGAGAATGTCTAAACACTGGGTAGAAGAGGAGTAAATTTATCCCATTATTCAGGGAATGTCAAGAAGCGGGCATGAGATTCAGACTGTTGTACTCAGTTATCTTCAAAATATTTTTTCCTGGAAGAACAAAATCATTTTTTGATGAAGTATGTGTTAAGGAAGAAATACATACAGTACAATATTCGGAGCTTCCTTGTGCTTGGCTAGGACACCTGTGACTACAAGACTTGGATTGCTTCTAAAAACCATCTGGACCTACAAAGCTTATATAAGTATTTTTTTCACTTTCTCTGACTGTTTCAGTGCTATTTAAAACTTCAGTGCTGCATTCACTAATTTGGTTGGATTTACTACATTTTTTCAGCCTGCACTTGTTAAAGAAACTCCATCTGTTTGTTACTGTACTGATCTTAGGTTGTTCTAACAGTATTCTATTTCCTAACCTCCTCTGATACTGCAAAAGCTGTTCTGAGTTTGCCAAAGTTCTCCTGAGTCTGCCAAAATATTTCTAAGTTTTGCAAAGTTTTTGTGCATTGTGAACATTTCTCAGGGTTGGTGAACTTAGTTCCAAGGATTCCTGATACTGAAGGAATTCTGACTTATGTTGTAAAGCATTTATCTGACTGGCCTGAGGGTTTAATATTTCATCCTGATGGTATAAGAGAATTGCACTTTTTGTGAGATTGTGCTCATTTATTCAGAGCTTCCCTGGACATCTGTGACTAAAAGACTTGGATTGCTTCTAAAACTATCTGGACCTAACAAAACTTAAAAACGTTTTTTTTTTTGCTCTTGCTCTGTTTCAGTGCTATTTAAAAATTCTGTGCTGCATTTACTGATTTGGTTGAATGTGTCACTGTTTTTCAGCCTGCACTTGTTAAAGAAACTCCATCTGTTTATTACGGTACTACTCTTAGGTTGTTTTAACAATATTCTGATATTTCCTAACTTCCTCTGATACTGCAAAAGCTGTTTTGAGTTTGCCAAAGTTCTCCTGAGTCTGCCAAAATATTTCCATGTTTTGCAAACCTTGTGTGTGTTGTGAACATTTCTCAGGGTTAGCGAACTTATTTCTAAGGATTCTTGATAATGCTGCAATTCTGACTTCTGTTGTAAAGCATTTATCTGATTGATACGTAGAACAAATCACCCAGCTGACAAACGAAAAACGCTTTAATAAATAACAAGTATAAAACAGCACACAAGTGGTAAAATGAAACACGACTGCAATGATAATAAAAATAAAAATGTTTATTGCAAAATGGTAAGCACTTTCACCACCTCTCTGGTGGCTTCATCAGACCATACAAATGCAGTTTAAAACATAACTTATATACTTACAAAATCCCTATCACCTTCCATCAATCAAGAACAGATGTCCATTTAATCAGGGCTAATTCAACTAACATACACTACACAGTAATGTGCATAACATAATAACGTCATCCCCATCAACCACCCTCCTTAAAGAAACATATGCCTAAACCACAAAATCATAAAGGTAAAAATAAAGAGACGGAGAATTGTGAGCTACACTGGATCCTTAAGTTTAGACCAGACAAAGGTTTTGGGCTGAATGGGATGGTGTCAATTAAACCAGTCCTGGATGCTAGGGGACTCCCTAAGTAGTGGATTTGGGGGTGTTGTATGTTAATGTATTTAATTATCTAGTGACATCTACTGACTTTCGAGCTACTATGCATTTTACTATGTTAGTGCTGACAGGCCTTTTTCTAATTCATGATGTTTTTACGGCACTAGGGTATCTGTGTTTTATAGTTAATATGTGCATATGAACTACTGTTTGTATGTTTGCTTTTCATGTTCTATTATATGCTTTATAGTTAATTTGTATTTGTGAATAATTGTTTACATCTATGTTTCTTTAGGCTTTAACGCATGCATTCCTCCTTTTTCACGTTTATTCTTGTATTATGGGTATTATTGTCTGTTTAATTTAAGATACCCATCATTATACTTAGTGCTGACAGTAATTTCTTTTTAAAATTCATAATGTCTGAAATCTTTTTGGCACCAAGGTACAGGGGTTGTGCTTTAGAGTTGACTTGTGTATATTAGGTGTTATTTAAATGGATGTTTTTTATGTCATATTTTTATTTTTACTTTTATGATTTTGTGGTTTAGGCATATGTTTCTTTAAGGAGGGTGATTGATGGGGATGATGTGATCATGTTATGCAAGTTACTGTGTACTGTACATTAGTTGGATTAGCCCTGAGTGAATGGACATCTGTTTCTGATTGATGTAAAATAAATAAACAAAAAATCTTCCATTTGTTTACTGGGAGAGTCTGACTGGGCATAAAACCCTTTTTCAGCGGAGGCCCGGGGAGAAAAGCTCCATTGTTAGTAAACTATATTGTTAGTAGAAAGAAAATTGTATATTACAATAAAGAAAAAAAATAGTAACAGACATTCATAACGGTAAAAAGACTAGAACAGAATAAACTGGTCAAGTGGGAGAAAAGACCAATAATCTTGTATGACAATGCTTCTAGAAGACAGCTCTTACAGTAGTAGCAGGTAGTGACATTGTATACAATAAGAGTGCAATTACGATACTTAGTCTTATATACAAAAATCGGATAGATATTAACAGTGAGAAAGAGAAAAAAAATAACATAAGATAGTCATATGGCTTAAATTCAATGCTCATAAACAAATAAAATATATGTATATATGTATATATATATATATATATATATATATATATATATATATATATATATATATATATATACACATATATATTTATATATCACTCTATATATACATATCTATATATATATATATATATATATATATATATATATATATACACATATCTATATATATATATCCATAGATATCCATATATATCTGTATATATCTATTTATCTCTTTAACCTATTGTAACTTTGATTGTTTGGAGCTTTTCTCCCCAGGACTCCATTGAAAACGGGTTCTTCTTGGCCCAATGGACAATCCTGGTAAACCAACTGAAAATAAATTATATATGCAATTAGAATTTTAAAATCAGCTAGTTCCGTGGTTTGGGCTACCCATGCCCAGTACATGTACAAGTCCAGGAATTGGTAAGGTGGGCTTTAATGTGATGCTTGACGTTTTTTAAGCTAGTTATAGTTTTAATTTCAAGTGGTAAGGCATTCCACAGTTTAGCAATGTAGTAGGAGTACAGAGTCACCTGAGCTATTTTTACTGCTAGTTACTTCAATTAGAGCTTTATTACTGGATCTTAATGGATGGGTACTTACTTATATGGGGATTGAGGAGGTGGTGTTTTATCAGGTTTATAGTACATTTGGTGGGCGGTAGAGAGTTGCATGAGAATGAGTTGGTGGGGTAGTTCTAACCAAGATAGTTGTCTTAGGGGCTTACAATGATGGGTTCTAGGAGAAAAGCTAGTGACAAATTTAGCTATCTTATTATAGCAGGCATCTAGCTTGATTACGTCTGATTTGGAGAGGTTGGTAAGGATGGGTGAGGCGTACAGTAAAGTTGACAGATGTGTTCTGGCTGTGGTTATTCTGGAGTTTGTGGTTAGGTAGTTTTTGCACCTAAGGTACCTATTTTCTTGTGTACTTTTTTCACAGTCTGGGCAATGCGCAAGTCAAACTTCAGATTTTGATCAATAACAACACCGAAAAGTTGGGTGGATGATACTGGTTCAATCAAAGTCTTATTACTGGATGTGATACTGAAGTAAGTTGATTGGGTTTTGAATTGAGTGGAAGAGCATGAGTTTAGTTTTATTTGGTTTCAAGATTAATTGGGCATCTGCCAACCATGATTCAATAGCATTGAAGGATGTTTGGGTTAAGTTCTGCAGTTCAGGTAGAGTTACGGGAGAACATATGACAGTGGAGTCATCTGCATACTGTATAAGGGTGGTTAGAATTGTTAAAAAAGAGGGGGCTGAGAACAGACCCTTGAGGCACACCCATAGTCACTGGTAGTAAGGGAGAAAGAGCTTTGTTCCAGCGTTCCACCGTACTGCTTGTTGCCAAACTATGAGGTAGTTCTGAAACCAGGCTAGAGTGGAGTAGCTTAGGTTTAGTTTGGACAACGCAGTCTGCAGTTTGTTATGAGACACTGTATCGAAGGCTTTTTATAAGTCTAAAAAGATTGCTGATACTAGCACACCTTTATTTCTAAGTTGACTGATGGTGTCAGTGAAACTAATAAGGGCTGTGATAGTACTATGGGTAGGGGTGAAAGCTATGCTGAGTATTTGCAAGTAATTTATTGTCTAGGAGATGGTTAAGTATTCGGGTGTGAACACACCTTTCAAGGATTTTTGATAGAGGGGATAGGATTGTTATGGGCCGATAGAGAAGTCGGTGGAGGGACCTCCTTTGTGTAGGGGTATGATGTGAGCAATTTTCCAGAGAGTGAGGATGCGTTGCTCGGATATGGAATGGTTAATTAGTAGGGAAACTGGATAGGAGATGGCTTCAGCTGCTTTCATTACAGCCGTGTGCACTTCCAGACGTTTCTGCAGTTACCTCCTACTGCATCTCTAGGCATCAAATATTGCCTGTTCATATTTGGATTAATAATTCCAAAACCATGCTACATACAAAGTATCAGAATATTTCATCTTGAAGCATACATGATGGCAAACACAATTGTATTGACATTTGACCTCTTTCAATGAGTATATGTTAAAACTGTAAGGTGATAACCTATTTTTTCAAAGGCACAAGCCACACCCACTGGGAGTTAAGGGTACACACTCAAATGAGCTGTACTAGAAGGAATGAGTCAAGTATGTTGAGGGTAGGTTGCCAGCTGCCAGGGTTGTGAGTTTTAGCCTGAGCACATATTTGTGTATGTTGTGGGTTGGGACTGACTTTAAAGAGAATGTGTTGTTGTTATCTCGTAGAGAGGTTAGGTTGATGGGCAGTGATAGGAAGTTTTGGATAGTAAGGATTTTGATGGAGTCAATGAAGTATTTATTAAACTGGGTAGCAATACATTCTAGGGGATTACTTGCTGTTGGTTGAGGGGGTCTTAGTTTGACCTGGTCATAGTATTTTATTTAAAGTGGTCTGGAATTTTTGGGAATTATTTTGGTATTTAGCTTGCAAGCTAGTATAGTAATTCTTATCAAGTCGTATTTGGGTTTTGGCTTTGTTTATTAGCTGGAGATACGTCTGGTGAGTAACTATTAATTTTTTGTGGGTCCATTCGTGCCACACTTTATCTCTATCTTTTAGGAGTAATTTTGTCTGTTTAGTGAGCCAAGGAGAGTAATTAGATTTTGCTCGTACTGTCCTGATAGGGGCAATGTTATTTAAGATATTTAAAAATGTGGTGTTAAAGTAGTAGACTGCACTGTCCAGGGATAAAGTTTTGAGGGGTTTCCAGTTGCAGAGCTTAAGGGATGTTATGAAATCTTGAGGCCTGAAATGTTTGGTGTTGCGAAAAGTAGATGGGTTTTTTGTAGGATTTGCCTGATGACATATAATGTACTTTGGAAGTGGTCACTGAGTGCATCAGGGAAGGTACCAGAACTAGAGGAAAGTGTGGAGTAGTTGGTGAGAATGCAGTCGAGGATAGTTTCCTTTTTAGTAGTTTTATCAAACCTTGTAGTGGTTTGAATTAATTGGATAAAGCCGTAGAGGTTGATATGGGTGGTAGAGTGGTCAGAGTTCCAGAGTACCAGTTAATATTAAAGTCCCCTAGTATAATGGTCACTTGTGGGAAGTTATTGGAGGACCACTGTAGGATGGTTTCAAGTTTGTCTATGTTATTGCCAGGAGGAATATAGGTACAAATGATGTTGATATTTTTATTTTGGTTGAGTTTTATTTTAGCCAAGAGTATTTCTAAGTTGGAGATATTAGGGGGTTAAGGTTAACCCTCTCTAATTTAAGATGGTTTTTGAAGCGCAGGGCTATACCGCCACCCCTTTTTGTTTTCCTATCTTGCCTGTGAATGCTATAGCCAGTGGGAAGAATTTCATTATCAAGGATATCTAGTTTGAGCCAGGTTTCTGTCAGGACTATGTCAGGGGAATATAGAGATAGGCTTGCATGAAGTTCCTGTATTTTGTTTAAAATGCTTCTTATGTTTATAGGTTCATAGGTAGGTACTAGGCTATTGGCCCTAGGGCCTACATAAGCCTAGCCAAAAAGGTACCCTGGCTTTCACCACCCAAAACAATTATTTTCCTGTGCCCCTGTCGAGCAGAGCCACAGAGGTGATCCTCGGGGTGAATTTCCTATTTCCCATCCAATCATCAAGATTTTTCTTGAAGACTGCTAATGAGGAGCTTTGTTTGATATAGATAGGAAGTGTTCCAGAGTATGGGAAGTCTCTGGGGCAGGAATCTATCCCTCCAGCATGTTCTGTTTATTGTGGTGACAAGGTTTAGGTCCCTAGAGCGTGTAGCTTGGGGGAATTGGGATTTATTTAAGTGGAGCATGTCCAACAGCTCTGGGTTTGACATAGCTTTACATGTTAGGCAGGGATCACCTCTGAGTAGGTGATAGGCGATGGAGCAAAGCTGGAGTTTTTTGAGACGGTCTGCATAGGGCATCTGTTTGAGGCTGGTAATCGTCTTTGTGAGGTATTTCTGTGGCCTTTCCAGTTGTTGTAGATGTCTTGTGAGGTACATACCAAAAGGGTCATTGTACTCTTATAATGGGTCTAATGAGTGATGAGTAGAGGGGAACAATGACCTTTTTTTCCTTGATGAGAAACCTTTTGTGATGAAATGTGCCACGCAGAAGGATTTCCTGACTATTGTGGTGATGTGATTACCAAAGGAGAGACTACTATCCACCTGTGTCCCAAGGACTCTTATCACACTTTCGGTATTAAGGAGACTACCACCTATGTGGTAATGCATGGGTACAGAGATTTTTTTACCAGAGAGGCTTACAATGCACTTTTTGGCATTGAGCTTGAGGCCATGGCTTTGACACCAGGCATCTGTCTCAGTGAGGCCCTTTTCTAGGATGTCCACATTGTTAGGAGTTTCAATTATGGCTCCTAGTTTGCAGTCATCTACAAACTTCATTAGCCAAAGACCTTATGTGTTAGCCTGTACTTCGAAAAGTAGATACCAAACAGGAGAGGACCCAGGACTGAACCCTGTGGTACTCCACTTGTCACTGGTCTGAAGTCAGATTTGGAGTCTGCTACTTTCACAGTTTGGGTTATGTCAGTGAGCCAATTGGCAACCCATCTTGTGACATAGGGATTTATACCTAATTTAGTGAGTTTATCTATAATGCCAGAGTGGGAATTGTGTCAAAAGCCTTGGCGAGATCTAGACAGGCTGTGTGAACCACCTTACCCTCGTCTATGGCTTTGGTGACTGCTTCAAAGAAGTTTATCAGGTTTACGAGACATGATCTGCCTTTTACAAACATGAACTGGGTAGGGTCCAGAGTCTGGAGATTACCAATGTCTTTGTTTATAAGTTCCACAATGATACGTTCCATGGCCTTGCAGACCAGGCTCGTTAGGCTAATGGGGTGGTAGTTCTCGGGGTCCATGGTGGCTCCCCCCTTTGTGAAGTGGGATAACCATTGCTGTGTGCCATTCAGTGGGCACAAAGCCTGAGGTGAGGCTATGATTGAACATGGTGCTTAGGTGGGGTGCTAGTTCAATCTGTAGTTCATGTAGAATGCAGCCTGTGATGTTGTCAGGTCCCATGGATGCTGTGTTCTTGGCTTTGGATAGTGTGGTTTTTACCTGTGCAGCCATGATTACAGGAATTTTGCATTCTTCTGGAATAGAGATGAGCCCTTTAGGGGGTGAGGGGGGGTAAAGTTAGCACTGAACCTATCTGCCAGGATGTTGGCAATATCAGTTGGTTCTGTATATTTAGTGCCATTGTGCTGTAATTCAGAGTACATCGTCACTTTTTCTGGGGATATCAGGAGAGTGGTTTTGAGCACTGATTGTGTTGTCCTGAAAGGGTCAGGGTTTGGGGTTGGGGTGAATGTCTCCACTAAGACTAAGTAGGATAGCGGTTAGTAGTTGTTCTTTAGGTATTTGAATATTAGTTTATTCTACTGCACGGCTGCCTGTAAGGTAGTACACTGGGGGTACCATTTGAGGGGGGCAAGATCTAAAGCTGTGTAGTTGTAGATAGCTGGCTTAATGGCAAATGTAATTGGTTTAACTTTGAATGGATTATATGGGTGATGGAAGTAATTGGGTGTAACTTAAGTTTGCATGATAGGATGCAAGGTAGACAAGGTGCTAAGAGTGAACAGTGCTACACAATGAAGGATAAGCATGGTGTAGTAGAAAGTCAGTGAGTAAGGTAAGAATGAGGTGGGTGTTTATTGGTTGGTAAGTGTATTTTGGTTGAACAAAGTGTGATGGAGTAAGGAGAGGTGATTATTGAAGTGAAAGCAAGGTGGGATATGGTCTTAACTAGAGGAGGGGTCTAAGGTGTGTCCTATTGGTGAGGAGTGCTGAGGAATTTTAATTGGGTGAGAGAAGCAGTGGGTGTGGTTAGCTAGGAATAAATGTAATTGAATAGAGGGTGGGTGGGAATGGGGGTAGGGTAGAGGAGCAGAGCAGATTGCACTCAGGAGAAATTGTGCAGCAAATGCTGCAAAAAACAATCTATAGACCCAATTTCAGTGGTGTCCTTTCTGGGTAGATACCTAGTTTGAAGCAGACAAAAAGTGGCAGTTTAAGTACCTTTTTGCTTGTGCAAGTGGCCAGTTCCAGTGCATCTAGTGGGTTACATTTTTTGCCTACAGCTTTATCTTGGTCTATTGACAACTAAAAAGAAAAAGTTTAACTGGGGAATGTATTTACAGCTGAAGGGATGGGGAGCAGCTGCTGTCCCTAGCTGTGGGTAGAGCAAGTTATTTCTGCTTTAGACCAGGTGCTTTCTACAGTAGCAGGCTAAGAGGGAAACAGAGCTAGACACTTACAGTAACTTATTTTATTTTTAAAGCTCTTGAGCCCTTGTGGCTGGTTTCTTCACTGCAGATGAGTTCAATGGCCGAGGATTCAGCAAGTGGGGGGGCTGAGAGAGAACCCATTTGCAGGGAGAGTGGTCACTAAATGAAATGATGGAGACAAAAAGATTTCTACATTAAGTTCTCTGACAGGGGAATGAGAGAGAAGTGCTGTACAAAGTAAATTAAATAAATGATATCCCAGGTGGGAAGGGTATTGGGTTTAAGAGTAGCAGCACGTTATACTATTTACACAAGTACAAAGTGGTTTGTAAAAGAAGGCTCAGGCAACTGTTATGCATTTGCGTATGAATCTCTTAACATAAAAAAAAAATCCTTCCTTACAGTGTTATGTACCGGATAATTTAGGTAGCCCATGAATTTAAACAGAGAGTTCTATCACAGATATAGCAGTAATAAACTATCACAGAAATTGTATATAACAGCACTTAAATATCGCAACACAGACATGCACATATCTACGTTGGTATAATATTTCTCATGGTACAGCATTTAAAAAAACTAAAGATAGCTCTGACTTCGAAGCAAAATATGACTTTTAGCTGTAATATGGTGTTCTGTACTTAACTAATGCTTTCCTTCAAACTGAATTACAGAACACTCTGTATGTAGAGTATGTACTAAATAAAAATGAGGAGGAGTAGCACCCAGTTTGATAATATAGCATCTGTAAGTCCTAGCAGCACGAAGCACACTAAGAACCAAGTCAGACTGGAAAATGATGCATTGTAACACTTTGTCTACAATTTGTATAAATAGGAGACCAGTTTTGCAACTGCGGCAATGCTGACAGTAACAAAGCAATAGAAAAATCGAGTTTGTAGAAACCTTAGCTGCAACATAAAACGTAAAGCTCAAACACTTACAATAAGATACACCATGGGTTGAAGGGAATGGGCAGCTGCTGTGAGTAAGCCAAGATGGCTCCAGGTGTTTAAAAAAACTATGCTGGGACAATATTGGAGGAGGGGGAGTGGGACTGGTCACAGCTAATATGAAGTAGTTAATTCTTGTAGAAAATCACACTCAGGAGAAATTGAGCAGCAAATGCTACAAAAAACAATCTATAAACCCGATTAAAGCTGTGACCTTTCTGGGCAGATACCTAATTTGAAGCAGACAAAAAGTGGCAGTTTAAGTACCTTTTTGCCTCTATTTTACAAGTGGCCAATTCCAGTGTATCTACTGGGTTATCTTTTTTTCATCTAGAGCTTTACCTTGGTTTACTGATAACTAAAAAGAAAAAGTTCAACTGGGGAATGTATTTACAGCTGATGGGGGTGGGAAACAGCTGCTGTCCCTAGCCGTGGGTAGAGCCAGTTATTTCTGTTTTAGACCAGGTACTTTCTACAGTAGCAGGCTAAGAGGGAAATGTAGCTAGACACCTACAGTAACTTATTTTCTTTTTAAAGTCCTTGAGTCCTTGTGGCTGGTTTCTTCACTGCAGATGTGGTCAATGGCTGAGGATTCAACAAGTGGGGGGGGAGCTGAGTGAGAACCCGTTCACAGGGACGGTGGTCAAGTAACTTATTTTCTTTTTAAAGCCCTTGAGTTCTTGTGGCTGGCTTCTTCACTGCAGATGCAGTCAATGGCCAAGGATTCACCAAGAGGGGGGATGAGAGAGAACCCATTCGCAGGGACAGTAGTCAAGTAACTTATTTTCTTTTTAAAGCTCTTGAGTCCATGTGGCTGGTTTTTCCACTGCAGATGCAGTCAATGGCCAAGGATAGACGCAAGTGGGGTGGCTGAGATAGAACCCGTTCGCAGGGACAGTGGGCAAGTAACTTATTTTCTTTTTAAAGCCCTTGAGTCCTTGTGGCTGGTTTCTTCACTGCAAATGCGGTCAATGGCCGAGGATTCAGCAATTGTGGGGGCTGAAAGAGAACCCGTTTGCAGGGACAGTGATCAAGTAACTTATTTTTTTTTTTAAAGTCCTTGTGCCTGGTTTCTTCACTGCAGATGCGGTCAATGGCAGAGGATTCAGCAAATGGGGTGGCTGAGAGAGAACCCATTCGCAGGGACAGTGGCCAAGTAACTTGTCTTCTTTTTAAAGCCCTTGAGTCCTTGTGGCTGACTTCTTCACTGCAGATGTGGTCAATGGCCGAGGATTCAGCAATTGGGGGGGTGGGCTGAGAGAGAATCCGTGCACAGGGACAGTGGTCAAGTAACTTTTAGTTATGTACTCACCATAACTTCAGATGTTTGGGATCCATCTCGCCTACATTCTGACTGATGGGTTCGGAGCCGATCCCTCGGCTCCGACTCGGCACGCTTATGCTATAGAGCGAGGCCTCTAATTGGCTGAGCTATCTTTATCCCAGGATGCACCACCACTAATCCCCCAGATCTTGTTTGTCCGCATTCATGCACAAATGCACAGCTTGTTTATATAACATTGTTAGATGTTTCAAGATGAAACAACAGGATTCGGACCTTCTGATATCCTCTAATCTCCAAGGAAGGGGGAAGGAGGGTGGGTTATTAGGAATGTAGGCGAGATGGATCCCAAACATCTGAAGTTATGGTGAGTACATAACTAAAAGATGTTATGTGATCCTATCTCGCCTACATTCTGACTGATGGGACAGCGTCCCTAGCACCTAAATCCCGGGTGGCTCATTGGAAAACACTCCTGAGCACTGTGGAACCAAATGAAGCTCGTCCTCTAGATGCCACATCTAATTTGTAGTGAGAAATGAAGGTGTGCGGGGAAGACCATGTAGCCGCAGCACAAATGTCACCAATAGCAAGCTTAGAATGAAATGCTACCGAAGTAGCCATAGCCCTTGTAGAATGAGCCTTGACAGAGGTGGTAAGCTCTTTGTTAGAATAAATATAAGCTTGAGTAATACAGTCCCTGATCCATTTGGCAATAGTGACCTTTGTGACCGCGTTGCCCAATTTGTTTTCTGCAAAGGATACAAACAACTGATCTGTTTTCCTTGATTGTTTGGTCCTATCTAAATAAAAACGTAACTGCCTGTGGACATCTAGTGTGTGGAAAATAAACTCCGCTTTATTGGGAGTATTTTGGGAAAAAAAACTGGGAGCTCTAACGACTGTTGCAAGCATAAAGTAGAACAGACTTTAGGAACAAAAGAAGGATTTGGTCTGAGGGATACCCTGTCTGTATGAAAAACCAAGTACGGGGGTTTCACTGACAAAGCTTGAAGTTCTGAAACCCTTCTGGCTGAAGTAATCGCCACTAGAAAGGCTGTCTTCCATGATAGAAACTTTAGATCACAGGTAGCTGCCGGTTCAAAGGGAAAAGAAGTCAAGGCACGTAATACTATATTGAGATCCCATGGAGGTGCAGGATGAGAAATCGGAGATCTTAATAGAGCAGCACCTTTCAAGAAGGTCTTACACAACCTGTTGCTCATTAAAAGTGGGTCTATGGATTCATGAAAATTAGAAATCGCTGCCAATTGTACTTTGATGGTAGAAACAGAAGAGCCTTGATTGAAAAGAGAGGTCAGGAATTTGAGTACTTCTGCCACGGGAGTAGAAATGGGGTCCAGGCCCCGGAGTTGAGCCCAGATAGCAAACCTTTTCCATTTGCTAGAATACAGTTTCTTCGTAGCAGACTTGTGGGCTGAAGATAATATGTGCACCACATCTGGATCCAGTGCATGTCTCCTGACTATAGTCGGAAGAGGAGGAGCCAGGCCGTCAATTTTAATGTGTGTAGGGACTGGTGTAGTAGTCCCGACTGATGAATCAGTAGGTCTGGGACCTGGTCCAGGAACCATGGACCTTCCAGAGCATGTTTCCAAAGATAGGGAAACCACACTTGACGAGGCCAGTAAGGAGCAATTAAGATCATCTTGCTCCCTAAGAGAGATGCCTTTTGAATCACCCTGGGGAGGAGAGGAACTGGAGGGAAGGCATAAAGCAGGCCGGTGGGCCAAGGATGGACTAATGTGTCCATAGGGCTCTTCCCCGGAGCCGGGGTTAGGGAGAAAAATTCTTTGCACTTCGCATTCAGAGGAGTCGCGAAGAGGTCGCAACACGGAACTCCCCATTCGCTGAAAATCTGCCTTGTAATTGTCATATTCAGAGACCATTCGTGAGGAGAGAGGATGGTTCTGCTCAACCTGTCGGCTATGACATTGGACTTGCCCGGTATGTGAGTAGCCACTAGGAAGCGTTTGGTCAAGACTGCCCATTCCCAAACTCTCATCGCTTCTCTGCAAAGAGGATAGAATCTGGTCCCTCCCTGTTTGTTCAGGTACCAGACAACTGACATGTTGTCTGAGTGAACAGCAATTACGCCCTGAGGGAGGTAATTGTGAAGGGCTTGAAGGGACAGGAGTACTGCCCTCATTTCTAGGATGTTGATGTGGAGAGGGGTCTCTTCCGGGTGCCATTTGCCTTGGACTGACCTGCCCAGGGAATGCCCCCCCCCACCCCGTCTGGGAGGCGTCCGTGGTCAAAGTGGCTGCCGGAGGAGGAAGAACAAAGGGTCGTCTCTGATCCAAATTGGAGGACACTAGCCACCAGCGAAGGCCCCGTTTGCAAGATTCTGTGATCCATATTAGATGATTGAGAGGGAGTTCCTGAAAGGACTACTGAGTTGAAAGAAGCCACTGGAGGATTCTCATGTGTAATCTTGCCAAGGGAACTAGCAGAACTGTGGCAGACATCGATCCCAATAGCTGTAGGACCATTCTGGCTGGGGCTTTGGACCTGGGGAGTAAGGCTCGAACCTGATTTTGAATGGTCTGAATTCTGTCTGCAGGTAGATAGACCCGCATCTGGTTTGAATCTATCTCTACCCCTATGAATCTTATTCTTTGAGATGGCCGTAACACAGACTTTGGCCAATTGAAGGTGATTCCAAGGGAATTGCCCAGTGATATTGTGGCTTGCAGGCTCCGTAGAAGTAGATGCTTGGAGGTGGCAGTTAGGAGCCAGTCGTCTAGATGGAAACACCTGGAATCCTAGACTTCTCAAGTGAGCAGTCACTACTGCCAAGCATTTGGTGAACACCCTGGGGCTGTGGTGAGACCAAAGGGCAGCACGGAACTGAAAATGACTGCCTCCTAGGCTGAAGCGCAAGTGTCTCCTGGACGCTTGTTGTATTTTGATATGGTAATACGCGTCCTTGAGGTCTATGGAGCACATCCAAACACCTTTCTCCAACAATGGGAGAATGGTTTGTAAAGTGACCATTGAACTTGGACTTCTTGACTGAACGGTTTAGGTTGCTTAGGTCCAAAATGGGCCTCAAGTCCCCGGTCTTTTGGCACCAAAAGAATCTTGAGTAAGTCCCTAATCCGATCTGGTCTGCGGGGACCGGTTGGATGACTCCTTTTTGCAGCAGCTTTGAAATTTCTGAGGCTGCGGTATCCCGTTGACTGGGTGGCGGGTCCGGGATTCTTTTGGACTGAGGGGGGGGGGCAACAGAATGGGATGGAGTAACCTCCGGCGATAATTCGAAGCACCCATCGGTCCTGAGTGATCCCTTCCCAGGCCTTCAGGTGCTTCGAAAAACGACCCCCGACTGGCTCCGGAGCAGCACAGTCGGGCAATCCCTCAGGGACTATGAAAAGCTGAAGAGCCACGAAAGGACTCGCGGTCTCCAGTGTTGCGAGGGCCTCTGCCGCCTCTGGGACGGCGTCTTCCTGATGAATTTTCCCCTCCTCTGCCTCTGGAGGGGGAACCTTCCTGCTGAGAGGGGTAAGACTTCTGAGATCTACGGAACCACATCTTCCCTCCTCTTTTAGCCTTGGGATAAGGCCGAAAGGGAGTGGAAAATCGTGCCCCTACGGCAGTCAGAGTCTTACTCTCCTGTTCACAGCGGGTAAGTGTGTCTTTTACCTTGGGCCCAAACAGGGAGGACCCATCAAAGGGGGCGTCGGCAAATGAAGACTTGAAGGCCTCCGCAAAATGACACAGGCGGAGCCAGGCTTGTCTCCATAGAGCAATGCCTGTACCCACCGCTCTACTCGCCCCTTCGGCCGCATACGAAATGAGCCTCATGGACGAGTTCGAAATGGACGACATTGTAGCCAGCTGAGATCCAACCGTCTGGGCCAGCTCCTCAGGCAGGTTACCTAAGAGGGTATCGGACAGCTCCTTAATCAGATCCCTCTGAAATCTCGTAAAGTGCGTCAGGTAGTTCAAAGACCTCAGAGTAAAGGCCGCTGAACTAAGGGTGCGCTTACCGTACCGATCCATGCTCCTAGACTTCTTATTAGGAGGATGGACGGATGTAGAAGCCTCTGCTACATCTTGCTGGGTAGCAGATGCCACCACCATAGCATCCACAGCCACACCTTTCGTAAGGAACTCTCTACCTGGGGGCGCCGAAAGAAATTTGTTTGGACGAGCGGGCACCGGTTCCACAGAGTCTGGGTGTTCCCACACCCTTCGACAGATCAAATCCAAGAGCTCGTCGAAGGGCGGAGACACCCAGGAGGCGGAGGGCTGAGCCCCGAAGGCCTTCAGGAACACCGACTCATCAGCAGAGGGAGGTTTGGACTGCCAGCCGCCTCGTTGTTTTAGGGCTTCCAGGATGTCTGCAAAGGAGACATCATCCGAGGATGACTTGGGGGACCCCTCTGCATCATCGAGATCGGTGTCAGATGTCAAAGACTCGTCAGGGGAGTCAACGTGCTTCCTCTTGCACGTTCTCTTCCTGGGAGGTTCTTCCGAAGAGGCTTCAGAAGGACCTCCAGGAGGGGGAGAAACCCCAGCGGGGTAACCTGAGGCCCAGGGGCTCCGCTGTCTACGGACAGGGGGACTGCCAACGACCCAGTCTCCAAATGTAGGGAAGGAGCTGGGGAAACTGTGGAGGTAGCCAATGAAGATTTGGCTAGAGCACTCCTCATAGCCCTGAAGGCGGGACCACCAGGATCCTGGGAAGGTCCCCCCTCCGTGGCCACGACAGTGGACGGTACTCCCGCCACCGACGCACCAAGAGGGAGACTTGGGACCGAAAGCATCAATCCCGAAGCCTCCCCCCCAGGGCCGAAGGAAGAAGTCCGTGCACTGAACTCCGACCCAAGAGCCGGAGTTGGAGCAAGGGTCGGGCCTGACCCTAACACCTCCACTGGTTCCACCAACACCTGCTCCAACGGTGCCGAAGCTGTTGGAGGAGGAAGTACAGTAGGGGAGTGGACCATCGGCTCCGAAGCCAAATGGGCTGGAGCCGAAACCATCTTTTGGAACTCCGGAGACTGGAAGAGTCGAAGGAGCACCCTGTCGATGTCCGAATCAGACATCCTGGATGATCTCGAGGATACCGATCTGGCCCGAACCGATTTCTCCA
The DNA here is from genome assembly GCF_019279795.1 of Protopterus annectens. NCBI lineage: Eukaryota > Metazoa > Chordata > Ceratodontiformes > Protopteridae > Protopterus > Protopterus annectens. The sequence goes on from NC_056732.1 coordinate 2,577,791, forward strand.
TCGGCTCCGAAGGGCTCGGGGACCGGCTCCGAAAAGACTCAACAATTATCGGCTCCGAGGAAACCTTCAAGGAAATTTCCCTCGGTGCTGATAAGGACTTTGGCTCCGAGGGGGAAGTGTCTGAGCCGATGACCCTTATCGGCTCCAATATCAGTGGAGCCGATGAGGGTGACCCGCCTCGGTGCCCCAGACCTCGGCTCCAAAACCAGAGGGTCGAGGCTGGAGGCATCGAGGCAGACCGTTCCGACCTCGGCTCCGAAGTCCGTGGAGCCGATGGAGAAGTCTGCTTAGTTTTCTTAGCCGTCGGTTCCGACTGACTGGTTGGAGCCGGCGCTTTCCTCTTTTTAGAAGGAGACGGAGAGGAAGATAAAGCCTCCTCGAAAGAAGGCTTGATTAATCCTTTGAGGATTAATTTGTTTTTCCTCTCCTGGAGGACTCTGGAGGAAAACGCATGGCATACACTGCACGATTCCTGCAGATGTTTAGCGCCAAGACAATAGACGCACGAGGAGTGGTCGTCCGTTATGGACATTTTGAACCCACACCTCGTGCACTTTTTAAACCCGGAGGGTTTATGTTCTTTAGACATAATCCTACAAAAACAGACAACAACAGTAACTTAAGTGTTTGACACACAGGAACAAAATATGTATGCCACTAACTCAGAAAAATATATTTAAACTAAAGAACTTTTTTTTTTTTTTTTTTTTACACACAAGAATGAGAGAAAGAGAAAGGGGAAACAAGGAGGGTCAAGACCCTCTAACTCAAACGGGTACTTGACCCACACACAACCACTAAAGTAGTAGTTAGCACAGGGGAAGGCCCCTCTAACAAACGGAACCTTCTCTGACAGGAAAATATACGAAAATCTCAATCAAACGGTTAGAAACACACTCGTACACAAAAAATAGCTGTTAAAACAGCTTTTGGGTTTAAATGAAGCAAATACTGACAGGAAAAAAGCCTAATATATAGTACTTAGCCCAGCCAATGTTGAGACCACGTCCAAGCTCTGTAAGCGGCAAACGAGATTTGGGGGATTAGTGGTGGTGCATCCTGGGATAAAGATAGCTCAGCCAATTAGAGGCCTCGCTCTATAGCATAAGCGTGCCGAGTCGGAGCCGAGGGATCGGCTCCGAACCCATCAGTCAGAATGTAGGTGAGATAGGATCACATAACATCTTATTTTCTTTTTAAAGCTCTTGAGTCCCTGTGCCTGGTTTCTTCACTGCAGATGCGGTCAATGGCAGAGGATTCAGCAAGTGGGGGGGGGGGGCTGAGAGAGAACCCATTCGCAGGGACAGTGGTCAAGTAACTTATCTTCTTTTTAAAGCCCTTGAGTCCTTGTGGCTGGTTTCTTCACTGCAGATGTGGTCAATGGTCAAGGATTCAGCAAGTGGGGGGGGGGCTGAGAAGATAGAAACTGTGCACAGGGACAATGGTCAAGTAACTTATTTTCTTTTTAAAGCTCTTGAGACCTTGTGCCTGATTTCTTCACTGCAGATGAGGTCAATGGCTGAGGATTCAGCAATTGGGGTGGGGGCTGAGAGAGAACCCATGCACAGATACAGTGGTCAAGTAACTTATTTTCTTTTTAAAGTCCTTGAGTTCTTGTGGCTGGTTTCTTCACTGCAGAAGCAGTCAATGGCCGAGGATTCAGCAAGTGGGGGGGGGGGGGGGCTGAGCGACAACCCATTCACAGAGACAGTAGTCAAATAACTTATTTTCTTTTTAAAGCTCTTGAGTCCTTGTGGCTGGCTTCTTCACTGCAGATGCGGTCAATGGCCAAGGATTTACCAAGAGGGGGGATGAGAGAGAACCCGTTCACAGGGATAGTAGTCAAGTAACTTATTTTCTTTTTAAAGCTCTTGAGTCCTTGTGCCTGGTTTCTTCACTGCAGATGCGGTCAATGGCTGAGGATTCAGCAAATGGGGTGGCTGAGAGAGAACCCATTCGCAGGGACAGTGGCTAAGTAACTTGTTTTCTTTTTAAAGCCCTCGAGTCCTTGTGGCTGACTTCTTCACTGCAGATGTGGTCAATGGCCAAGGATTCAGCAATTGGGGGGGGGGGGGGCTGAGACAGAACCCATGCACAGGGACAGTGGTCAAGTAACTTATTTTTTTTTTTAAAGTCCTTGTGGCTGGTTTCTTCACTGCAAATGCGGTCAATGGCCGAGGATTCAGCAAGTGTGGGGGCTGAAAGAGAACCCGTTTGCAGGGACAGTGATCAAGTAACTTATTTTTTTTTAAAGTCCTTGTGCCTGGTTTCTTCACTGCAGATGCGGTCAATGGCAGAGGATTCAGCAAATGGGGTGGCTGAGAGAGAGAACCCATTCGCAGGGACAGTGGTCAAGTAACTTATTTTCTTTTTAAAGCTCTTGAGTCCTTGTGCCTGGTTTCTTCACTGCAAATGCGGTCAATGGCAGAGGATTCAGCAAGTGGGGGGGGGGGCTGAGAGAGAACCCATTCGCAGGGACAGTGGTCAAGTAACTTATCTTCTTTTTAAAGCCCTTGAGTCCTTGTGGCTGGTTTCTTCACTGCAGATGTGGTCAATGGCCAAGGATTCAGCAAGTGGGGGGGGGGGGGGGCTGAGATAGAAACTGTGCACAGGGACAATGGTCAAGTAACTTATTTTCTTTTTAAAGCTCTTGAGACCTTGTGCCTGATTTCTTCACTGCAGATGAGGTCAATGGCTGAGGATTCAGCAATTGGGGTGGGGGCTGAGAGAGAACCCATGCACAGATACAGTGGTCAAGTAACTTATTTTCTTTTTAAAGTCCTTGAGTTCTTGTGGCTGGTTTCTTCACTGCAGAAGCAGTCAATGGCCGAGGATTCAGCAAGTGGGTGGGGGGGGGGGGACTGAGCGAAAACCCATTCACAGAGACAGTGGTCAAATAACTTATTTTCTTTTTAAAGCTCTTGAGTCCTTGTGGCTGGCTTCTTCACTGCAGATGCGGTCAATGGCCAAGGATTCACATAGAGGGGGGATGAGAGAGAACCCGTTCGCAGGGATAGTAGTCAAGTAACTTATTTTCTTTTTAAAGCTCTTGAGTCCTTGTGCCTGGTTTCTTCACTGCAGATGCGGTCAATGGCCGAGGATTCAGCAAATGGGGGGGGGGGGCTGAGAGAGAACCCATTCGCAGGGACAGTGGTCAAGTAACTTATTTTCTTTTTAAAGCCCTTGAGTCCTTGTGGCTGGTTTCTTCACTGCAGATGTGGTCAATGGCCGAGGATTCAGCAAGTGGGGGGGCTGAGATAGAAACTGTGCACAGGGACAGTGGTCAAGTAACTTATTTTCTTTTTAAAGCTCTTGAGTCCTTGTGGCTGGCTTCTTCACTGCAGATGCGGTCAATGGCCAAGGATTCACCAAGAGGGGGGATGAGAGAGAACCCGTTCGCAGGGATAGTAGTCAAGTAACTTATTTTCTTTTTAAAGCTCTTGAGTCCTTGTGGCTGGGTTTTCCACTGCAGATACAGTCAATGGCCAAGGATTCAGCAAGTGGGGGGGGGGGGGGCTGAGCAAGAACCCATTCGCAGGGACAGTGGTCAAGTAACTTATTTTCTTTTAAAGCCCTTGAGTCCTTGTGGCTGGTTTCTTCACTGCAGATGCGGTCAATGGCAGAGGATTCAGCAAGTGGGTGGCTAAAAGAGAACCCGTTTGCAGGGACAGTGGTCAAGTAACTTATTTTCTTTTTAAAGCCCTTGAGCCCTTGTGGCTGGTTTCTTCACTGCAGATGTGGTCAATGGCCGAGGATTCAGCAAGTGGGGTGGCAAAGATAGAGCCCGTTTGCAGGGACAGTGGGCAAGTAACTTGTTTTCTTTTTAAAGCCCTTGATTCCTTTTGGCTGTTTTTTTCACTGCAGATGCAGTCAATGGCTAAGGATGCAGCAAGTGGGGTGGCTGAGAGAGAGAGTCCATTTGCAGGGACAGTGGTCAAGTAACTTATTTTCTTTTTAAAGCCACTTGACCACTGTCCCTGCAAATGGATTCTCTCTCAGCCCCCTCCCCACTTAAAGCCCTTGAGTCCTTGTGGCTGGTTTCTTCACTGCAGATGCGGTCAATGGCCGAGGATTCAGCAAGTGGGGGGGGGCTGAAAGAGAACCCGTTTGCAGGGACATTGGTCAAGTAACTTATTTTCTTTTTAAAGTCCTTGTGGCTGGTTTCTTCACTGCAGATGTGGTCAATGGCCGAGGATTCAGCAATAGGGGGGGGGGGGCGAGAGAGAACCTGTGCACAGGGACAGTGATCAAGTAACTTATTTTCTTTTTAAAGCTCTTGAGTCCTTGTGCCTGGTTTCTTCACTGCAGATGCGGTCAATGGCCGAGGATTCAGCAAGTGGCGGGGCTGAGAGAGAACCCATTCACAGGGACAGTGGTCAAGTAACTTATTTTCTTTTTAAAGCCCTTGAGTCCTTGTGGCTAGTTTCTTCACTGCAGATGTGGTCAATGGCCAAGGATTCAGCAAGTGGGGGGGCTGGGATAGAAACTGTGCACAGGGACAGTGGTCAAGTAACTTATTTTCTTTTTAAAGCTCTTGAGTCCTTGTGCCTGGTTTCTTCACTGCAGATGCGGTCAATGGCTGAGGATTCAGCAATTAAGCCCTTGAGTTCTTGTGGCTGGTTTCTTCACTGCAGATGCAGTCAATGGCCGAGGATTCAGCAAGTGAGAATGGGGGGGGGGGGCTGAGCGGGAACCCGTTCACAGAGACAGTGGTCAAGTAACTTATTTTCTTTTTAAAGCCCTTGAGTCCTTGTGGCTGGTTTCTTCACTGCAGATGTGGTCAATGGCTGAGGATTCAGTAAGTGGGGAGGGGGCTGAGACAGAATCCATTTGCAGGGACAGTGGTCAAGTAACTTGTTTTCCTTTTAAAGCCCTTGAGTCCTTGTGGATGGTTTCTTCACTGCAAATGCGGTCAATGGCCGAGGATTCAGCAAGGGGGGGGGCTGAGAGAGAACCCGTTCTCAGGGACAGTGGACAAGTAACTTATTTTCTTTTTAAAGCCCTTGCGTCCTTGTGGCTGGATTCTTCACTGCAGATGTAGTCAATGGCGAAGGAGTCAGCAAGTGGGGGGGGGGGCTGAGAGAGAATCCGTTTTCAGGGACAGTGGTCAAGTAACTTATTTTCTTTTTAAAGCCCTTGAGTCCTTGTGGCTGGTTTCTTCACTGCAGATGCAGTCAATGGCCGAGGATTCAGTAAGTGTGTGTGTGTGGGGGGGGGGCTGAGAAAGAACCCTTTCACAGGGACAGTGGTCTAATGAGATACATGAGCTGCAGGGAATGGTCAGCTGCTGTGAGTCAGATGGGGATTTTGTAAGTATATATGTTATGTTTTAAACTGCATTTTTATGGTCTGATGAAGCCACCAGAGAGGTGGTGAAAGGGTGTACCGTTTTGCTATAAATGTTTTTATTTTTATGATCACTGCAATTGTGCTTCATTTTGCCGCTTGCGTGCTGTTTTATATTTATCTGATTGATCTTAGGCTTTAACTCTGTAGAAGTCTTTCATCCTACTGGTATAAAAGCCTCATACAAACATGCTTCCCCATGCTTACATATAAGCAAACCTCTCCAGTTTATAATCCTCTATAGGAAACGCTCTCCATAGTCTCCCACTGTTCACAACTGCTTGAAGAGCTGCCAGTTTGTGCAGAGGGTGGTACCACTGCAGGTCATCTAATAGTATACTAAACACTCTCACTTTGACTCTTAAGTGACTCTCCCCTACTCCTTCCCATTTAGAGATGTTTTTTCTTTGCCTTACATAACATAGGCTAGATTTAGACCTGCTGAATCTAGACTGTTTGGTATCACTGTGCTCTTAAACCAGCCGTCTTACATTAAGAGGGCCTCCCTGTACCCTTGTGGCAGACGTGTGTAGCTCAGGACTCGTCTACCTTGGGGATTCTGGAGGAAGGCTCAAGTCTGGGGCTTTCCCACTGGTAGTGATGTTAAAAACCTGTTTAACTTATCCTGTATATAAGCCTCGCGTTTGCACAGGTTGGCACTCAGTTTCCCAGAGCTGCTCAACATTTGATGAGTTTAGTCAGAGGTCTGGAGTGCATCTGCACTGAAATCCAAGGTATCCACTGAAAAAAAGCCTGAAAAATAAATATATTTAAGCCAGCACTGCACTTTGTTAACTGTATTTAATTGAATTACTGATTATATTTGCTGTTTGTGACTGCTTTTTACTCTGCACTTTGAAACTGTTTCACTGCATTATATAGCATAGTCTAGATTCAGACCTACTGAATGTGGACTGTTTAGTATCGCTGTGCTCTTAAACCAGCCAACTTACATTACGAGGGATTCCTTGCACCCTTGTGGCAGAAGTGTGCAGCTCAGGACCCATCTGAGAGGGGGATTTCTGGAGAAAGTCTCAGTTTGGGGTTTTCCCCTTCATAGTTGTGTTAAAAACTGTTTAAATTTGCCTGTATATAAGCCTCGCATTTATTTGTTGCTGCACACTGTGCAATAGGGTTTAGCATTGCCCTGTATAAATGTAGATGCAGATGCCTGGGAACATTATTTTTCCCTAAAGACCTTCCAGTAGAACCCCCAAGCTTCTCTGCTCAGCAAAGGGCAACTCAGTTGCGCTCTAAGCGGGGTTCTCACACATATCCACAACCTATACACCCACTACCTTTGCTACTCCAAGTCAAGTTAGCCCACTAATTAAGCCAAAGTCCTAAGTCCAGCTGGCCCACTTTCTTCCCAAATAGCACATTCACAAAAATCCTGCCACAATGATCGGGCAATTTCCCATCATTTCACCTGCTGGCCTGATTGATATGGGCATCTTGAGGCAATGTACCTAGGGTTACCACCTGTCCCACTTTGCGAGGGACAGTCCCTCTTTGTGCAGTTGTGTCCTGACAAGAAATTGTAAAAATGGCAAATGTCCTGAGATTTTAGGACAAAATAATTTTCTATATTTTATGTAATAGTTGCATAAAACAGTTATTCTGTATCTAAAATACCTAAATGTTATAAGAAACAGAATAAGCAACTAAAACGCTACAAGAATAAGCTTTTATTTAGGCAAAAAGGTTAAGTTCTAAACTTTGTACTGACCATGGGTATGTGTCGGCCTGTAAAATCTGATGTTTGTACCATTTGAAAAGGTGGCAACCCTAAATGTACCAATTGCTTCATGTATAATGACAGCCATTTACTCCTAAAGCTAACTAACACCCTAGGTGAGAAATGCAAATACAGTGTGGAATTGAAGTCAATTCTCTCACATAAAAACAAGCTAGACATCAAACAGGTTTGTCAGTACACACGCTTCACCTCTCATGTAAACCTCACACAAAATAAGGTCATGACACAAAAACCCACATATATTGAGATACTGACTAAAAGCCTACCAGAAGAACAGAGACCTCCCTAATACACACCACCCACACTCACTGCTAAGCAAAAAATGTCTTGGTCATAGATGACTCCTTAGCGAGACACACAGATGCCCCCCCCTCACCAGACTGGACAAAGAGAAAGTCACGGTCAGCTGCCTATCAGGTGCCAAGATCTGACAAATCTTGCATGCACTCAGGTCACTCAACAAGTACCTTTATGATTCTGTCATAGTCCATGTTAGAGGGAATGACTTGAAATGTACCTCTCTGGACTATATGAAGAGATACATGAAGGCACTCTCTGATTATGTCCCCCAGACAGTTTGTCCCTAGTCCTAAGCAGTATCCTTTCCTCACCCAGGATGATACCCCAATATAAACAAAAATGACTGACTTCAACAATTGCCTTACCTTCTGGTGTCATTCCAGGGGGATCCAATATCTGTCAGTTTGGGAAGACATGGTAGAGCTTGCTGCTTTCCTAGAGACTGTCTGCAACTGTCCCCACTAGGATTTGGATACTGATAAAGGCCCTTGCCTCCCTCATAGTGCCTTTTGTAGGCAATGTCAAAACAACAAATTTTCCAGTGTAACAAAATCCAATTGAGACAAACTCAGGGTTGTACTGCTTAATTCTAAGAGTTTAAACATGAAACTACACTCCCTGGAAGCATTCCTTACCTTGACGGATGCTGATGTCTTTGCAGTTATCGAGACATGGTTCAAGGCTGCTCAGAGCACCATGGCAGTGCAAGGCTACAATGCTTTCCACATGTTTAGACTTCAAAATGAGCATGGGGGAACCATAGGTGGAGGTGTATCCATCTTCATTAAAACCAAATACACTTTGAGACTAGTCAAATAGCATGACTCTCTTGAACTACTCCATGTTCAATTAACTATTGGGAAAGTACCATACTGCATCATTGCTAGCTATAGATCCCCCACTATGAACCAGGATAAGCAGACATTCTATCTAGATTTACTGGAATCCCTCTCCATACAGCATAACACCTTGATCATGGTAGATTCCAACTATCCTTCCATGGACTGGGGGAACATACACAAGCAAAAACACACTCGACCAGAGGTTCCTGGACCTTGTTAACACAAATGCTCTGGAACAGAGAGTCTGCACTCCCACTAAGGGCTCTAATGTTCTGGACATAGTACTCACCAACATGTCGGGGGGGGGGGGGTCATTCACTGTACTTCCCCATATGTGATGTCCTCCCTGGTTAGGTCAGACCACAAATCAGTCTCATTTGAAGTAACTTCTGGAACTGACACTCTCACAGGAACAAAAATTATAAAAAAGTTTACCAAAGCTAACTACAGACTACTAAGTAATGATATAAAAAGCTTCATACCACTTGTAGTCACAGACATCAATGATAACTACACAGAAGTGTACGCAAATGTCCCGTTCAAACACTTAAGTGACTGCATAAACTCTGCTGTACCTGACTGGATCAAAACCAGATCATCACCTAAACACAAGCCACCATGGTGGACTTCAAGTATAAACAGACTACATAACAAGCGGAAAAACTGTTGTCCACAAGCAAGAGGGATATCACTCTGTAGAGGAAGAATTACCTCCTAAGCCTAAACAAGAAAATCAGAAATCTTGTAGTCTTCTAAAACATCCCTAGCCAAGGATAATCATTAGGCATTTTTTAACTATGTCCAAAGTCTAAAAGGGAATGTCCAGCTATGTGCCAAAATGGTTGTAGATGGGATCACTCATATCTACCAGAAGATATTGCCAACCTGCTAGCTGACAGATTCAGTGCAAATTTCACACCCCATCCCTACCTACAATATCCCAAAGAATTAATAATACACAACTAAAACAAAATAAATTGGAATAGAAAAACAACCAAAAGACCAGTAACCCAGCAGAATCCAGAAGTATTTTATTCACTCTCTTCACTCTCTGACGTCTTGACTGTAATGCCTTCAAAGGAGAATACACCCCCCCCAAAAAAAAAAAAAACACTCCATATAAATAGCACAATCAATTATTCAATAAGAATTCAATTAGAGAAAATCACAAGCATAATTAAAGGAGAACTCTCCAATTAAGTTCAGAATTCATACCATTAGGTATAAAAGTATCAAATGTAAGACTATAGATGGCTTCTTTATATAAAAGTTTATCCTTAAAATAAGTGTCAGTAAATTCACAATTATTACCATCCACTTTTTCTGAAATGGTATCTTGTAAGCCCACAGATGAACCCTGATGTGCTTGGTGAAAATGAACTGCCACAGAACTAGTTTCTTTAAAGTTTTCTATATGTCTTATATGCTCAAGTTGTCTTACTTTGAACGCTCTCTGAGACTGACCAATATAAAATTTGTTACATGGACATTTTAAGGGCATAGATTATACCAGCGGTATCACATTTAAAAAAAACTTTTCACTACAAATCTACATCCACCAATATTCCCAAAACTATTCACAACATGTTTACAAGCCTTGCATCTATTATATACATAAGTGCCAAAGTTAAATCTCAAATTATGTACATTAACAATAGGCATAATAAATTTACCTTTCACTAAATTTGTTTTTTAAACATTTCCCCACCCTAAACGAAAATGTAAGTTTCTCAGATAACCATAACTGGGAATCTCCATTACATTGCATGTACTGCCAATAGTATTTCACCAAGCCTGTTAGACTGTCACTAAAACAACTATAAGCAGATACAAAATAAATGTCAGTCTGACTTCCATCACATATATTACGAACATTTCTACACCTGGGGTAACTCTCTTTCTCCCTCTTTTTTATTTTGGTAACTGCTCTACTGATAATCGAGCTACAATAGCCCCTAGATTCAAACATTGAGCTTGTTCTCAGCATCTCCTCCTGAAGTTCTATAGGGTCATTACATAACCTACTAATCTGCACCATTTCCCCATAAGGGAGGGCTTCAACAGTATGTGAGGGGTGAAAACTGAAAGCTTTTAGTTATTGGTTAATTCCATCAAATTTTCTATGTACTTAAGTATGTAACCCTCTAGGCCCAGAAATATCCAATTTGGCATCCAGAAAGAACACTTTTGTGCCCCTCTGTATGCCATCAGATGACAGATTGAATCTATTGGCCTGAATATGCTCAATAAATTCATCCACATTCTCTTCTCTCCCATCACACAAAAAATCAGATCATCAATAAACCGAGCATAGAATTTAACATGTTGTATATAAAATTACTATCTATATATACACTCCAATTCAAACAACCTCATACTCAGGTCGGCATATGAAGGGGCAAATGCCGCACCCATAGCTGTGCCTTGGTTCTGTTGATAAATTTCCCCATTAAATTCAAAATATTTTTTCGAAGCAAAAAGTTAATTCCAAAATATATTCTGTGGTGTTTTTCTAATATCCCAAAGCATACCTGACACCAGCCATCTGCCTAACATCGCTAGAGAACAGGTCATCTCTGCATTTGCCAAGGCCAAAAACACGGCCTCAATGGAATCAGATAAAATCCCTACTAAACAAACTAAAACAAGACCTAGCAGACCCACATGGCATTATCTTTAATCACAGCTTAAGAACTGGCTATGTTCCTGCAGAATAGAGAACAGCAACAGTAATTCCCCTGCACAAGCGTGGGGGGGACATCAACTGACCCTGGGAACTACAGATGCACAAGTCTAACCAGTCTCATCTGCAAGATCATGAAAATAATTATCATGGACCTTATCAACAAGGATAAAGGCAACCTTCACACACTAGACCCAACCAGGTATGGCTTCATTAAGGTAGATCATGCTTAATGAACCTGGTAGACTTCTTTCAGAATGTCACCAAAGCAATGGCTGAAAGTAAGACAGTGCACATAGCCTATCTTGATCTTACCAAGGCTTTCGATACAATCCCCCACACTGGACACTGGCATCACTGACAAACTCTCCCAGCTGGTGATTAACCCTTACGTTACTAGATGGGTAGCCAATTGGCTCACAACAGAACACACACTGTCAAAAATAGTGACTCCATCTCCACCAGTAGACCCGTCATCACTAGAGTACCACGGGGTCTCTGCTGGGCTCCTTACTGTTTGGCATCTATTTCTAAGAAGTCCAGGCCAAAGTAGAGGGCCTCTAGCTCACCACATTCACTGATTATTGCAAATTGGAAGCAATCAATGAGTCCCCCAATGATGTCAACATGTTACAAGAAGGGCTAACACACACAAATGATTTGTGCCCAAGCCATGGTGTAAAACTAAATACAAAAAATGCATTATTATTCCTTTGGGCAAAATGGAATTCCCTACAAATTACAATACTGACAGCAACCCCCTGAGTTCCAACCCAGTGGTGTGAGACTTGGGAAAAGACACCAATCTGAACTTTGACCACCAAGTTTCCACAGTGGTCAGGAAAGCCTTTTATGTAGTGGATCTTATAAGCAAGGGTAAATCATCCAGTTCAAGTGATGTTATAACTCCACTGTACTTGACCCTCATCAGACCACTATTAGAGTACAATGCACCTTTTTGTGTGTACCTCACTAGACACCTGCAGCAGCTGGAGAGACCTTAAAGGTTTCTCACCAAGAAAATACAGGAACTCCAAACCATGATCTACATGGCCAGGCTGAAAGCCCTGTCACTTTACTCTGTATCTTATAGACTGCTGAGAGGTGACATGTGCCTTGCCTATAGGGCAATCTCCAACCCTGCCCTAATGGAAATGCTGCACATCCGCAAGTCGAATGGCACAAGAGCCACTCACTCTAGGGATCTCAACCTAGCCTGTAACATTAACAGAACATGTTGGAGAGACAGATATGTCTCCCAGAGTCTGCCACTTCCCTGTAATACACTTCCTATTCATGTAAAACAGAACTACTCACAGACCCTATTCAAATGCAACATAGATAATTGGATGGCAGACTGCAAATTTGCCCCTGGAGTGGCACCCATGTTCTTCATGGACAGGGTGGTAGCTGGTGTTGATGACAGACCCACTCTGTTTACAAATCTGTCATGCAAACTTCCCAAAAAGAACAAATGGGGATACTTGGGATTAACATGGCTAGGCTTGTAAATGCTCTAGGGCTGCTAGCCTAGTAAACTCCTATGAACATATGAACAAAGGTTTGTCCACCAAAAAATGAGGTGTGAAACAGAAGATTCTGCTTCTTGTTCTTCTGGTAATAAAGACCACTGGGAGACTGTGCCATTGAAACCTTTTCCAATGTTTCAACGGAAAATGCTTGAGAGAGGGGGAAAAAAAACACAAGAGTTGACTAGAAGAATCAACAGTAAGTTGGAAATGAAGCAGTAACAGGATTTGGGAGAGGGAGATGAACTGGAATAGAAGAGGATCTAGACATATTGGACTTTCCTGGACTTTATTAAACCTGTAGGGGACTCCTTAGTTCATGTCATTAATGATTGGAGAATAAAATCAGTAATTTGGAAATTAACAAATATGGGATCATAAAGAAATAATTATATCTGTGAAACATGACAAAACAAGAAAATCTGGAAATATTGGATTTTTTTACTTTGAAAACCTTGTACGGGACTCTAAAGCATATGCCCTACTTCATGTCATTAATGTTCAGAAAAATATTCAGGAGATGGGAAGAGGAGGGAGAAAGTTAACTGTAAGTAAAACTATTTTTTCTTAATAGCACTATTTAAATAGTGCATGATTTCCTTTGTATGTTATAAAGTAAAGTTTTTTTTCTGTTATTTTTAAGTGCAATGGAAATACTAATGTAAATAGGTGCACCTGTTTTGTTTTTTCTTTTTGATTCTTTCTCCCTTCTTCTCTCTTTCTGTACTGCAATGTGAAAAAAAAAGATCTGGTCAAAAGAGCATGACAAAAAAAATTAGAGTGAAGACAAGTCATCAAAAAGTGAAGAAAATACGGGACAACAGTGATGTTGCAAAGAACTGGACGTCCCTCCAAAATTGATGAAAAGACAAGACGAAAACTGGTCAGGGAGGCTGTCAAGAGACCTACAGCCACACTGAATGAGCTGCAGGAATTTCTGTCAAGTACTGGTTGTGTACTACATGTGACAACAATCTCCCGTATTCTCCATATATCTGGGCTATGGGGTAGGGTTGCAAGATGGAAGCCTTTTCTTACACAGAAAAACATTCAGGCCCAGCTAAAATTTGCAAAACAATACATCAAGTTTCCCAAAAGCATGTGAGAAAATGTGCTATGGTCTGATGAGGCCAAGATTGAACTTTTTGGGCACAATTCCAAAAGGTACATTTGCCGCAAAAAAACCCCACTTTGCATCACCAAAAGAACACCAACCCCACGGTGAAGCATGGTGGTGGCAGTATCATGCTTTGAGGTTGCTTTCTGCAGCTGGAACTGGGAGTTTAGTCAAGGTGGAGGGAATTAAGAACAGTTCCAAATACCACTCACGTTTGGCCCAAAACCTTCAGGAGTCTGCTAGAAAGCTGAAGACGAAGAGGAATTTCACCTTTCAACATGGCAATGACCCCAAGCATACATCTAAATCAACATGCAAAAGACTTCTCCAGAAGAAAATTAAAGTTTTGGAATTGCCCAGCCAGAGCACAGACCTAACTCCAATAAAAAATCTGTGGGGTGACCTGAAGAGGGCTGTGCACAAGAGATGCCCTTGCAATCTGACAGATTTGGAGCACTTTTGCAAGGAAGAGTGGGCAAATATTGCCAAGTCAAGATGTGCCATGCTGATAGACACCTACCCAAGAAGACTGACTGTTGTAATTAAATCAAAAGGTGCTTCAACAAAGTATTAGTTTAAGGATGTGCACACTTATGCAACCAGCTTATTGTACATTTTTTTTTATATTTTTCCCCCAGCAGATTTGTTTGTTTTTCAATTGAATTGTACAGGTTATAGGTCACATTAAAGGCAGGAAAAGTTTTGAAATGATTTATTGTGGTCTCATTTTTTCATATCACAAAAAAATGTCATTTTAACACGGGTTTGTACACTTTTTATATCCACTGTACATAAAAGTTGGAAACTATAATCTCTCAAGAATATGATGTTTTCTATAATGTCTTTAAACATTAATGGTCTCACAGATGCATACAAAAATGAAAAAGTAGTGAACTATATTAAAAATGTAGAGTGCAAATAGCTATGCTACAGGACATACACTTGCAAAGAACTGAACATGTGAATTTGAAAAAGAAAGGTTTATAGGGTGGTTATTCAGCGGAATACCTGGGGCAGAGGAAGACAGGTGTACTTATATTAATTGCCAAGAGAAGCTCCAATAGTAATAAAAGAGGATAAAAAAGACAATAATAGTAGATTTGTAGTACTAAGAATCTACCGGCAAGGGAGGAGGATTACACTGGAATGCATTTATATTCCACCAAAAACTGCTATAATGGAGATTAAGAAAATTTTGGGAGAAATAATCAGCTTTCAACAAGGAATATTACCTATAGGTGGGGAATTAAAACAGAGTAAAAAGGTCACACAGATAACCAACTGGTTAAAAAACACAAAAAGAAAAATCTAGCAAAGCTAGACTTCTAACTGTGTGATACCTTAAACCCCTTGCATCACTGGCCTCATGGGATATATGCAAATCACCCTTTAAGAATATCAGGTGTTTCAGCTAAATGGCAATTCTGAATATCCATGACTTTTTCTTTTACTTTCATTTTAAGTCTATTTATGGACAATTTCAGGCCATTAAAGCCAAACCCCTCTAGCTCTGGACATGCATGTTTCTGCCTTCTTATGACATAATCAGCACAGCATAAAATGAATGTTTGACCAAAAGTCATGGATATTCAGATTTGCCATTTAGCTGAAACACCTGCTAGATTTTTCTATTTGTATAGGTGGGAATGGAATTTGATTTGCAGCAGTGAAGATGTGTTGGGGAGGGGCAGAAGGGAAGGTATAACAAAGGAGAGTAGACTTTTGCAGAAATTTATGAAAATATTTGGCATGGAAGATGTGAATTCAGTACTAGGTGTTCGGACTGAATTTACATAAAATTCCCTAGGATATAAAAAAGGGCTAGGCTAGACAGAAATTACATTTCACAGGAACATGTGCATTTAATTGAAGGTCTTGATATGCACCCAATAACTATTTCATATCATGCACCACGAATAACTATAATAAAAACACGGGGTAACGAAATTAAAATGACATGCTGGTGCTTTCCCACATATCTGTTGAAAAGAGAGGAATTTAAGGAATGCTTACCAGAAATTATTCAGGAGGTATTACAGTAGACACTTCTGAAAACATAGCTAGGAGTGGGATAAAATTAAAGTGAAGTTTAAAAATAAGATGGAAATAAAGAAAGGGAGCTACAGTTAAGTAACATAATTATGTAGAGGGACTGGCAAATGTTAAAGTACTGTGGAATAGGGGGAATCTTACAGAACAAGAAGAGAAGCAACCACAAAATGCTAAGCAGAAAATAAGGGATTACCGCTATAATATCCACGAGTTTAGAAAGATTGCTGTTAAGCAACTCTTTGATAACTCTAGAGCACAAAAACTTGTAGCACAACAACTCAGGCAACAGAAAGTAGAAAGGGCCATCACTAAGCTTAGGGAGCCTTTAAAAAGGAGGATAACAAGAGATCCTATAGAGTTATTAGAAATATTTTGGAAAGTCTGTATAAGGCAGAGAAATATGGAAATCAAGAAAAGGTACATACTGAAATGTTTATGGAAGATTTAAATATGCCAACATTAGAGGTAGATGAGGTTCAATTATTACCAGTTAGAATAGGAGGAGATGAGATAAAATGGTGATGTATAACTAATCTACTGGAAAGATTTCCACAGGAAAATATGATATCCATGTGGAAGCTAGGAGGGAAAAAACGATCAAGGTCTGGAAGGTTTTGTTTAATATTTTTTAAGAGAGGAAAAGTACCAACATCCTGGAAGAAAGCAGTGGTAGCTGTAAAGATCCATCAAATCCAGCTTCATACAGGCCCATTTCAATGCTAAACCATGATTATAAAGTGTTTAGGTCTATACTGGCTACAAGAATGGCAAAACTGATGCCAAAATGGATAGATATGGATCAGTGTGGTTTTGTGGAAGGGTGGCAAACATTTGACAACATTAACAGACCACTGATGATCTAGAGGAAGGAGAAGGTAAGAAAATACCACTCTTGTTGGTGGGTCTTGATGCAGAGGAAGAATTTAACAAGAGTAAGCTGGGACGTTACAAGCAGGGCAATGGAAGCACATGCATTCCATGGTAAAATTATAAAGTTGATTAGGAGGATATATGAGGGATTTGGGGCAACAATTAGAATATTAAGCTTGAGCAAAGATGCCAGGCAGGTATGTCCTCTCCCCCCTTTACTTGCATTATATTTAGAACCACTGGCAAATAAAAAAGGGAGTCAGAAATTCAAGGATATAATTGGTATGGTAGTCAAGAAAGGCTGGCTCTATTTGCAGAGGATATTATTTTATACCTGATAAAACCAGAAAAAGGACATTGCAGTGTTGTGGAACATTTTGAGACAGTTTCATACCTTTTCAGGATACAAAATTAATGAGGTTAAAACAAAGACAGTAGCAGTAAATCATGTACCCACACAGAAATTGGTTCAGCAATATACATATTTATGGGGACCTGATAAAAAGGAAGGGCAGCTAAGGATATGTGGGAAGAGACTAAAGAAAAGATAACACAAAAACTGAGAAATGTGAAGCTCTGCTACATAGATATAGATAGTAAGATACAAGCAGTTACTTTTTTTTATTCCCATTAGTCTTATACACAGGTCAGGCATATTTTCATCAACCAGAGAAGAAGTCGTGGATAGAAATTAATAAAGAGCTGAAGGATTTTATCTGGGAGTGGAAGATGGCAAGAGTCAAGTGGGATAAACTGATTCTTCCACTAGAACAAGGCAGGTTGCTTTTACCTGATTTGAAGGGGTACTTCAGAGCTACACAGTTAAGGCTCTTGTACATAGAACAAGTAGAAAACTACAATTCAAAGTGGAAAAGGATGATGATGAAACAGGGGGAAAGCTCAAGAAACAGGGAGAGAATGGGATTTTGGATGCAGAATAACAATAATCATACAGAATATTATACTCATAAAGTAGCAAAGTATAATAAGAACTAAGCTGACACGGGAATGGAGAAAGGAGATTCTGATGACAGGGATGACTGCAATTAGGGTACAGAAAACAGGCAAGAGGTTGGCTGGAATTTATTGGAGAAAACTGGCAAAGGAACCAAGGTATTGGGAGCAAATAACTAAATAGGGTAAGGTACTAGAATGGGACAATGCCAATAACTGATTTGGACTGCAGGTTAGAAGCTGATGTCAAAGTAAAGGCAAAGAGAAAGAAGTGTGAGGGGGGTCCTAAATGAAAGACCAGCACTGGCAGAGTTTTTAGTAGAATCTAGATCAGAAGCTGCTGTTAAAACAGGAATAATTAGTAAAGCATATATAAAATATTACATGATAACTATAATATTATACCATGACCCCCCCAAAACGTGCACGCTGATTGGCCAGCGTGCCCGTTATAAATCGAGATATACTAATGGAAAAAGGTCCGGTTGCCCGGACTTTTTTCCATTAGTATAACTCGTTTTTTTAAAACACTGTCTCGCTATGTTAAAAGGGTTTAACATAGCGAGACAGCTTTAAAATAAGCAACGGAGATCTCCGTTGCTTATTTTAAAGCTGTCTCGCTATGTTAAACCCATTTAACATAGCGAGACAGTGTTTGTGTTAACGGAGAAAACAAGATCTCCGTTGCTTTTAATCTCGCTATGTTAAATGAGTTTAACATAGCGAGACAGTTTTAAAATAAGCAACGGAGATGTCCGTTGTTATTTTAAACTGTCTCGCTATGTTAAACTCATTTAACATAGCGAGACACCAAAAAGCAATGGAGATCTTGCTTTCTCGTTGCTTTTGCTCAACTCTGATGTACCGCGCAGGCGCAGTACATCAGAACTGCCGCGGATGCCAGACATCTGCGGAAGGGCAGTAAACAGGCATTATACTATGCCATTATTTAAGAAAAGTAACAGTTTCTTTTCTTAAATAATGTCATAGATAATAGCAATAACCATCTGGGTGTGGGTAATGCTAAATTTACCCACGGTTGGCTTTGTTTGGTCACCCTCGCCCTCGGGACCAAACCACGCCAACCGTGGGTAAATTTAGCATTACCCACACCCAGGCATGGGTTATTGCTACAATCAATCAGAGGAGGTTAGAAAGGATTGGGAAGAGAGACTGGATAAGCAATTCACAAAGAAACAATGGGGGTAATATGCATTTCTCCCAAATGAGCAACAGAAGCTAGAGAATTTAGGATTTCTGCTTGGAAATGTTTTTTTTTTTACCCCAAGTAGACTCCAGATATTTTTTTTCACAGGTAGACAGCAAATGTTGGAAGTGTGATGGGGAAGAAAGAGGTAATTGGGAACATATTTTCTGGGAGTATAATGAGTTGTCAGACTTTAAGGATTCCCTGCAGACTACTCTGCAAGAGATACTGGGTGAGCAGATTGGTGCCACTAGTGAAATTATTTTTTGAGCTATAATACAGGATTGGAATTACTTAGACATTGTAAGGCCTTGGCAAGTCTAATTATTGTGGTTGCCAAAAAGCAATTATAAAAAATGGAAATCAAAGTCTATACCAACTGTACTGTAAGTAGTGAACATAGTAACCAAGATTACACAAATGGATTTGGGATCTTTAGAAAAAGGTAGGTGCAAATTACTTAGGAAAAATGGGAACTGTGGGAATGATGAACACAAGGGAAGAAAGATTTAAAAGAAGGCAGGATTTGAATGAGCTATGTAATGTTTGACTGACAATGATTGGGTAGATAAGTGAAGTATAATGTTTGCAGCTAAAACTATGTCAGTATAGTTTGTAATATAAAATGTTTGCAACTAAGATTGTGTCAATATGGTTTGTTTTCATTTATATAAATGTATGATTGCATATGCCATCAGGGGGGATTTAATACAGATGTTTCTTGTTTAAAAATAATATACAAGGAATTTATATGACTATTTTAGCAATGATCAGACTTAAATACAATGGAGGGCACTGTTTATTATAAATGTTTTGGTAAGTAACTGCCCATTTAAGTACTTTGTATATGTCCATGTTGTAAACAAGGAGGCACAAAAATGTCCACGTTATAGCAGACTAAGTTGAAATAAATTGCACCGCTTGTAAATATCGTATTTAAGAGGGAATTATCATAAAAGTTGATATGAAACTTGAGAAGCCTTACTAATGTGACAGTAAAGCAAGAATGAAGTAAAATCTCTTGCAAGTTGTACTTTGTGTAACTGGGAACATTATATATAAAGATGCTCTGCAACAGATTCATTTAAGGTCAATAACTTTAACATTTCAATTCATATTAAACAGGTAAACTGTAATATTATTCCTAGCAAAATACAGTGGATTTGTATCAACAGTGTCACATTTTACTGACAGAAGTGAGAATAAAATATAAAGCTGCTGCATTTTATTTAAGCTGCAAAAGGATGCCATTTCTTTTTGAACTGCTGAATTCTGCTGCAAGCTACTTTGTGACAGAAAGGAACTTTGCTGTGTCCTGATCGACTGATTAGTTCAATGTAATTTAAACCTACCATACATTACTTGTTACTAATAGTTTCTGCTGCCTACTGACTTACTTTCTGGGTAAATTTGACAGAACTGGTATAACAAATAAATAACCCACCCTAGGTTGGCGAAACACATTAGGCTCCAAAAGCATTAGTACATCTAAAATAGCATGATGAATCTTCAGCCAGTAACAATGTGTTAACCACTGGGGCACTCTCATTTAAAGCTATACCAAAGGGATGGTTAATATCATGGCTACCATCAACCCTAGCAAGTGAAGAACTATAAATCACTACTGCTCTGCTACCCAGAGGCCAGTTCTCTGACTTTCCAAGTTCAATGTAGAAACATTTCAGAATTACCACTGAAGCATGCCAAAGGCATCACTGTGGGAAGGAAGTAATAACATTAGAGGATGCCCAGCTCTATTTAAGAAAGTAGATAATTTACAAGAAGAGTAGAAAGGATCTTTCTTAAGCGTCAGTCACTCCAGTGACTACAAACAATGCAAAGACATTCAAAACTGACAAAAATATATCATGAGAAGGAGACACCACCAACAAATCATCCAGACATAGAAAAATAAGTAGATCCATCTACTGCAACATTGCCACTACCTCCAACAGCACCTTAATGAAGACCCTGAAGGAACAGGTCTGCAGTTTAGCATTTTATAATGTAGCTGCAAAGTTTCCAAAGCAAATTACAGAAATATCCTGTGGACGTTCCACACTGATATGCCAGCAGCTATCCGCCATGTCCAATGAAATCACCCACTAAACAGGACAGCAAAGTCAAAACGGAATGAAGGCATCAAAACAAATTTCATCTATAGTATGGCTTTGTCTGAATTCCACAGTGATCATCTCCCTCCCCTAATTTCTCCAGAACTAGGAAGAAATAAGAGTAACGCTCCTGCCTCTATCTTCTAGCCAACACACATGCTCTATAACCCACTGACAAAAACAGACTGAGTTTGCGCTAGTGGCTCCACTAAAACTGACTTGTCTCCAAGAAGAGTCGGTAAGAGGCTTGAAATCATGGCGTTTTGATAAAGTCCAGAATTTATATGTGCTCTAAGATGATTTCTTCAAGCCAGCGCAAACCCAAAGAACAAGCCTCTCCATCAGTGGACCTTGCTGGGAGTGCATCCCTTTTCTGAGATTTTACAAAAAAGGGGCAGGGGAAGAAAACAATAAGTGATGATTCAAATGTCTTAACCTCTATGGGGTCCCCTCTTTCCCAGGACAGAAGTCCAGTCTGGAGAAAAATGATGTGTAAGGGTTACACCAAAAGTCACTGGCAGGAAGAAAATACTCTGCCCAACTCTTCTGAGTGTCTTAGAAAACAGTGTGCAAGAATGATGAAGCAGAAGTTGAGTTCAACAAATAAGAGAGTGGGATTTTGGATGTAGATCCTTAAGGGGAATAATAACCACCATACAGAATATTATATTCATAAAGTTGGAGAAAGTATTGTACGAACTAAGTCAATACATGAATGGAGAAATTATATTTTGCCAGTAAGGGTACAGAAAATAGGCAAAGGGGGCTGGGTTTGACTGGAGACAACTGGTAAAAGAACCGAATTGGGAACAAATTATTAGAAAAAGAAAGGTAGTAGAGTAGGATGAGACCAAGAAGTTTGGACTGCAGGTAGAGACTGCCTTCCCTATCAGGGATTGATACCAGAATGTAGGAAAAGATAAAAGGATAAAGGAGCCCTAAGTGCAACACTTGCTCAGGTAGAGATTTTAGTCAAATCTACAACAGAAGCTGCTGTTAAAAAGGGGATAATTAGTGCAACATATAAAATATAGCATGCTAACTATATGAATCAATCAGTTGAGGTTAGGAAAGAATGGGAAGAGAGTTTGCATGGGTAGTCTTATACAACAAGCAGACTTCAAATATTTATTTCCCTTGGCTATATAGCATATGTTGGGGTGTGATGGGGAAGAACGAAGTAACTGGGAACATGATTTTTGGGAGTTAAATGAATTGTCAGATTTAAAAAAACATTCTGTGAAGAGTACTCTGTCAGAAACACTGGGGGAAGCAAATGGCTATAACGAAGGAAATGATTCCTTTGAGCTGTGACAAAGGATCTGAATTACCTATACATAACAAGGTCTTATCTTATTAAGTTTAATTCTGTTGGCTGACAAAACAGCAATTACTAGAAAATGGAAATCAAAATCTACACCAACTGTGTTTGGCATATTGATTATTATAAAAGAGACAGAAGAACTGGAAGAGAGATTTTTTAGAAAAGGGAAGGAACACATTGCACATAAATAAATGGAATTTGTGGGAACAATCCATGCAGAATAATGTTCAGGAGGAGGAATGAAGTTTAAGGGAAGGCAGGAATTTTGTGATAGGATAATTGTTATAAAGAAAACATGTAATGTAAAGGAAAAATGTTAATATGATTTGTTTTCCTTCCTATTAATGTATATGTGCATATGCCTTAAGTGATATTATAATAAATGCTTTAAAAAAGTGTGAAAGGATACTCCAAAGGTACCTTCCTTCTGAAAAGGCACATCCAGAACAGCTTGCTGAAGCACATCATAAAAGAAGCAGATCCATAACCAAGTCATGCTACACAGACAAGCATATGCAACAGCTGCATCAGTACAATCAATGGTGCAAACAGAACCATGAAAACCTACCACTAAGGCAACAGACTTTTCCATGCACTCCTTGATGTTGAATTCAGAGAGTTTATTGAGCTTGAATAAAGCCCAACCCACAAGGTATCAATAAAAGTGAAACTGCTGGAATAGATTATGGACTCACCGAGACCCAAGCCGGGACAAGAAAAAAAAAACTCATGACAAACCTGTTCAGGAGCTTTGGATAATCTGTCTGATGCAGAAGTGACCAAATAATAGTTACTCTGGACCTCAAGCTGGGCTAGACAAACAGCAGCTTTAGAATCATTACACAGAAAGTTAAACCACTCCAGGAAAAAACTATAAAGATTGCATGCTTTCTTCTGGGTGGAAGGTTCAAAACTGTGGGTGCTTCTAAGTTTCAAAACAGCACTTTTGAGACCAGGATCCAGTGGGGAAGTAGTGGCCCAAATCTCCTCCTCCTCCTTATTCAAATGAGTGTTATGCCTCTTCTGAGGAAAAGGTCAATAATAGGCCAGATCATACAAATCATCCCTGCTTCAAGCAAAACACACACACACACAAGGCTGGGACAGATTTACTAGCTATGCCCCTTTTCTTCCCAGACTATAAGGTAGTTACTGCCACCAGTCATTCCAAAGCCAGCTACTCTAGGGCTCTTGCAAGTGTACCCAATTATACTGAGTGAAATTAATACTAATATAAATGACAGTGTTTGACCAATGCAGTAAGGCTTTCAGGAGTGGCCACAAAGTCACCAAATAAACTTAAGTACTCTCAAAGGTTAAAATATTCTCTAAAGGAACAGCTACAATGAAAAGTCTAAATATATTTAATAAATAATAAAATAACATGAAAATATAGAATATCTACTTACAATAAACACCAGCATTTCAATCACAGGAAATATTAAAATAACACAGATGAATAGACTCGCACAGAAACAGAAAAACAGTAAACTAATCTCACTACATTTTCTCCGACTGAACTAAAGAATTACTATTCCCTTGTCACTTACTAGACCAAGGCAAACTAAGTAGGGAGTAATCCTTCTATGTCAGGTTTCAAAAACAACGAAAAAATGCAGAAAATCCAACTACTGAAACAAAACCTGGTGATGTAGTCAGCCCACGTCTCCTAGAAGCTCGGACAACCAAAAGATGAAACCTCCAATTTTATTCCGTACACACAAAAGTAGCAACAAATTCCAATAAAATTCCAATGAAAATGCAACGAGTGGTTAAGCGCTTTCGTCTGCTACACCTCAGACTTCCTCAGAACCATATTTGCATTAACAAAGACCTTATTTAAACTGATTTTGGCGCCAAAGATCACATGATCTCTTGTAATTACTTAAAGCACCATGCTGAAAATACAAATGTTGCAAGTAAAATTGTAAGTAAAATTGTGACCTTCCTATAATAGATAAAATACATCTGATGTGCTTAATCATAACTCAAACACTCATAAGTTCTAAGTAAAACTGTATTTATATATTTATACATTAGTATACTGTTATTTATTGGGACATATAGTATATTTACACAATGTATTTATTTTTATATATTTTTTTATATATTTATTATATATTTATATACACATTTAATAATTATTTGGTATTAAATTATTGATTGTGTTTAAATCAAAACACAATTAAATGACTGAATAATTAAATTATTATTCATTAAAATTATTATTCATTAGAAGTATAGTTTTTTAACATTTTTAACTTCTTAGAACACTTTGGAAAATCTTTTAACTTACTATGCATATTAGACCCCCTAGTATTATGGACTAATCAACTACCCTCTCACAATTTCATACATTTCATATAATTATTAGCCCCCCTCAAATATTTTACCTTCTTATTAAACCACGATTTTAACTTTTACACCCCCACGGGATTTCCCACAAGTGGGTTATTTTATTTAGGAGTAAATGTCGATCAATACTTTCATGCATTTTCATGTATTTTCACATACACTTTCATTCATCAGTTTGTATGGATGTATGTTTCTATTCATCAATTTACACATACCAAACACAACATAGTCAATTCATTTTTGAGCTTTACATTAAGAGTCATTATTATTATTATTATCATTCCTTGTAAGTATTTATTGTAAGTTATTAAGGTTATCACACCTACATCAGATTATATTAGAATAGTTTATATACACAATATATTTCATCTTATTTTATTGTTCATTGTTCAGGAAGAACAACTATTATTGAGTAGTTATAGCAGTACAAGCAAGGATAGCTTTTATGGATGTGTATATGTCTATTGTAGTGTCACTTTGCAATATGATTTGCTAAACACGTACAGTTGTGTAGGTTTTTAATATGTAAATTCAACAGTTTTAGAACTTATGAGTGTTTGAGTTATGATTAAGCACATCAGATGTATTTTATCTATTATAGGAAGGTCACAATTTTACTTACAATTTTACTTGTAACATTTGTATTTTCAGCATGGTGCTTTAAGTAATTACAAGAGATCATGTGATCTTTGGCGCCAAAATCAGTTTAAATAAGGTCTTTGTTAATGCAAATATGGTTCTGAGGAAGTCTGAGGTGTAGCAGACGAAAGCGCTTAACCACTCGTTGCATTTTCATTGGAATTTTATTGGAATTTGTTGCTACTTTTGTGTGTACGGAATAAAATTGGAGGTTTCATCTTTTGGTTGTCCGAGCTTCTTGGAGACGTGGGCTGACTACATCACCAGGTTTCAAAAACAGACTGTTCTGAGACTTGTCTCCGCTAGTATTAAAATATCATTTTGTCCTGGATTTCAGAATGACATCACATACATCTGGTCATCTGACTTTGGTTTCCATACTACCCCCCTTTACTAGAAGCTGACAGATTTAGCACAAATATGTAAAGAATACATACACATAGGGGTTTGCTAACATCAGCTTCTGGAAGTCATAAAACCATTTCAACACTTCCACCCTTCCAGGGTAGCAATTAGTTCCCTGCTAGCGACAATACAGCTGGATTCCTTGTCTTTGTTTTCCCATACATTTTGTCTCTGGCTGAAATCAGAACTGTGAGATACACTTTGTATGGCATAAATTAAGTAATTTAATTTCAAGATATTTTTAAAAGATAGTTGGGGCTGAGCTTAACCTCTTCTCTTCCAGTATCCTCTGGTACAATATATTAATTTCAATAGTTATAATACAGTCTGACATACAGGTGCATTTCTTTTTTCTGTCCAGCAGGATACACTGTTGGTACATTCTTAACACAAGCAGCTTTACAAATACATTTTTCAACACAAGCATCTGTACATATCAGTTTAATGTACAAATGACATATAATTCTTTACAAAACTCCAGTTAGCTATGCTGGCATATGTTACACATCCCACTGCCCTACTTCTCCTGGCATAGCTGGCAATATTTCACACCGCCACATCTCTCTTATTTTATTTTATTTTACATTTGTTAACCGGGAAATTCCGACTGGACCAGGTCCATTTTCAGTGGAGGCCCGGGGAGAAAAGCTCCAACATCAAGTTATACAAATACAGTACATCCAGCATAATACACAAAACAGGTTACATCATATATGCTGACTTGGAGAAAAATGGCTTGAGGAACATGAGCCTGTCTGGGAATATATTAAACCATAATCTGTCTTAAGATCCTATCTGCATTGCTACGGAGGTGCACTGTCATATCATATGCGTGCAACCCTAGACTCCACCTTAACAACTTAGCATTTTGCTGCCTGGCTCAATGTAGCCATGCTAAGGGATCGCAGTCTGCAACTGCAGTGAATTTCCTAGCATACAGATAGGGTTGAAGTTTCTGTAGTGCCCATACTATAGCTACACATTCTTTTTCTACAGCTGCATAACATTCCTCCCTGGGTTGGAGTCTATGGCTGAGATATACAAATGGGTGCTCTTCTCCCTCTGAGGAAACCTGGTTGAGTACAGTCCCCAAACCATGGTTCAAAAGCATCCACCTCCACAACAAATTATTTGCTGTATTCTGGACAGGCTAACACAGGGGGTCCTTCCAAAGCCTCTTTAAGCTTTTGGAATGCCTGCTGGCAGGCTGGGGTCCACACTACCTTCTCTGGCCTACTTTTCCTTGTCAGGTCTGTGAGGGGAGCAGCTATTGTACTATAACTGGGACCAAATTTTCTATAGTACCCAGATATCCCCAAGAATGCCCTTACCTGCTTTTTGTTAACAGGGTCAGGCCATGCCTGAACAGCTTCCACTTTTGCAGGTTCTGGCCTGATCTTCCCACTTTCCACTCTATGTCCCAGTTAGGAGACTTCTGCCATACCCACCTGACACTTACTGGGCTTAATGGCCAACCCTGCCCTTTACAGTCTGCCCAGGACCTCCCTGACATGCTGAAGGTGCTCATGCCAGGAATGGCTGTAAATGGCAATATCATCCAGGTAAACAAGGGCATAATCTCCTGCTCCTGTTAGTATACAATCTACCAGCCTCTGGAGGTCGCTGGGGCATTTTTTCATCCCAAGTGGCATCTTTGTGAACTCGTATAATCCAGAAGCAGTCACAATGGCTGTCCTTTCTCTAGCGGCTGGAGTCAAGGGCACCTACCAGTAGTCCTTGGTCAGATCAATAGTGGTCAAGTACTTTGCCCCACCCAGCTGCGCTAAGGCTCTAAGGATTCATCTGTCCTAGGCATGGGGTAAGCATCTGACTCTGTGTAACTATTTCGTTTTCTGTAGTCCACACAGAATCCAGTGCTGCCATCTTTCTTTGGTACCAACATCAATTGGGAGACTCAGGGACTGCTGGACTCCTGGTTTACCCCCAGTTCCAACATTTCCTGTATCTCCTCCAGGCACCCTGTAAGGGCCCTGCTTGATAGGCCTTTGGGGTCCGGTATCCACATGATGCTACATAAGGTGGGTACAACCAGTTTTTCCCAGTGAACATGCCCCCAAGCTCCTATAACACTGCTTGGATTTCTTGAATCTGGGTAGGGGATAGCCACTGGGACATTGCTACCCCTTCCACTAAGGTGTCAATCTGAACCTCACTGAGGAGGTCAGTCACCAGATCCCCTCAGACTCCTCCTATCATCCACTGCAAAAACTCAGCACCAGGACCTCCCTATCATGGCAAAGCTTCATCATGTTAACATGGTACTGCTTCCTGTCTAGCAGTTCAACCATGGAGTTAAAATCACTGACCTTCCTTACCATTTTGAAGGGTCCCCTCCCAAGCTGTCTGCAGCTTATTGTGTCTAACAGGAATGAGAACCATAACTTGCTGTCCCACAGCATACTCTCGGGCACGACCATTCCTGTCATACAAGACCTTTTCCTTCTGTTGGCCTCCTGACAGGTTCTCCCTGAGCCAAGCCCAAGAGCTCCCTAAGCCTTGTCCTGAGGTTTAGGACATATGCCACAACAGACTTCTTGAGGGATTCACATGAACCTTCCCACTCATCACAAACCAAATCTAAAGGCCCCCTCACCCAATGTGCCTACAGCAACTCAAAGGTTGAAAAACTTGTGGATTCCTGGGGTAACTCTCTGTATGCAAACAGCAGATGGGGCAAGTATTTGTCCCACTCTCTCTTAAACTGGTCTGCAAAAGCCCATAGTATGGTCTTTAGTGCAAAGTTTAACCGCTCCACAAGACCATTAGTCTGTGGGTGATAGGGGGTGGTTTTTAGGTGCTTCACCCCACAGTGCTTCCATAGACAAGCCAGCAGATCTGACATGAAATTGGCACCTCTGTCAGTCAGTATTTCTCTCCGGAAACCTAACCTACCAAAAATCTCTAACAAAGCATTTGCCACCTTCTCTGCCTCGATGGAGGACAGAGCCACCACCTTAGGGTATCTAGTAACATAATTTACCACCACCAGGATGTAATTCTTCCCTGTGGAAATTGGGATACTTAGGGGCCTCACAATATCCACAGCTACCCTCTGAAATGGCTCCTCAATCACAGGCAAAGGCATCAAAGGAACCTTGACCTTGTCTCCTGCCTTGCCTACTTTTTGGCACTGTTCACAAGTCCTGCAGTACCCTGTTACATCCCTTGTAATCCCAGGCCAATAAAAGTTCTGCATAACACATCTCTTCATACGTTTACTCCCATATGACCTGCAAAAGGAAGGTCATGGGGTATGGCCAGAAGTGCCAGACAGTAGGCTCTAGCCACTACCATCTGCTGTATTACCACACCCTCTAGCCCTCCCTTGGGGGTCCATTCTCTATACAATAACCCTTTGTTCCAGTATATAAACTCCCCTTTTCCTTGAGAATCAGGTGTCTCCCTAGCTACCTCCCTCAAGCCTCTTAGTGTAGGATCCAAGAACTGAGCCTGTCTCAACTCTATCTTTGTGACCCTTCACTCAGGAGGCCTGGTATCCTCTGACAGTGGTGCCTCACTGTCAGCCTGGATACTATCACTCACCTCTGCCCTTGCAGTCACTCTGTCCAAGGGAACATCAGTACCTACCAGCAGCTGTGCTCACTTTCAGGCACAGTGCTACAGGGTATCTCCCTCCCTGAAATAGCCACCTCACCAGCCTTGGCTTCAGGTGAGGGGTCTGTCTGTATCTCCCCCAGGCTACCAGACCCATGTGCTTGTCTACAAGCCTGACTGCATGTAACTGCACGCACACAAGGTACTACATTGTCAAAATAATTTTCTATCAAGACATCTGCAGGGATATCCTCCGTGAAAGTGATCCCTGGCCAAAGGCAGTTAGAATGGGGTCCCTCCTAAAGCTCTAAGTGAAGTGAACTGCCCAAGCAAGTACTGCTTCTCTTTACCCACTGCAGGCTTCACAATGGTTATGTCAGAGGCTGTCTCTGTCTTAGCTGTGGCCTGTTTTCCATCCACTAAGATCGGATATAAACTCTGGTGATAGTTTCCTACCCCAGTTGTCTCCAGACAACTTACCACTGACATACTGTTATTCCCACTTTGCTGGCTCCACCATCTTTTGTTCCCCACCTTGCTTCTGTGGAGATCTATATGATACATGGCCCCACTGCCTACATTTAAAACAATTAACCCTTGATCCTGTCCATGCACCTGAACTAGTGGCTTTACCTGTTACTGATGGACTCTGTAGGGGTGGTTTAGGTTGACCACCATAACTTCCCTTACATCCATGTGCACCCCTTTCTGTGCAGTGATGCCCTGCTTGCTAAGCAGAGATGCCCTTTTTCCCCAGCTCATCCACAGAGTTACATTCCACGTCAGCCAACCAGATTCTCATGTCCTCAGGCAAAGTGTTAAGGGCTTGTTCCCTCACCAAAACGTCTGCCAGCCCTTCAAAAGTGGTAGCCTGACACCCACTCACTCACCTATGAAAATAAGTGCTTATCTCAGCAATATAATCATACACACTTTCATCTGCCTTGAGTCTATGCTCATGAAACATCTTTCTGTAAAAGCTTCAGGTGTTAACTTAAAACATTCTCATAAACAATGTTTTACTCTGTCATTCTATTTATTTATTTTATTTAACATTTGTTTACCGGGAAAGTCCGGCTTGGAACTAAACTAATTTTTAGCAAAGGCCCAGGGAGAAATGCTCCAGACAAGTCTTTGAAATGTGGGAGGAAACTGAAGCACCTGGAGGAAACCCACATGAACGCAGGGAGGACATGCAGACTCCGCACAGAAGGCACCCCAGCTGAGAATCAAACTGCAGAATCTCTTGCTGTGAGGTGACAGTGCTACCGCTGCATCACTGTGCCATCATTGTTTAAACAATCAATATCTGCCATCATTGTTTAAACAATCAATATCAGACAATTTACAAACAGCAGTTACAGCTTTACCATGGAGTAAGGGGGTCAGAAACCATACCTTGAGCCCTTGGTCAGCATTATACTGTTTACATACTTTTTCAAATATATGAATAAAACTAACAAAATTATCACCCTCTGTAAATTGTGGAAGAAATTCACTGACCTTTAGTGCTTCCAGAGGTTCAGTTATGCCTTCCCCATTACCTCCATGACCCTGTCAAAGAGTCGGCATCTCCCCCTCATGTTAATGCTGCTTCTCATTTTCTTCAGCCTCCAAACACTGCAGTCTCTCTACTGATTCTAATTCCAAACATTTGGCCTCCAGTTCAAGTATCTAACTCCAGACGGGTTTTTAAGTCCTCGGAGGAAAAGGTGAACTGTTCTGTTTCAGAGGACTGCAAATTCCCGTCACCAGACTGGCTATCCTCCTGGCTGCTGGTCTGAGCTGTGAGACTGAAATCATATCTTCTTTAGTCAGGCTGGCATACACCACTCCTTTGGCTTCACACACCTTGGCCAATTAGTTCTTTGTCAGCTTGCCATAATCCTCTGCTGACATCTTTGCCTGCTTTCCCTGACTAAACTAAACTAAAAAAATAAAATTGTTATGATAATGAAACTCTTAATGTTTACCTTGTGGTTGCTGACAGTACACATACCTTGAGTGGCAACTGCCTACAGGCTACAAAGGTTCAATTAATATCCACACCACTGCTCACCAATATGTGATGCCCCCTCTCTGGGCCAGTAATCAAGGAGCTTTAATCCTCAACACACAGTGACACTTGAGAGGGACGTTCACTTGGAAAAAATAGCTACAAACAGTATTTCCAGATGCAGCTCTCAGCATCAAGCACAACTTCCCTTAAGAGCACACAGGGAACACAGTTAGTCCAGGGTCTGGATTTCTCTCTCTCTCTTCCCCCAGGTCCCCAACAGGACTCTCCACTGGCACAGCTGTACAGTGAAGTCCTCAGCAGAGAGTGTCCAAGACAAGCTCTCCACCACTCTCTCTGTGAAATAAGTCCTCAGTGTCCTTGTTCAAGCAGTTCACACACACACACACACACACACACACACACACACACACACACACACACACACACACACACACAAGGCTAGCACAGATTTATTAGCTATGCCATCTTCTGCCCAGACTATAACATAGTTACTGCTACCAGGCATTCCAAAGCCAGGAACTCTAAGGCTCCTACAAGAGTACCCAATTATACTGAGTGAAATTAATACTAACATAAATAATAGTGTTTGACCAATGCAGTAAGGCTTTCAGGAGTGGCCACAGAATCACCAAATAGATTTAAGTACTCTCAAAGTTTAACATATTCTCTAAAGGAACAGCCACAATGAAAAGTTTACATATTTAATAATAAACAATAAAAAACACAAAAATATGGAATATCTTATCTACAATAAACACCAGAGTTTCAATTACAGGAAATATTAAAATAACACAGATAAATAGATTCGTACATATACAGAAAAACAGTACTTAACTAATCCCACTATATTTTCCTGGCTGATCTAAAGAATTAATATTCCCTGGTCACTTAATAGAGCAAGCCTAGATGAGGTAGATGAGTGATCCTTCTATGTCAGGTTCCAACAACAGACTGCTCTGAGACTTCAGTCTCATCTAGTATTAAAACATAATTTTTGTCCTGGATTACAGAATTACATCACATACATCTGGTCATTTGACTTTGGTTCTCATACTGCCCCCTTTGAATAGAAGCTGCCAGGATTTAGCACATATGTGTCAATAATACACATACATAGAGCTTTGCTAAGATCTGTTGCAGCTTCTGGAAGTCATAAAGTCATTTTATTGTTTCCACCCTTCCAGGGTAGCAATTACTTCCCTGCTAGAGACAATACAGCTCAATTCCTAGTAATTGTTTTCCCAGGCATTTTGTTTTTGGCTGCAATCAGAACTGTAAGATACAATATTTACGGCCTAAATTAAGTAATTTAATTTCAAGACATTTTTCTAAAGGTTAGCTGGGACTGAGCTTAATCTCTTCCCTTCCAGTATCCTTGGTTACAATATATTGATTTCAATAGTTATAATACAGTCTGACATACAGGTTTGTCCATCCAGACACAATGTTGGTACATTTTTAACACAAGCAACTTTACAAATATATTTTTCAACACAAGCATCTGTACAAATCAGTTTGATACACAAATGACATATAATCCTTTATAAACCTCCAGTTAGCTATGCTGGCATATGTTACACATCCACTGCCCTACTTCTCCAGGCATAGCTGGCAATACCTCATATCGTCACAACTCCTGTTATTCAACAGATGCAAGTAGGGTGCAGATCCATACTAAACAGTGGATAAATGATAATACAATGCTGGGAAACACAATCGTGCAAAGGCCTGGTACAAACAACAGGCAATGCTGCTGAAGATTGTGCTCTCTCACCAATTCATCTCTTTTCCTTTAAGGAAAATAAAGCAAATGTTTAACACTGCTGCAAGGGCAACTGAATGTGCAGCAGTCATGAAAGAGCTAGGCATGCTGGCTACATCAGCATAAGTAATATCCTTAACACGAGAACAGTGAAAAGTAATGGACATCCCAAGCCTAAAATCAACCTCAGAGATATACCCTAAGGACTGAAGGGCTTGATTCAAGTGAAGCAGCTTGGAAGCCACATGCACAAGAGTGGAAAGGCAGGTAATACTCTCCAAAGAAGAAGAAGTAGGAGACCTTAATGGGTGAAGCACTGGATATTTACCAACAGTGCAGTATAAACTTTAAATGGACATGTCTGAAGGAGGAAAACTGTCTTGGCGATGACATATGAAAGCAAAGTGGAGATTCCCTTGAAAGGAGTATGCTGACTAAAGGGTTCTTACCTGCCAAATGTTTCAAGGAAAATTATTTTAAAAAAAATTATAAAAAAGCCTTTATATTGCAGGTTACTTCAGTCTTTATCATTGCTGAAAGCATGAAAATATAGACTCTACACCTGTCAGCCTGTTGAATGCACTTATATTGACAGCCTTGGCAGTGAAACCACAAGGTCAATACAACACAATCATAAAATTACAAAAATAAAAAAGCATTTTTGCACTTTCACACTTCTCTAAATACAGCAACATTGTAATTCTGTTTAAGCAAAAGAAAAAACTATTTTTAACTTCTACATCCAAAACACAAGGAAGTACTTCCAACCAAGCCAGCTATTGGTGGCATTGTTTAAGTTTTGCAGTACTTGATATGAGTCAATGACTTGCCAAAAAAAAACAGACTTTTGCACATAAATGGCTTCATGACAAATATGCATGAATGGAGCATAAGCAATATTTACTGTTCTAAACATGAATGCACTACGAGGATTTCACAAAAGTAGCATGAAAGTACTTTACCTTTCCTGGTTGAGTACATATGACTTCCTTCTGTTGAGCTAAAGTAACTCCTTCTATTTTCCCACTTTGGTCATTTCCACGGTTTACTAAAAAATATTAAGAAAATACATGCATATGGGGTGTCATATTAAGGTTTGCAACCAAATTTAATTCCTAAACATACAGCCACAACTAAATGTACTTGAGTTTGTTATATCAAATTAAAAGGCAAATGCAAGCAACCGAGCTCAAAATGTTATTTCACCTTGACCCTCCAATACTAAAGCACCTCCCACATTTGTAAACGCAATAAGTCCAAAGTCTAGGAAAGAAGCGAAGCAACCCAAAAATAGCTCAACTTAAAACTTTATTTGAAAATAAAACGAAAATATCATCAAGCGCTTTCGCCTGGTTGAATACCAGGCTTTATCAAGATAATTTGTTTTAAAAATCACAGGTTTAAATACTACATTCAATAAAATCACATGACCAATGTCTCATAAATTAGGTAATTAAAATAATCAAGTATTTAATTGAATCACTAAAAACAAGCTAAATAAATTGGATGAGCTGTCTGAGATCAATTCAGTTATAAATAATAACAATACTTTTAAGACCTATTTAAGAGCAAGCAAATACTGGGAACCTCATTAACCAACTACAAAAACTGTTTACTTAATGTAAATAAAGTTTTGTGGAATCCCAGAGTGTGTGTTCAACACACCTTGTGTAAAAATGAACAAAAAAATAAAAAATATATATATAAAAAATATATATATAAAAAAGTAAGAAATGATAAATGAAATAAGCAAATAAAGTTATTAATAAGACTATTTTTGTTTAGGACAAACTCAAACATAAAATCATAACTTAGCCCTTCTTAATTTCAGAACACTAGAAATACTGACACAATCATTAAGACCCGGGGGCTTAGCGGCATTCAATTTCAACTGCCATAGCAATTTTTTATACTCAAACCGAGCCTCCCAGTCACCTCCTCTACTATCCTGTGGTACTTGCTCAAGGACCATGAATTTAAGCTGCATATTGGGACATACACCAAGATGTTTGTAAAAGGCATTAGTATCTTTCTTTTTAGAAATTTCATAAAGGTGCTCATAAATCCTTCTAAGGGTTCTCTCAGTTTTGCCCACATAAAAACTACAACACTGTGTGCACAAGCCCAAGTAAACAACCCCTTTCACCCCACAGTTGTAATAATACTCAGCCCTAAATTTAAATCTTCTAGAGGGGATGAATAACGAGCTGTCATTAAATATGTAAGGACATTGCTTGCATGCACCACACTTATAAGTCCCAAATTTGGAGCAAATCTGCTTGCCACTACCCTTAGGTCTTCCTTCAAAAAGACCTTTGAGATTCCTATCCCTCCTTCTAACAAAGTGGGGACATTCCTTGACAATTTGTTTAAGCTCTTCATGTTGTTTTAAAATAGGCCAGAATCTTAGAATCGACTGTTCCACCTGTAAGAAATCTTCTGAAAAAGTATAAACAAAGCTATTATAAGAATCAAACTGCTCCAATGATTTCGAGCCAGTGTCCTCTGTTGTACCCTTACCCAACAAGGGGGAATATACATCATCCTTGCCAACAAAAACCTCCTGGGCTAAATCATTAACCAGGCGTGCCGGGTACCCTCTTTCTCCAAAAAGCTGCTTCAACAAGTTGACCTCTTCCAAAAAATATTCACTTGTACTGCACATCCTTGACGCACGTATAAACTGCCCCTTAACTATTCCTTTTTTTCTGGTAAAAAGGGTGGCCACTATCAAAGTGCAGGTAGGAATTAGAGAAGGAATCTTTTCTATAAACTTTGGACTGGAAGGTACCATTATGGGCATCCTTGAAAAGGGCAATATCCAAATAATTCAAAGAATAGTGGCTTACATTATGGGTAAATCTTAAGAAAGAGGTGGTGGAATTAATGTAATCCATAAAATCCAGGAATTGGTCTAGGGTGCCATCCCATAATAGACATATATCATCCAGGTATCGTTTGTAATGAATAATGTACTGAACCCAATGTGAAGAAAAAACAAAATTACTTTCCCAGAAATGCAAAACAATGTTGGCGTAGCTGGAAGCACAAGCAGATCCCATAGCTACACCCTTTTTCTGCTTGAAATATTCACCATTGAAATAAATGAAATTGTTTTCGAATACAATTTCCATGAATTCCACCAACAATCCAATGGTGTTACAATCTAACTTAGAACCAGCTACTAATGTGTCATTAAACCATTCCAAGCCCAAGCCGTGAGGAATACTGGGAAATAACTCCACTACATCAATTGTAACCATTAGTAGATCAGGTCTGTAAAAACCACATTGGATACCTTTCAAAAAATCCCATGGACCTTTACATATATGATCTAAAGAAACTGCAAACTTGTTGATAGCATAATCAATAAATTTGCCCAGCGGTTCAGTTATACCACCAGCCCCTGAGACAATGGGTCTAAAATTCAGTGGAGTCAAACCTTTATGAGTCTTAGGAATCCCAAACATCATCGGGATTCTTGGGTTCTTGACATGGAGATAATTAAATAATTTTTCATTTATGGCTCCCTGCAACAAGTGGTCTGTAAGCACAAAACTAATTTTAGAATGTGCTAAATTTAACTAATTCCTGGAGATTAATTCGTACCATTCGGTGTCCTGCAACATGTTGTAAATAAATGTATCATACACCATGTTGTACATTAAAACGATACCACCATCCTTGTCAGGTTTCATTACCCTGACATTTTCTTCCTTAAACTTTACTATCAATTGGCTCAATTCATGGTTCAAATTTGAGCATGAAATACATGTTCTGTTGGTACAATGATTTCTCAAGTCAGCTTCCACTAATTCTTCAAATACTTTTAAAAGTGGATTCAAAGGTGGATTAAATGTACTTGGTCTAGAAAGACTATTCATGGTCTGAGTTTGACCTTTAAAATACACACCAAGGTTCAAACGTCTAACAAACATCTTCAAATCCATTAAAACGTTAGTTAAATTAACACTGCACTTGGGTACAAACTGCAGACCTCTGGTAAAAAGTTCGAAAAAATCATTGGTGACTTTAACATCAGTGAAATTATAGATGATGAAATTGTTCTTTTTTACCACCAAACATTCACCATGAACAGCTTCCGACAAGTCATTGGAAGAAGTACCAACAGTCATATAGTTTGTGTCCTTTATCTCCATGTCCTGTTCCAGCCCTGTGGCTGGTAAGTAGTCCTCCTCCCTCCTGGTCTGCCCTGGGGATGATAAAAATCTGATGGACCGTTCTAGTTGTTCTTTTGAGCAAGCCTCTCACTCCTCCTAGGCAAATCTGAAGCAAGACTGGGATTATTGTCTCCAAGATTCCCCTCATCATTTGGGACAGTATTCTGCCTAGTGTCCTGCCTGCTTCTACCCAACAAAGGGTAAGCAGTGCCCTCCATGTATTCATGAAAATCACGCTCCAACTTCCTAATTTTGCGATTCACTATTTTCAAACAAAATTGATCCACTTCATTAAAAACATTATCATATTCCCTCTTGACACTCAAAAAGTTCTTGCCCTTGACCACAGAGTCATTGAGCAAAGTCACTTCCTTAAGTAAACCTCCAGCTCTTTCTTCATAGTCTTTGATCATGCATGCAATCATTTCAAGCCCTGCTTTATCAAAAATCCTTACTAAGTCATTGTACAAGGAAGAGCCAGCCACAGCATTGTTAGGGAATTTGTAGCAGTGTAACCCTTTCAGGACACGCTGCACTCGCAAGCACTCCTTTAAATAATCAATCTCAAGTTGTATGCTTTTATATGCGTACAACTTGTCATTTAAGCTCTTAAAATCATATTCAGCACTGTTATCAACACTGCTATTGTTAAAAAAGTACCTTGTTTGAAGAAAAACTGTTTCTCAGTCAAGTCGCAAAATTAAAATCCTTCTTCGCGTTGCCATTTCTAGCATTGTTTATGTCCTGGGTTTTAGCTGGTTGCTCCTGTGGATCGGTACTGACCAATGGAATGTTGTAGTTTTTATGTGGGCAAAACCGAGAGAACCCTTAGAAGAAGGATTTATGAGCACCTTTATGAAATTTCTAAAAAGAAAGATACTAATGCCTTTTACAAACATCTTGGTGTATGTCCCAATATGCAGCTTAAATTCATGGTCCTTGAGCAAGTACCGCAGGATAGTAGAGGAGATGACTGGGAGGCTCGGCTTGAGTATAAAGAATTGCTATGGCAGCTGAAATTGAATGCCACTAAGCCCCCGGGTCTTAATGATTGTGTCAGTATTTCTAGTGTTCTGAAATTAAGAAAGGCCAAGTTATGATTTTATGTTTGAGTTTGTCCTAAACAAAAATAATCTTATTAATAACTTTATTTGCTTATTTCATTTATCATTTCTTACTTTTTTATATATATTTTTTTTGTTTATTTTTTTGTTCATTTTTACACAAGGTGTGTTGAACACACACTCTGGGATTCCACAAAACTTTATTTACATTAAGTAAACAGTTTTTGTAGTTGGTTAATGAGGTTCCCAGTATTTGCTTGCTCTTAAATGGGTCTTAAAAGTATTGTTATTATTTATAACTGAATTGATCTCAGACAGCTCATCCAACTTATTTAGCTTGTTTTTAGTGATTCAATTAAATATTTGATTATTTTAATTGTCTAATTTATGAGACATTGGTCATGTGATTTTATTGAATGTAGTATTTAAACCTGTGCTTTTTAAAACAAATTATCTTGATAAAGCCTGGTATTCAACCAGGCAAAAGCGATTGATGATATTTTCGTTTTATTTTCAAATAAAGTTTTAAGTGAGCTATTTTTGGGTTGGTTCGCTTCTTTCTTAGCCTTTGGACTTATTGTGTTTACTGGTTTGGACCTCCCACATTTCCCTATAAATATTTCTCTTTACTTGTCCAAACTACATAAAAATAAACAGCATAACAAAAAAATCAATAAAATACTCAAATTAACAATTTTTGTTTTTCAAAGTTTAAATTCTATACTTAATTAGTTAAACATGTCAGTCTTAGCACAGTCTTTGGCCTGTTCCACATATTTTTTTGTGGAGAAGGTGAAAAAACAATGGCCAAGATTAAGTAACTGAGATCAACCTCACCACCATATTGCAGCTATTAATAGGTATAAAGCAAAATTACATACCTCTCAACTGTTCAGACTTTTGCCTCATATATTTGGTCTATTCCTCATACAATTTCTGGTTTTCTGGCAAATCACTGAGGATTTAAGTCACCAAGTAATGACATGTATCTTGAGTTTCAGACTTCATATCCTTCACAAAAGGCATGCTAACAGAAATCCTAAAAGTTTATAAGAGCAAGATTTAAAATTTGTCCCTATTTTTGTGTCTGTCCCCCCATTATTTCAGGCCTTGTACAGACTTCTTGCATTAAGAGGTATGAGCAGAAAGAGTGTGTGAGAGTATGGAATAAGAAGAAAGTGGATCACAAATACATTATCAGGCAGAAGAAAAGAAATTAGACTGGTCTGTGTTGTAGGCAGGTAGGGATGATCTTATTAGTACATGACCATATGTACTTTCAGTCAACAGACACTTGACTCTCACATTATCCGCACGCATACACACTAAAGCAACACATACCACTGAACCCAAAAGTGTTTCATACCTCCCATATCCCTTCTATGTACTGCCTCTATAACATGGCCCAGGACATGTGGGAGTCACATAACTCCATGCTACTCTGCCTAAAAAATTACCTAATAAGCAAAAATGGGTACACACACCTTCAGTGAAACAGGACTCTATAAAAAAATAATAAATAATACCAATCTTAACGAAAGTCCATGCAGTGTAATGAAATAGATCCACATCTGTTTTCTGATATAATAATAAAATAACAATAAATAATGATTCAACAATAATAATATAATGAAACAAATAATGTCTCAATAAAGGATATTCCATTTTTAATTCAACTGTGGACTACCTAC
Source organism: Protopterus annectens (assembly GCF_019279795.1). Lineage (NCBI taxonomy): Eukaryota > Metazoa > Chordata > Ceratodontiformes > Protopteridae > Protopterus > Protopterus annectens. The sequence continues at coordinate 2,617,581 of NC_056732.1, forward strand.
TATTTTCTATTCTATTACTTTGTAGTACGTATTTTACACTTCGATTTTTATTAGTGAACTAGGTGCACAACATAATTCAAGGAGTGAACTTATACCTTCTACACTGTCACGTTTCTCCTTGGTTGTATTTTTTTCTGATGTATCCCACGTTCACCGAATCATTATTGTAACTGAAAACAATCACTGCTTCCATGTCAAAAGAGTTAGGCAAGGAAGGAATTCATCTGCAAAATAATGATGGCATATTTTTTTTTTTATCAAAACAAAACAAATCTGAAAACTTTTACCAGACAGCACAGAAGTTGCTAGGCCATTTGGAGCTCAGGACAAGACCCTCATTTTTTAATAGGTATTGGAATTGACAAGAATTGCTCACAAAAACAGACCAGGAGGCTCAAAGGCATGTCCAAACAGGAAGTTTTATTGAAACGTCTGAAGCATTTTTCAGAGTTAATCATTTAGCTGTCATGTAATGCATAACCAAACACATCACAGTTTAGCAATTTAAAGAAACCACACAGATATTAAAAATAAACCATAATTCAGCACAATCCACATCTGTTTTTAGGTACAGTCTAAATGCCAACAGCAGCATAACGAATTAAACTATTAATAGCTTGATAAATAGGAACTGCAACACAGAAATAGCTGCGGCTGTGGCACACACACAAAAATCACGACCCAAGGGAGAAGCAGCTAAAATACATATCCTGGCCCTTCAAAATATATTTATCACATATACTGCCCAAATAAGTTTATTATGCATTGCAACACCATTTGTACCTTAAGTTTATATCATATTGACAGCTCCTTGTAACACAATGTTTAACAGTCATTGTTAGTTCAGTGAACACTGGATCATCTACACAGCAAGGTGTGCTTTACTGTCTGCTAACAGCATGTCCCAGTGGTACAATAAGATACTAGACACTTACACAGTGTGTGTTTACTGTTTAACAACAGGGCTGTGCTCTACTAGACAATATAGGCTGTACCTCTGAGTGCCTTATTTCAGTTATAAAATGACCCCCAACCCTAACAAATAAAGATAAACACAAAGTGTAGGGAAGTAAGTAATGGAAGAAATCAAAAATTTTTGGAAAAAATGTTCCCTTGGATTAAACTGTTTCTGACAATACTAGTCATACTGGGTTTATCTCATACACACAAGGTACAGGGTCTGATTCTTACCTTTGGGATGAGAAATTTAGCTAGGCTTAAAATGGCCCAGAAGGGCAGACAACCTAATATTAACCTATGAACTTAGACACATACACATACATACACACAAACACACACACACACACACACACACACACACACACACACACACAGACAAATACAAAAAAAAAAAAAACACAATTATTTTGTTCCTGCACAAGATTATGTATTTATTCAGTTCTCATGCTAGTTATCAATAAAGGAAGTGTCTATGCTAAAATTTGCTTCATTTTAATTAAATACAAATTTTATAAAAGCACAGTAACAATCCTAAATATCAACTCTAATAACTATTTGTATATCATATCTCATAACCATTTGTATACTGCTTTATGTATACCTATACTATTTTAAGATACTCTTTAGCTGTTTAAACACCAAAGGAAAAAAGGTTCCTAAAGCCCTAAACTAATGTATGCCTCAAGAAATACAGTATAATACATTAGGCAGTACAATTTCGTATTCTACAAATTTGCTAATCATGAATATTTCAAGGTACTCTAATGGAGACCTCAAGAAGCCTAAGAATACAGAGCACAGCGAGGCCCCATTTTTTGTTTAATTTTCTCCTTAGTTCACCGAGGCAACAAATGGACTTTCAGAGTATGAAGCGACATGTGCTAAATACGTAGCCCTGCCCCTTGACCAGATCTCTCAGCTGTCTGGATTTGTCCCCCATAAAGCTTGTAGACCGTAATAATAAATACAAAAAACACATCATTAAATAATCAAAAAATTTATTAAAACAATTCAAACTCACCAATAACATTCTCCACAACAATCCCCATCTCATACACCAAATGCATACATCCTGGTGACATCACTACATTTTAAAATACACAAGTCATAATGCTTATAGAGCTATACACAAAACTCCATTAAAACAACAAGGGACAAAACAAGAATCGGACTCCACTAAACCAACTGGCAAGTAGGCCCTATCCTGGTAACCCCCTCTTAGCAAGTATCAGTTTAATAGAGACCATACTATTCAGACCAGATCCTTTATCAGCTCTAAACTTAAGAATCTATCTAAGTTCTGCCTTACCAGTCCTGTTTTCAATATTGCCTAACCTAACACCTACATTTAGAATCTCTATAGCCCTAAATCTAAAATGATGTACCCCATCACTAGCTGCCACATATCAAGCAAGGGCATTCGTAGTATTGCCAGTTCATATGCTATAGGAGTGCTCCCTCAAATGCTCCTTAAGTGTGCAATCTGTCTTCCCGACATAGAATCTTTTACAGCATCCACACTGTGCTAAATACACCAATGTTTCATCATACATGTTGCCCTTACCTTAAATCTAAACTTTCTATTAATATCAGGATGTATAAACACATCATCACTCTCTATTAAACCACACAAGTTACAAGAGCCACATGGATATGTTCCATAACCACCCTCACCATCCCTTGATCTCCTCATCTGGGTAACATAACATCATCTTGAGCGACTTAAAATTTCCGAATCCAAACTTTGGGGTCTCCCCTACAACTCTACTGATCTTATCATCCATCATTAGAAGGGACCAATTGCTCTGAAACACCCTTTTGATGGCACCAACATTATTAGTGTATGCCATAGGAACCTGTACCAATCCACTGGAGCCCCCATACCTCCCAACACTTCGTCCTACTCCAGCTGGGTCTTGGGCTGATGAAAAATAAGGTTTGGCTCGTCCCACCCCCTCAAAGATTCAACATCCCCTATAATGGAGCCTACATCACTATCTCTGTATCCCCTATGTTTCAAAGACGCCTACATATCTCACACCCTTTCCTATATTCTGTGTCAACACTGTGCATTTGGGAAACCCTCATAATCTGTCCTTTCATAGGTTCATACTAGGCTATCTGCCCTAGGGCATTTATAAGCCTAGCCAGAGTGTGTTTGACTTTCGCCACCCATTTTAAATTAATTTTGCTATGCCCTTTATCGAGGTTAGTATACTGTGCCTCTGTCTAACAGTGACACAGAAGTGATACCCGGGGTAAACCTACGATCTCCCATCCACTCATCAAGAGTCCTCTTGAAGAGAGTCAATGAGGGACTCTGCCTAACCTGGACTGGGATTTTATTCCAGAGTGAAGGGAGCCTCTGGGTTATGAATCTGTCTCTCCAGCATGTCCTATTTATTTCAGTGCTGAGGTTCAAGTCTCTCGAGCACGTAGCTCGATGGGATTTGGATTTTCTGAGGTGCAGCATGTCCATTAATTCCGGGTTGGACATGGCTTTATACGTCAGGCACAGATCGCCTCTGAGCAGGCAGTATGCCACTGAGTGGCGCTGGAGTTTCTTTAACCGGGCAGCATATGGCATCTGTTTGAGCCCTTTGATCCTCTTGGTGAGGTACTTTTGGGGTCTTTCCAGTTGCTGCAGGTGTCTGGTAAGGTACATCCCAAAAGGGGCATTGTACTCAATTATAGGCCTGATGAGGGATGAGTAAAGAGGCACGATGACCTCCCCTGATCTAGATGTGAATCCCTTCATGATTAGGTGGGCTACATAAAATGTTTTTCTAACCATTTTGGCCACGTGGTTGTCAAATGAGGGATTGCTATCAACTTGGGTCCCCAGGTCCCTAATTACTTCTTCCGTACTTAATGGATTACCACCTATGTGGTAATTTGTGGGCACTTTGTTTTTGCCAAAGGGGATGACTATACACTTCTTGGCATTTAGCTTGAGGCCATGGCTCTGGCACCAGTTGTCTGTTTCTATGAGGCCCTTTTGTAGGGTGCTTGTGTCAGCTGGAGAGTCGATTATGGCGCCCAGTTTGCAGTCATCTGCGAACTTGGTCAGCCACAGTCCTTCCGTGTTGGCCTGTACCGCCAAGAAATATATACCGAACAAGAGAGGTCCCAGGACTGAGCCTTGTGGGACGCCACTTGTAACTGGTTGGGAGTATGACATGGCTCCAGCTATTCTAACCATGTGGGTTCTGTCCTTGAGCCAGTTTGCAACCCATCTAGTGACATAGGGGTTTATATTTAAGCTGGTGAGCTTATCTATAATGCCAGAGTGGGGTATTGTATCGAAGGCTTTTGCGAGGTCCAGGTAGGCTGTGTGAACCACCTTCCCCTCGTCAATGGCCTTGGTGACTGTTTCAAAGAAATCAACCAGGTTTAAGAGGCAGGATCTGCCCTTAACAAAGCCAAACTGGGTAGGATCCATTGTCTGTAGGTCCCCAATATCTTTATTTATGAGGTCCATGATGATTTTTTACATAGCTTTGCAGACCAAGCTAGTCAGGCTTATGGGGCGATAGTTTCCAGGATCCGTTGAGGCACCACCTTTGTGGAGAGGGACCACTGTTGCTGTACGCCACTCTTTGGGTACATATCCTGTAATAAGGCTGAGATTGAACAGTAGTTTTACGTTTGGGTTTAGCTCTTGGAGTTCATGTAGGACGCAGCCTGGGACACCGTCTGGTCCCATTGATGCTGTGTTTTTTGCTTTGGAGAGGACAGCTCTTACCTGAGCATCTGAGATGTCAGGGGAGCAGCACTCTGCTGGGATAGATATTTGCCCTTTTGGTGGGGAGGGGGGGGGAGAAGTTTGCGCTGAACCTGTCAGCTAGGATGTTGGCAATGTCTGTGGGTTCTGTGTTTTTTTTGTCATTTTGGACTAATTCTGAGCATATATGGGAATTCCCACCCAGGCTCCTAACATAACTAAAGAAAGCCTTGTGATTATCCTTAGTGTCCTGTGCAATTTTTCTCTCGAAGCTGGCCTTAGACGATTTTATGAGTGCCCGTAGTTTTTTGCTAATACTGATCAGAGATGCCTTCCCTTTTTGGGATTTTGCTCTATCATGTAGTAGCTTCCTCCTTCTATAGTATAGTTTGTTTATGGCTGGGGTCCACCAGACAGGACGTCTGCCTTTGGAGGATTGGGTCTTGGTTTTATTTGGGATTGCATGATCCATGCATTCCTGAAGGTGTTCATAGAATGCGTTTATAAAGGATTCTGCGGTCTGGGCCGTATTTTCCACATGCCCGGGGGCTTTGAAGGATTCCACCTCGGTTTTGAGGAGTGTGAAATTTGCTTTAGAGAAGTTTTTCACTGTGGTTTTCAGGGCAGGGGGTGGAGTCGGGATGTGAATATCCAGTGAGATTAGTTTATGGTCTGATCTTACCAGCGAGGGATACACTTCTGGTCTGGAGCACAGAGTCCCCATGTTGTTGATGATCAGGTCCAGTATGTTTTCCCCTCTTGTGGGAGTGGTAACAAGTTGTTCCATAGCATTTGAGTTTATAAATTCTAGGAACCTTTGGGCTAGGGTGTTGGAGCTAGAGTAATGCTCCCAGTCTATGTTTGGGTAGTTGAAGTCGCCCAATATAATGGTGTTTGGAGAGACCTTCATATTTTCCAGTGTTCTCAGGAAGGCCGAGTGGGGTTCCTGGGTTTGGGAGGGTGGTCTATAGCAAGCTATAAACTGGAAGGCAGTTTTACCCACTGTTAGTTGCACATGGATAGTCTCTGATGCTTCGTGCTGTGCCACCAACCTGGAGGTGTGGGCATCTTTGACGAATATTGATACCCCCCCCCTCCTTTTGTGGTTCAGTCCAAGTTATGAGGCCGAAAAGCATGGTATGAAGTATAACCTGGTAGTGCTGGGGTGCTCTCGGGAGCCTTGAACCAGGTTTCTGTTACTGCACAGATATCGATGTTCTCCATGCTAAGGAGAGTTTCGAGTGTGTGCATCTTGAGGTTTAGACTTCTGGTGTTGAGTAGCATTACTCTTGGTTTCTTATCCCTTGTGATACCTATGGAGGTGGATTTGTCTTTTGAGCCTTGCCTAAAAAAGGCACTATGGGGGTAGCAAGAGCCTTTGCCAATATCCAAAAGCCCAGGGGTGACAGGTGCAAGCCATCCCTAGCAAAGCATCGTGGCTTGTCGAGCATGTCATCCCAGGCTGAAAGGCATTGGATCCCCTTTGAATGACACCAATACATAAGCCAGTTGTTGAAATTGATCATCTTGTCTTCATATTGTGGCATCACTCTTGGTGAGGGTAAGATGCTACTCAAGGTCAGGGTCATACCGGCCTGGGCTACATGCTCAGAGAGCTCCTCTATGTCTCTTTTCATGTAGTCCAGGGAGGTACGTCTCAGGTCATTCACACCAGCATGGACAATGACTGAGTCATATTGGTACTTGCCTTGGAGTGACCTGAGTGCTTGTGTTATGTGGCAGATCCTAGCGTCCGACAGGCAGCTCGCCGTGACCTTCTCCTTGTTCAGCCTGGTGAGCGGGACGTCAGTGTGCCTGACGATAGAGTCACCTATTACAAGTGTATCAGGTGGGTCGTTTAGCCTTAAGAGCTGTGACTGTTCGGCACACTGGCTTTGTGAGCTATGTGTTGCACGCGTTTTGTTTTGGGGTAGCGGTTGCTTGGATGTCTGCTTTGGAGGTCTCTGCTGCTTAGGCAGATTTTTATTTAGAGCCTCCGATTGGCGCAGCATGTCCATTCATGATGTTAGTAAAGATCCTATTCGGGTGCATGCTCCTCCTATGCAGTAAAGAATTTTTGTAGCACTCCTTCCTGAATAAACTTGTGGTGAGTGTACAATCTGGCCATTTATTTATCTGTACATCAAGGAACTCCATTGACATACTCGACCATTTAAAAGTGAATCTCAAGAAGTTACTGGACTCATGCAGTCTCATAACAAACTGTTCTAGACCCTCATGGGTCCCACCCCACAGCAAGAAAACGTTGTCAACACAATGATGGTAAAAAAGCAGATTCTGCAGATACAGATCCATGCCAAACACCTCCTCTATCTCCCACTGTACCATAACGGCACTGGCATAACTATTGGCGCAGCATGTCCCATTGCCACTCCATGTTTCTGCCTATAGTACTGGTTGTCAAACACAAACATGTTGTTAAATAAACAGAGATCTCTCAGGGTAAGGTACCTGCTATGTCCCCAAACAAAAAAATGTCAATATCAAGGTGCAGGTACTCCACGACTATTGAAGCCAACCATCAACCAAAAAAGCAAAAATCAATAAAAAAATTTTATATACTTGAACAGCAAAAGAACTTTATTCCATGGGTTGTTAGCGCTTTCACGTCCACTCTGGACGCTTCTTCAGACTTTAATAAAACACTTCATCACTTCTGTATTTAAACACTTATCAATTAAACAGTTAACCAATGAAAGCCTTTGTACGAATACATAACTATAAAAAGTCAGAAACTTCTAAATAGATAAAAAGTCAGAAACTTATATTGTGAAAATTAAAACTTCAAAATTCAACATTGACATTAAAATGGATGTAGTAATAGATTATAACTGTTATTAACATTTCAGATGGCAAATAGCATATAAATATTTAAAAATATTTAAAAATACAAGCGCATATAAAAAAACAGCATGCAATAAAAACATTTCAAGTGTATGAAACTACTGAAAAACTTCTAAAAATACATATTCCTACTAACACCAAGAAACATGAAAAAGTCAAAGGTATAGCAATAAATAACTGCTAATGCTTAAGATGACGACTGACTAGAAAGGGTTTCAGAGTAACCCTCTCATTGAGGCCATGTCCTTCATCTGCTTTCATTCTGATGATCCATTTACATTCTTCCCTTTCAGTGAAGTTACTTACATTGCCTGATCCATTTACATTCTTCCCTTTCAGTGAAGTTACTTACATTGCCTAATCTCAATGTGGTGTGTATCAATTCAATAACTAAGAACTCAAAGGTGTGTGTGGTGCCTTGTGATAGAACATGTCTAGCCAGTGCGTTCCTGTCATTCTCCCTGTTGATCGCATATAAATGCTCTCTAACCCTTTCCCTCAACGTTCTATTCGTCATACCGACATAGAAAGCCTGGCATTTGGTGCAGATGGCTAAATAAACTATGTTCCTTGTCCTACAGTCTGCATAATGATCGAATTTATATAGCACACCTGTGTCCGGGTGCCTAAAGTTATTCCTGCCCAGTACGTATTTGCACTGATTGCAACTGCGACATGGAAAGGTACCCATTCTAACAGTGAGTGGTTGATGTTGAAGTCGCCTTTCATAACATAACATGTTCCTTAAAGATCTAGTATTCTTGTAGGAAAAACTGGGTTGAGGACCTACAAGTGCTCTAAGCCTATCATCCAACTGTAGGATACTCCAGTTCTTTCTAATGACATTAGTAATACTCTTATTCTTATTAGTATATGAAAGTACCATCCTCTTTTTACTTCTAGTAAATGGCCTGCTTTGTTCCACCTGTTCACTAGTTGCTATCCTAATGTATGGTCTTGTTTCTTCATTGCGTTCTGTTTGTTGCGGGACTGTCAAATCATTGTCATGGTAACCCCTGGACTTAAAGTCAGCATCTAAGCCTATCAATACATTCCTATATGCTGAATCATCACTTGTTAGGCGTGAACAGCGTGCTGCTTGATTCTTAACAATGTTCTTGTGTATGTGGGGAGGGTGCATACTATCACGATGTAAGTATGTGTTCTTTCTACAGGGATTCCTGTAAATGTTGGTAGTGAAACACCCATTATGCATTATGCTTAAAGTTTTAATTTTCACAATATAAGTTTCTGACTTTTTATCTATTTAGAAGTTTCTGACTTTTTATAGTTATGTATTCGTACAAAGGCTTTCATTGGTTAACTGTTTAATTGATAAGTGTTTAAATACAGAAGTGATGAAGTGTTTTATTAAAGTCTGAAGAAGCGTCCAGAGTAGACGTGAAAGCGCTAACAACCCATGGAATAAAGTTCTTTTGCTGTTCAAGTATATAAAATTTTTTTATTGATTTTTGCTTTTTTGGTTGATGGTTGGCTTCGATAGTCGTGGAGTACCTGCACCTTGATATTGACAAACATGTTGTTACTTAATACCACATCCATAAAGTCACAGATAAATTCTACAAACCTATGTTCATATTCACTCTGGTGCCTCAAATACCTACACAAATATTCAAATATTAGGAATGGCCGTAAACAGGGAAACACATCTACAGTGACTAATATAAAGTCACTAGATTCATCACATTCCTCCATAAACGAAAACAAATCCTGTAGAAAATGTTTGGTGTCTCTCAATATGGTTGCTGATTTATCCAAAATGGGTCTGACATGTCTCTCAACAAAGATGGAAAAGGGCTCGGTCACCCAACCCTTCCCAGCCACAATTGGTCTAAAAGGGGGAACGAGTTATTGTGTATTTCAGGCAGGCCTTGAAAAGTACAGTTGTGTACAGTTACCATAAAAGTAGATGTTCGAGTGTATTCACTGTTGCATTCATCACATTTGGGTTATCTGCCTGCATATATCAGCCGGCCTGAATACCACAAGTCTTGGATTCCTGTGTCGGATGCTGTCGCTTCTTCCATGACATCAGCTCATCAGGGGTATAAAACATGCAGCCGACACCATTACATCAGTTTTCTTACCCCAGATGTCAGGTGCCCCCACAATGGGAAACAATTATATGTTATGGTACACTTCCATCAAAATGCAAATACACCAGAAAACTTAAATACACCAAAGAAGAAGGAAAGGTAGAGCCAAGAGAAGTAAGGGGGCTGGAGGGAGGGCAACCATGACTGCAACAGTGAATACACTCAAACATCTACATTTACGCTAAGTGTACACAACTGTACTATGTTCTTCGTGTTTCACTGTTGCAGTCATCACATTTGGGTCGATTCCCAAAGCTAAGGAAGGGAGGAGGAAGTTAGAGAGCATTAGGGCCAGCTATTAAGCCCTGCAAGAGTGCAGTGGCAAAACCAGCTCTGGATTTAGAAAAAAGTAGGCATGTGGCAATGCTTGGTGAAGGGTATGTACTGAGCTCCATGTAGCAGCTTCTAGGATGTCCCTGCTAGGGACTCCTCTGAGAAAGGCTGTAGAGGTAGCTGCAGCCCTGGTGGAATGTGATCTTATCCCCTGTGGGGTAGGTTTTCCATGGTGCTTGTAGCAGAAATAAATGCAATGGGCTATCCATTTAAAAATGGTTTGCTTTGAAATGGCCTTCCCCTCTGCCCCTGCAGCAAACCCAACTAGCAGCTGTTCAGATTTTCTGAGAGGCTTAGTCCTGCCCAAATAAGATCTAAGTTGTCTGTGCACATCCAGAGAGTGCAGAATTCATTCTCCTTTGTTTTGTGGATTAGGGAAAAAAGTAGGCAAATGAATGGACTGATTTAGGGCCACACTAGACACCACCTTGGGCATAAAGTAAGGATTGGTCCTGAGGGAAACCTTGTCTGCATGGAAGATAATGAAGGGCTCCACTGCCATGAGGGCCTGTAATTCAGACACTCTTCTTGCTGAAGTGATGGCTAGAAGGAAGGCTCTTTTCCAAGAAAGGAATTTCAACTCTGCAACTGCAGCTGACTCAAAGGGAGGAAGAGTGAGCTTTTCCAATACAAAGTTAAGGTCTCAGGCTGGAGTAGGTGCTCTCCTGGGGGTCTTAAATTTTTGGACCCTCTAAGGAATTGCTTTAGCAGGGGGTGAGAGAAGAGGGGTAGCTCAGTATTATAATGTGCTGAAATGGCAGAGGCATGATTTTTAATTGACAAGAAGGATAGGCTCTTGTGGAGCATTTCTGTTAAGTACTGAAGAATATGAGGTAAGCTGGGCACCGTTGTGCCCATCCCTTGAGTCTGGCTCCAGGAACAGTATATTTTCCACTTTTCAGCATAGGATTTTCTAGTACTAGGCTTCCTTGCCTCCAGAATGACATCTAGCACCTGCTTACTGAGGGATGCTATTGGAGAGCTCAAGGAATTAGCCAGGCTGCAAGGTTCAGGGTTTGAAGCTGAGGATGCAGAATCTGGCCCGCCTGCTGGGACAGCAGGGAAGGGGTCTGAGGCAGGTGCCATGGTTCCAACAGTGTCATACTGCGCAAGAGGGGGTACCAGTACTGGTGTGGCCAGTCTGGTACAATCAGTATTGTCCTTGGCTTGTTCTGTTTGATCCTTTGCAGAACCTTCGAGAGGAGAGGAAAGGCAGAGGGGGAAAGGCATAAACCGAGAGGCTTTCCCAGGTAAAGGACAGCGCATCCACTTTCCAACCTTGACTGTGGGAAGTCCTTGTGCAGAATTTGTCCAACTGGTAGTTCTGAGGGGAGGCAAACAGGTCTACCTCTGGAGTCCCCCATTTGTTCCTCAAGAGGTTGAATATTTTTGGTTCCAGTTTCCATTCGTGTGGGTCCATGAGATTTCTGCTTAGGTCGTCTGCCAGTGAATTTAGCTTGCCTGGCAGGAACTGAGCTTGTAGGTGCACTTGGTAGCTCAAGGCCGTGTTCCACAGAGCCATGACTAGTCTGCAGAGAGAGTACAAGTGGGTTCTCCCCTGCTTGTTTATGTACCACATAATTGTGGTGTTGTCTGTCTTTTACCAACAGTTGTCCTGAAAGAATGCGGTCTTTGAAGGCTGCTAGGGAATTCTGTACAGCTAACATTTCTTTTTGGTTGATATACAGGTACATCTGTCTCTGATTCCATTTGCCCTGAATGCACTGCCCTGGGAAGCGAGCCCCCTATGCATAGTCTGATGTGTCTGTTGTTAGGGTTTGGGCAGCACGGGGTAGAGTGAAAGGGCGCCCCTTGTTGTGGCAGCAGGTCTTTGCCCACCAAAGGAACTCTTGTCTTTATACAAGGAATGATAGAAATCATTGATTCCAGGTCCTGAGAATGTTGACACCATAGACTTTTTAGATACCATTGTAGTTTCCTCATATGCAGTCTTGCACTGCATATGGAATTAGTAGAATGTAAGAGGCCATGAACCCCAGGGCTTGCAGAATTTTCCTTGCAGATAGCTGGGTCTTTGTGGCCAATAGTCTGAAGTAGGTTGTCAAATAAACTTGTTTCTCTGGAGTGAGGAAAGCCATCTGGGATGTTGTGTTCAAGCTTGCTCCCAGGAATACAATCTGTTGGCAGGGTAATGGGTGAGATTTCTTTTCATTTACAGTGTACCCCAGAGAGGTTAAAAGTTTCTTTACGAATGCCAGATGTTTTAATAGCAAGTCCTGGCTTTCTGCCTGAATCAGACAATCGTCCAAGTATGGGTATATTTGAATTTTTCGCTGCCTGCAAAATGCAATGGCTGGAGCTAGACACTTTGTGAATTCCCTGGGCACAACAGATAAGCTAAGGGGGAGTGCAGAGAACCGATACTGCACAGAGCCTGCCCTGAAGCGTAGGTATTTCCTGCAAGATTCCCTTATTGGAACGTGCAGGTAAGCTTCCTTTAAGTCTAAAGTTGCCAACCAGGCATCTTTGCCTAGCACAGGAAGCAGCTGTTGAAGTGTTAGCATTTTGAATTTTGGGATTACCAGAAAGGTGTTTAGAACAGAGAGGTCCAGGATAGGATGCCAGGAGCTATCTTTTCTGGGTACCAGGAAAGATCTTGAATAAAAACCTTGTCCCCTTTGTTCTGCTGGGACAGGTTGAATAGCCCTGATACTTAGAAGAGAGAGAACCTGCAGTTGGGCCTCCGCCCACTGATTTGGGGGCAGGTCTGGACAACCTTTTGGGGCTGGTAGGGTGTGGAAGTGGAATCTGTATCCTTGGGAAACTATATTCAAAACCCATTTGTCCTGGGTAATGAGTTCCCAGTTTTTTGCATGCAGGGCGAGCTTTCCTCCTAAGGGAGCAGGCAGTTGAGCAGGGCTTGGAAGGGTTAAGGTTAAGTCATTGTGCCATTTTTCCATAGGGGGGGTGGATTACTACTCCCTGCTTTGGAAGTGGGAGCCCCCCACTGCTTAGGCCTGTGCGTAGCCTGAGACTATAACCTAGGTGGTCTGCTGTTCCTGGGTTTGGACTGAGAAGGCCTGGAAGAGACTGGAAAGGACCAATTCTTTGAAAGCCAATGCCTACTAAATCTGGGAGGTTGTACTTGTAGGAAATCTTTAACAGTTTGCATAGATTTAGCTTTTTCCTCCATCCTTTTGAGGACTTCTTCTGTTTTGTTGCCAAACAGGCGGTCTTGGTTTAAGAGAGCATCCAGTAATTTAGCTTTAACATGATCTGGCAAGTTTTGCTCCTTAAGCCAAGCATGCCTTCTAAGTACAGACCCAGTGACAGCAGCCCTGCAAGATGCTTCTAGAGAGTCAAAACCACATTGCAAAGTATGCTTACCAACTTGTTCTGCAGAATGCATTAAATCCTGTAATTCTTTGTGTTCAGCACAGTCAGGAATCAACATAATTTTCTGTTTAAGCAGTCCCTAATATGCTGCTGGTACTTTAACATATGAAACTGGCAATTTAAAGCCCTAATGGCCAAAGTAGCAGAAGTGTATACCTTCTTACCCCATCTGTCCAAGGCTCTAGAATCTCTATCAGAAGGGGTAGGATTTTTGGCAGCAGTAGCCTTAATGCCTTTTGGTCCTTGGGAAATGGTCTCTGGATCCGCAGTAGGCTTCCTGAAGAGGAACTTGTGAGGGTCAGGTACTCTGTAATACCAGTCAAGTCTTCTGGGAGCTGGAGGTAAGGTGTCTGGGGAAAGGCTAGATTCCAAAAAAGCATCATCTACAATGTCCAGAACAGGAGAGATAGCTAAAGGCCTGTGTTGAGGAAGGAGTAAGAAGTCCCTAAGCCACTTTTTGGAGTCAGAGTAATCCTGGCTTTCCCAGCAGAAATGCTCCCTAAGAGTGTGCAAGGTTTCACCTGGAGGGAAAGCAGAGGGAATGGAATCGTCTGCATCAGAATTCTCATAGGTAGACAAGGGCAAATCCTGGTAATCAGAAGGAACAGAAATATCAGAATCCTGATCAGAAGAATCAGAAGGAAAATCAGTTCTAGGTCTCAGAGGGGGAAGGCAGGCTTCCCCTAATTAAGGTAATAAGGTCTTCAGCCATTCTAAGCATTTGTTTTTTACCCATATGGGCCTGAGCATGCGGTCTGGACGTCGGTTTTCTAGGCGTAGTACGAGTTTTAGGCCTGGATGAAGATGGCGTCGGTTTAAAGAGCAAGTCTGTAGGCCTGAATACACCCTCAGAAGCCGGTGCCTGCAGAATGGCTCCGGACCTATCCAAGGCAGAGACATCCGCAGGTTCCATAGTCGAAGAAGCATCTCGCGGCATACCAGACTCCGAATGGGTCTCAGTAGAGGCCTGCGAATCTGAAGTAGTGCATATCAGGGGCTGCGAAAGCGCCTCACTGAGTACCGGCAGACTGGCTTAAATGAAGCATCGTCTGCAGTTTTGGACCTATGCGGTCTGTCTCTGTCTTTTTCCTTACGTTTTTTCGGAAGATCGGTAGTCGGATGGCTTAACAAAGCCATTTCGGAGTACGTATACAGAGTACCAAAATAATTTGCTGCAAAGATAGTCCGACGACAAATAGTTTGGGGGTTGAACAAGGCACAAAACCGACAGTGAGGGACGTCGTGGTCTGGGCCTAAGCAGGGAATGCAGTACGAATGAAAATCTTTATGAGATATTTGCTTTCCACAGGAACGACAATTGTTAACTTTTACTGACATCGGTTGAAGCAAGAAAAAACATCCCCAATTGGGGTACTTATCTTTTTGAAGACTTCGGTTCTGAAACTCGAAAACAAAAATTTCAGGAGTCGGCCGACCGGCACTTGCGAACTGCTTCTGCTTTGGGCACTGCATGGCAAGAAAGACTGATATAATGGCGTCGCCTGCATGTTTTATACCCCTGACGACCTGAAGTCATGGAAGAAGAGACAGCATCAAATGCAGGAATCCAAGACCCTGGTATTCAGGCAGGCTGAGGGCTACCTGCAGGCAGATAACCCAAATGTGATGACTGTAACAGTGAAACATGAAGAACATCAGGGGTATAATTGGGGACTCAGCTGTAAGATATTGTGCTAGCTCCATAGTAATCGAAAAACTCAGCATGTAATCATTCACCATACATATCATCTCTTTCATCAAATCTTGTATACATTTAAAATCTACTTTCTCAAAAACCAACTCATCCATTAGCATATTAACAGACTCAAAATAAAAATTCCCATCCATAACTACGGTCATGCCGCCCTTGTCCGCTGGGCGTATTACTATGGCAGTATCCTTCTGTATTGCATCAAGTGCTTCTTCCTCACTCCTACTCATATTAAAAAATCTCTTGCCAGTTGATTTTCTATCAAAAAGCTTATACAAATCCTGTTCACAGATTTTACAAAAAGCTTCGAGAATAGGATGGTTCGTTGGTACAAAACTATTAAGTTGCTATCATGAGTTAACCTAAGCATAACATTCCTTGCAAATATTTTCAAATCAATAATAGAGCTAGATACATCTGCTGCCTGTGCAGGAATAAACGACATACCCATGCTCAATACCCCAATCTCAGTCTCAGTCAAGTGTCTCTGTGAGAGATTTAGAACTAACGATTGTGTGGCTCCTACAGCTTCTTGATAGTGGGATAATTCACAACCCCCATCTGTCCTTTCCTCTTGGTGTGCCCATGACTCTGAGCGACTCGCTGTTCTGTCTCTCTTCTGTCGAATCAGAAAAGCTGGTCTCACAAACCCTTGTTGTGAAGGGTTCACATAGTCTTTATGCCATACTGCCGCATCTTGTATCTTACCCATTGCATCAGACTGGACATTTTGGGAACACTGTACATGCACTTCCATATCCCCCCAATATCAGGGGAGTCACTCACTTGTCCCTGAGATAAGGGACCACTCACCCCACTACTAATCACAGGAGGCATCTCGGGCCCAGCAGCACTCCTCACAGGAGGTGCTTTACCTGTATCCAACTGATACACCTCTCGAGAGGCCCTGCAATCCCCACTGGGCCATGAAAAAACGTGTCCCTTCTTGAAATCGGACAGATTCCTCTCCAATCTCTTCTTCTTCTTCTGACTAATAAGTCTTCTATCATACATGGGTACACTATCCACAACCCCACCAATAGCTCCAGTGGGTTGGTACAGGTTCCTATGGCATACAATTGTCATGTTGGCGCCATCAAAAGGGTGTTTCACAGCAATTGGTCCCTTCTGATGACGGATGATAAGATCAGTAGAGTTGTAGGGGAGACCTTGAAGTTTGGATTCAGAAACTGTAAGTTGCTCAAGATGATATGTTATCCAGATGAGGAGATCAAGGGATGTGAGGGTGGTTATGGAACATATCCATGTGGCTCTTGTAACTTGTGTTGTTTAACAGAGAGTGATGATGTGTTTATACATCCTGATATTAATAGAAGGTTTAGATTTAAGGTAAGGGCAACGTGTATGACGAAACATTTGGTGTATTTAGCACAGAGTGGATGCTGTAAAAGATTCTATGTCGGGAAGACAGATCGCACACTTAAGGAACATATGAGGGAGCACTCCTATATCATACGAACTGATAATACTACAAATGCCCTTGCTAGACATGTGGCAGCTAGTTATCGGGTACATCATTTTAGATTTAGGGCTATAGAGGTTCTAAATGTAGGTGTTAGGTTAGGCAATGTTGAAAACAGGACTGGTGAGGCGGAACTTAGATGGATTCTTAAGTTGAGAGCTGATAAAGGATCCGGTCTGAATAGTATGATCTCTACTAAACTGATACTTGATAAGAGAGGGTTACCAGGATAGGACCTACTTGCCAGTTGGTTTGGTGGAGTCCGATTCTTGTTTTATCCATTGTTGTTTTAATGGAGTTTTATGTATAGCTCTATAAGCATTATGACGTGTATTTTAAAACGTAGTGACGTCACCAGGATGCATGCATTTAGCATATGAGATGGCGATTGTTGTGGGGAATGTTACTGGTGAGTTTGAATTTAATTTTTTGATTATTTAATGATGTATTTTTTGTATCTTATTATCTTTACGGTCTGATGAAGCCAATGTTTGTTTGGTGAAAGAGCTTACCGATTTGTGAATATACTTTACTTTATTAAAAGCGTTAATACATTTCAGTACTCATCTTGTTGGATGTTTTTATGAGTGCTGTGCATCCTGTCATTATTGTCTGCAGCATTCTACTCATGTATACATAAGCATTTCACTAACATCAAAATGAGTAACTTCCCCAACGATCACTTCAGTAGTTTGTCCAGGTTTGTGCAAGTACTCAAATGGCATCAAAATGAGTCATTTCCCACAAAGGTCCCTTCAGTAGTTTGTCCATGTATGCAAAAGCAAACAAATGAATCATTTCCCACAAAGGTCTCTTCAGTAGGCTGTCCATGTATGCACAAGCATTCAAATGACACCATAAACACCAGAAACAGTTCACCCAACAATCCCTTCAGTAGCTTTGAGCAGTCAAATGACATCAAAAATGAATCATTTCCCCCAAAAGATCTCTTCAGTAGGCTGTTGAAGTATTCACAAGTACTCCAATGACATAAAAATTAAACATTTTCCTCAATGACATCTTCATAGTCTGTCCAAGTAAGCACAAGCACCAAAATGAAATATTCCCCCCCAACGACCCCTTCAGTATTCTATCCAAGTATGCAAAAGCGCAAGATATTGCTTCCAATGACTGCTTTCAGCAGTCGGTATATGCATGTATGCACAAGCACTAAAATGAAATATTCCCCCCCACGACCCCTTCAGTAGTCTATCCAAGTATGCAAAAGCACAAAACATTGCTTCCAATGACTGCTTTAAATATTCCCCCCAACGACCCCTTCAGTAGTCTATCCAAGTATGCAAAAGCACAAAACATTGCTTCCAATGACTGCTTTCAGCAGTCTGTATATGCATGTATGCACAAGCATCAAAATGAACTAGCAAATAACTCTGCTTTCTTCATAAACTGTTTTTCTTCTTCCTTACTCCCACTACTCACAAACCAAATGTGCCCACAGCGAGCAATTTCAATTGGGAAAACACTACATACTTCAAATCATTATGGGCGCCAATGATACAACCCAAGACATCGTCTTTCTTACATAGCAGCACCACCTCCTCTACCTGTGCAGCCAGTCTTAGGTCTTTTTTGTGGTGGTGCCGAAGCAAGATTTTATTTATTTTATTTATTTTTATTTATTTTACGTTTGTTAACCGGGCTAGTCCAGCTGGATACATGTCCATTTTCAGTGGAGGCCCGAGGAGAAAAGCTCCGCTATCTACTACATAACAAGAAAAATAATACAACAATATATAATAGTACAAAAAAAACAAGAACTTTAAACCTCAATTACAGGATAATTAGGCAATAGAGAACAGTCTGAGACTTAGAAGGTAAGCTCGGTCAGGAACTAACAAGGTTAAAAAAATTAATTACAATATTTATAAGTTGAGAAAAGGGTGGAATCTATTTTTAGGAGGGGGGGACAGAGACACCACAGATATGGAAAGAGTATAATGATAAAGGTAAGAAAGAGGAGGAGAGGGGGGTAAAGAAGGGAGGGAGTCAAAAAGGTTAGCCAGGGTTATTGCAAGAGAAAAGCCAGAGGTTGGTTAGGAAGTGTTTGTTGAGTTTTAAATAAGGAGGGAGTCAAAAAGGTCAGCCAGCGTTATTGCACGAGCATAGCCAGTGGTTGGTTAGGAAGTGTTTGAGTTTGGTTTTAAATAGTGGAATTGAGGTCAGGGATGTAAGGTCTTGAGGAAGTTGATTCCACACTTTGCCAACTGAGTTGGAAAATGTAGAGTCGCCTGCTGCGTTATTTGATAGAGAAGCTTGAATCAAAATTTTGTTGCAAGAGCGTAGGTTTTTTAGATTACTGTAGGGTTTTATGAGGGTGGAGAGCATAGGTGTGTTATCTGGGTGATGGAGGGCTTTGTGTGCGATTGTAAGTTGGTAATATTGAATTAGTTGTGGTAACTCTAGCCATCCTAGTTTTAGGAGATTCAAGCAATGATGAGTTCAATATGGAGAGGCAGTAGCAAATCTGGCAATGTGGTTGTATGAGGTAGCAAGATTGTTGAGATTATATTTTGAAAGATTAGTGTATATGGGGGAAGCATATAGTAGGGTAGAAATTAAGTGGGTTCGAGCTATAGTAGTTCTAGCTTCAGGAGTTAGGAAAGACTTGATTCTGTAGAGTGAGCCTAGTTTTCTGTTAGTTGATTTTATGATGGAGTTAATATGAACGTCAAATTTTAGTTGGTTGTCAATAATCACACCCAAGAGTTTGGTTGTGACAAAGATGACATAAGCACTTGTGGAGGCACACAGGAGATTCTTCCACGTCCATTTAGGACGTACACATTGCCATTTCCCTTAAAAGAAAAAAAATGACTAAAAACATTTTGTTTTTATTTTACATCTGCAAGTTGTGCCATGGATAAGGCAGTGCCTGGGGTGATTGCCTCATTCACCCCACCCTAGTTATCCTACTGCCAAACAGTAATCCCATGGCATCCCAAACCAGCTTCAGTCACCTAACCTAGAGTTCCACTACAAAGCCCGCTCACTCTGAAATACAGCTGTCTTATCTCAGTTTTGAGGAAGCACCTCTGCCCAATGTACTAATTTCAGCAATACTGCTACTGCCAGCAGCTGTGAGAAGCAAGTTCTTACATCAATTCTCCTCCCATCTGTTCATCACATCTCATTTTACCATTATGACCTGAAATACTTAACAACTCTTTATTTTATAAAAAATTGAACTTTCCATAACATATTTTATAAATGAGGCATGAAAAATGTTTCTTTCATGTTCACCATTTCATTCTTCTTCTCATATAGACTATGAATTTCTTTTTTCCCTACAAGACCTGTGATGCAGGTACTATACTCCACATGAGTGCCCCCCATTTTACCACCTGGTCCTAACTACAGTCTTTCAAAGTGGTTTTCTAAAATCTGACCAACTTACTTGTGATGGGTCACTGCAATGCTTTGCAAGGATCATCTTACAACTGCGCTGTTGTGGATTATATTACCTTTCTCTGGTGGAATAAGCATAGCACATAGTCCTCTTTTAAGGAATGTGAGTCCTTACTTGTCCTCCAATTAAAAAACAACATATATACATAATGTGTGTTTATATATGTATATGTGTTCATTTCTCTCTTGCTGACATAAAGCCCTGGAGCTCTGTCCATTGTCTCTCACTTTATTTGCTCCTTCCGGGGGATGGGAAGAAGACACTTGAGGCCATCATACACTGCTGGGCTTTATTAAGCCCTTCCTGCCCCCATAATGACAAATATAAAAAGGCACTGACTCATAATTGTAAAAAGCAAGAGAATATAGCATGGTACAACTTCTCCTCAGCAAACAACAGTCTCTTGCGCCCCACTTTGTTGTCTGCCCTCTATAGACCACTACCAGCCTTTAGAGAGTTGTGGAATAAATCCCTCACACACACCCTAAGGCAGAATAGCTAGCACAACAGCTGCTGAAATCCCAGTCCCTGCCGTCTGGTATAGGGCTTACTAATTATAACTAGACTGACAACATCACAGTCGGTAGATCTCCCTCTCTGCCATTTCAGTGACAAAAAAAAAACAAAATGCATTGTGCATGGTTTCCTTTTCAAATTAACATGCTCCAAACATCTTAAAAGGATCAGAAACTAAACATTTCCCAATGCTGGCAATTTTACATTCTGTAGTCTTCTATGTTTTAACAAAAAGCAACATCACATCTTCAACTCCCATTTGTAGTTATAAACTAGTTACAGGGCAAGCAGTGTTTTTAGATACACTGCCCATTTTTGGATTACTTGCCCCATTAACATAAAATGTATCCTAACTGGAATCCCTCTTTGTATACATTTACAAAAAGATGTTCTATTATAACTGCAGAATTAATACAAATCCCCTTCAAGACTTGCCTTTTATGAGAATCCCCCGACCTACACCTACATCCAGAACAGTGAACAAGTACCTAACTTTGGTAGGTCCTCTTCCATAAATTTCTCCTTCTCTTATTGCTTATGCATCCTTTTACATTTCTTATCACCAAACAGCAATCTGTCATCCCCTTAGTTATTTGTTTACTTGTTTATTTCTCCACAAACTCCCCTCTGTGCCTTTGCAGTTCTATCTGCATTACCTTGCCAGCATTGCATTACCTTGCCAGCATTTTTTTTCTTTAAGCAAACCACTTGTGTGTAGCCATCTCAATGCTTATTTTACTTGCGCTGTTTTCCTCTACCATATCTGGCAATAATAACAGATATGTTTCAGTTTCTTTGCTGTTACAACCCACATGTGTTATACTCCATGGAAAGAAACGTCAGTAAGAAACCAGCGTAATTACGCTCACTAGGATAACACACCAATTGTCCTGGCAGACTGAGTGGCGCAGTAGTGATGTCAACGGTAATGTGATGAGATGACACCAAAGTAACTGTATGGATTTAACAGACCAATCAGCAAAGTTATTTAATCAAAGCTTTAGGCATTTTAAATAGCTTTTTATTCTAACACATACCCCAGAAATGCTTTCTTATTCAAACAAAAACACATTTTGCCAAGCAGAGCCTTCAAGCCTCTCTTTCATCACACACACACACACACACACACACACACACACACACACACACACACACACACACACACACACACACACACGCACACACACACGCGCACACACACAGTCTCTCTCTTAAATCATTCACTTGATGACAGTTCTTCATAGCAAGTATGAGAGACATTTTTGAACAAATTCAAACTATAATCATCATGTACAAGTGAACACTGTGGGTGAGTGGCAAGAAACCGCCCTCACAGTTCCAGCATATGGGGTTCGGTCCTGACTTCTGATCACAGTCATTCTGGAATGTTTTTCAAGTTCTTTCTGGGTCTTTGTGGGTATTTTCTGGGTAAGTCTGTTTTTCCCCCAAATCATAAATACACGCAGGTTGACTAGCTACACTAAGGTGCCCATACATATATATGTATGTGTGTCTATATATATATATATATATATATATATATATATATATATATATATATATATATATATATATATATATATGTGTGTGTGTGTATATATATATATATATATATATATATATATATATATATATATCTATTAAAATCATAACTCAGCCTATGCCACTCAGCAGGGTAGTGATAGTGAGGAAAACAGTGCATTCAGGCAGCAGCTGCAGGACATACTTAAAGCAGGACAACATGACTTGGTGTTGATAATGAGGGACCTACATGCACATATTGAGTCAGACAGAACAGGATATGAGGACTGCTTGGGTACACAGAGCTGGGGTAACAGGAATAAAGGAGAGGCCATTCTCGACTTCTGTTTGGCAAATAGCTTGATGGTGGCCAACACACAGTTCAGCAAGAGATACAGCCACAAGACCACATACAAGAGTCGCCAACACGCAACTTAGGTAGACTTCCTTTCCAGTAAGGAAATACACTGAGATAGAATCCACAATTGCAAAGTCATCCCTGGTGGAACAATCAGCCCACAGCATAAGTTGACTGGAGAGAAAGCACAAGAGTTCAAGGAAACACTAAGGACTCCAGCACCTCAAGAGGAGGAAATAGGTGGAGTTGAAGAAGAATGGTAGTGCTTCAAAAACAGCACACCTGAAGCTTATAAAACAGATACAGAGGATATAAAAAGTGTACACACCCCTGTTAACATAACAGGTTTTTGTGTTATAAAAAAAGACACCACAATAAATAAATTCAAAGCTTTTCCCACTTTTAATGTGACTTATAACCTGTACAATTCAATTGAAAAACAAACAAATCTGTTAGGGGAATAAATATAAAAAAATAATAAAAAAAAAAAAAAAACGTACAATAAGCGGGTTGCATAAGTGTGCACACCCTTAAACTAATACTTTGTTGAAGCACCTTTTGATTTAATTACAGCATTCAGTCTTCTTAGGTACACACCTGCCATCAATTAAAGACACTCTGATTAAGCCCAAATAAAGTTCAGCTGTCCTAGTAGGATTTTCCTGACATTTATTAAGTTGCCTGCTAGAGCAAAAGCCATGTTTCACAGAGAGCTTACAAAGTATCAAAGGGATCTCATTGTTGAAATGTATCAATCAGGAGAAAGGTACAAAAAATTTTCACAGCATTGGATATACCATTAAACACAATGAAGACAGTCATCAAAAAAGTGGGTAAAATATGGGACAACAGTGATGTTGCAAAGAACTGCATGTCCCTCTAAATTTATGAAAAGACAAGACAAAAACTGGTCAGGGAGGCTGCAAAGAGACCTACAGCAACACCGAAGGAGCTACAGAAATTTCTGGCAAGTACTGGTTGCGTATTACGTGACAACAATCTCCTGTAGTCTTCATATGTCTGGGCTATGGGGTAGGGTTGCAAGACAAAGCCTTTTCTTAGACAGAAAAACATCCAAGCCTGGCTAAAATTTGCAAAACAGTACATCAAGTCTCCCAAAAGCATGTGGGAAAATGTATTAAGGTCTGATGAGACCAAGGTTGAACATTTGGGCTACAATTCCAAAAAGTATGTTTGGCGCAAAAACAACACTTTGCATCACCAAAAAACACCATCCCCACGATGAAGTATGGTGGTGGCAGTATCATGCTTTAGGGTTGTTTTTCTTCAGCTGGAAGTGGGGCTTCAGTCAAGGTGGAGGTAATTATGAACAGTTTCAAATACCAGCCATTTTTGCCCCAAAACCTTCAGCCATCTTCTAGAAAACTGAAGATGAAGAGGAATTTCACCTTTCACCATGGCAATGACCCCAAGCATACATCCAAATCAAGAAAAGAATGGCTTCACCAAAAAAAAATTTTGGAATGGCACAGCCAGAGCCCAGACCTAAATCCAACAGAAAATCTTTGGGGTGACCTGAAGAGGGCTGTGCACAAGAGCATGAATCATAGAATTATATTCAATTAATAGAAAGGGTTTATGTCCACAATGGGTAAAAAATGGCAAAGGTGTTGCCAAAATTGATAGATAAGGATCATTGTGGTTTTGTGGATGGGAGGTAAATATTTGATAAAATTAACAGGACAATGATCCAGAGGGAAGCAGAATGTAAGAAAATACCACTATTGCTGGTGCGGTTTTATGCACATAAAGCATTTGACAGATTAAGCTGGGATTTTATGAGGGACTATGGAAACATTTGCATTCCCTGACACACTAATCAGGATATAATACATGCTGGATGCATAAATTTACGTATGTGGGGGGGGGGGGGTCCTCTTTGATAAGTTCTGTATGAACAGTTAGGAAACAGACAGGGGTGTCCTCTTAACCCTTTGTTATTTGTATTACATTTAGAATCACTGGTGTAGAAAATAAGGGATTCAGAAATTCAAGGATATAATTGGCATGTTAATCAAGAAATGCTAACTTATTTGCAGATCACATTATTTTGTACCTGATAAACATGGAACATTCTGACAGTTTCAGGTCTTTTCAGGATATAACAATTAAGGAAGATAAAACAAAGGCAATAACTGTAAAGTATGCACCCACACACAAACTGGTTCAGCAATACCTATATTTACGTAGACATGACAAAATGAAGTACTTAGGACTATGGATTAAAAAGGATTCTGTTATGGCAGCTAAGGATATGTGGGAAGAGACTAAACAAAAGATAATACAAAACTTTTCAGTGTCTTGGCTAGACCCCATTCATTTAGAGGAAATTCTAAAAACAAATTAAATAGGTTGGAAAATAGGTTAATTTTCAATTATCATACTTTATACCCCAGAGGGATGAATTTAGATGGTGGAATGGGTTGATATTTTTTTGTTCAATTTTTTGTTTATTTTGTTTGTTTTTGCTTGCCTTTGTCTGCTTTTGTCAGTTTTCATCTGTTTGTGTTTTTCATTAACTAAAAGTTCTATTAATTTATTTAGCTAGTTTGCAAAATTTGCACTTTAAATATTTAATATAAAAACATTTAACATAAAAATATAAATAAATATAATAGCACTTTAGATTTGGATAGCATTTTAATATAACAGTATTTCATATACTACAACCTGGAAACACCAGTACTCCCACCCCTATAACCACTAACAACTCGGGCTCTATACCTACGCAGTTTAACAAGTATTTCACAGAGTCCATACTAGCCCTCACAAATAATAACTGTTCCACCATCTTCACAGAAATTCCCAGTCCAGACAGCAGCACGTTTAATTTCCAACCTGTACAAACAGACACTATATAAAAAAAAACTACTGAAAAAACTCAAACCAACAACCTAGCATCTTATAACCTACCAGCTGAGTATCTCAATCTGGCTGCAGAGGCTATCTCCTACCCAGTATCCATCTTAATAAATCGAGCCATCTCTGAACAGGAAGTACCGGCAATTGGAAAATTTCACATATCATTCCGCTACACCTACACAAAGTGGGAAAATCATTACAGCTATCCAATTACAGGCCAATAGCTATAGTGTCACCCCATCTAAAGTTCTACAAAGATGCATTCACTCGCAAATTATGCAGTATCTCCTTGATAACAACCTGCTATCCAAAACCCAACATGGATTTCAGCCCTACCACAGCACTACTTCGACCCTAGTGAGTTTCACAAACATCATTAATCAACATAGGAACAATGGTAAAATAGCATCCTCCATCTTTCTAGATCTATCAAAAGCATTTGATACCATCTCTCATAACAAACTTATACACGTAGTCTTAGAACTAAACCTTAGTCAATCCACAATTACTTGGTTCAAAGACTACTTGACAGAGTGCCAGCAAGTTGTAAAATGGCAACAAAGTACATCTCCTCTACTGCCAGTTACTCTAGGTGTACCACAAGGTTCCATTCTAAGTCCCCTCCTCTTCACACTTTTCACTAGCAATTTACACACTTGCTACCCTGCATGCCTCCCTAGTCCAATATGCATATGAGTCTACATTAATATGCGCTGCATCATCACTCCAACAGTTATAACAACTAACACAGCAGTCCTTCTCTGCAGTTGAAACATGGCTTTCTGAAGTTCAACTTTTTCTAAACCCCCACAATACCAAACTCATAATATTCCAAACCACTAGAGCTATAGATCCCCTCTCTCCATTTAAGATCACATCTATAAGCAATACCACAATCTCTCCTATTTCCCAGACTAAACTTCTGGGTGTTCTTATTGACAACACTAAGAAATTCGACTTACACCTAGCCCAGACAGTCAAGAAAATAAATAAAAAACTTGGTACTCTTTACAGAAATAAACAATACCTAACCAATAGCACAAAGGCTACCATTGCAAGAACACACCTGATCTCCACACTCCTGTATGCCTCACCCATTCTGACAAACCTAAAAAAAAAAATCAGACCTAGCAAAATTAGATACCTGCTATCATAAGATTGAAAGGTTTGCAACAGACTCCATCTTTAAAACGCCTTGCACTCAAACAACTTAACTGACTAGAACTACCTCAGCTCTTAACTTACAACCAACTTACTTTGGCCCATACACTTCTAAATCAACCTGAGAAACCCTGCTCTGCAAAACCTTCTACTCCCCTACACTAGTAGCTGGTCTTTACTCCCAAATAATAAATCCTTCTGAAAAGTTACCAAATTAAACAATACTACTGGAGATTCTGTCTAGTCCACATGCATAGACAAAATCTGGAACTCAATCGCTGACAGATATACGGACAACTACAAACACTCTGCAGTTAAAAAAAAAAAAAAAAAGACTAAAATCCCATTTACTGAATACAAAGTTAAGCATATGCACCAACCCTGGATAACATATGAGTGCCTTCATGTAACTCCCTCCCCCTGCTCTATCCTCTTCCCAATTTTCTTATCTTCTCTACACCATCCTTTCCTTCACAATAATTACTCTGAATCAATCTCTACCCCCAAAACTTCCAGTAAATTGTCTCAATTATTAATTGGTCTATTTTCTCTTTATTATTGTCTCTCCCTGACAATACAGTATTATACCATGACCCCCCCCAAAACGTGCACGCTGATTGGCCAGCGTGCCCGTTGTAAATCGAGTTATACTAATGGAAAAAGGTCCGGTCGCCCAAACTTTTTTCCATTAGTATAACTCGTTTTTTTAAAACACTGTCTCGCTATGTTAAATGGGTTTAACATAGCGAGACAGCTTTAAAATAAGCAACGGAGATCTCAGTTGCTTATTTTAAAGCTGTCTCGCTATGTTAAACCCATTTAACATAGCGACAGTGTTTAAAGCAACGCAGAAAGCAGGATCTCCGTTGCTTTTTTTTAGTGTCTCGCTATGTTAAATGAGTTTAACATAGCGAGACAGTTTTAAAATAAGCAACGGACCCGTTGCTTATTTTAAAACTGTCTCGCTATGTTAAACTCATTTAACATAGCGAGACATAAAAGCAACGGAGATCTTGCTTTCTCCGTTGCTTTTGCACAACTCTGATGTACTGCGCAGGCGCGCAGTACATCAGAACTGCCGCGGATGCCAGACATCTGCAGAAGGGCAGTAAACAGGCATTATACTATGCCATTATTTAAGAAAAGTAATAGTTTCTTTTCTTAAATAATGTCATGTATAATAGCAATAACCACTTCTGGGTGTGGGTAATGCTAAATTTACCCACGGTTGGCTTTGTTTGGTCCTCGGGCTTCACCTCGGGACCAAACCACGCCAACCGTGGGTAAATTTAGCATTACCCACACCCAGGCGTGGGTTATTGCTATATTATTTACCTGTGTTATCTCTCCATAGTTATGCACATATATAAAGTTTTTGGTAGATAGACATACCAGTATTCTCTATTATTAGAAATGTGTATAAACCTTAATCTATATACGTATCTAAAATTGGTGTATTAAGAACTCTGTATGTATTACACTGTATCTATGTGTTACTTCTCTTTTGTAACGTTTTAATATTTTGTAGAATTATCTTGTTGTAAATGTGGAGATTGTTTTCTTCCCAGGCCTCAGCTGATAAAGGAACTATATCCAGTTGGACTTTCCCGGTAAACAAATGTAGAATAAAATAAAATTATATAAATAAAATAATATAATAAGTATAAATAGCAATGCATAATCAACAGTGTCAACATGTCTTCAGTTTAAGGAACATCTCCACTAAAATGCATGAGGCAGGTCTTTAAGTTGGACAATAATCCAGTCTAAGACTTATATACAGATCCATCCATAAAATCTGCATGTTTCAGTAAAGCACAGATGCTGCTATCCAGGGTTTCTTTCCTGCTCCTGTGTTACACTTCAGTCGAATGGAAATCTTCTTCAAGTACAACACTGAAAGAACACACTTGCTGCTAAAAGGTAGAAAATTGCCTTCTGCATGATGCTGTGCACTAAATCCTGAGTTGATGTTTATTTATTACAAACTGTACTATGGAAATTATGTATATTTTTCTTACATAATCTCAGTAACTTACAAACACCTGAAGAATGACACATAAAACAGAACAGTAATTTAGCAAAAAAAGAAGTTATGTACTTACCATAATGTTTGTAGCCGCACTGGTGCAGCGGTTAGCATTTTCGCCTCACAGCAAGAGGTTCTCCAGTTCGATTCTCAGCTGGAGTGCCTTCTGTGCGGAGTCTGTATGTTCTCCCTGCAGTTGAGTGAATGTTAAAGACATGCAGAGAGGTGAGTGCGTGTGTGGGTTTTCCTTCTTTAAAGGTTGGACGCCGGGCTGGCAACTTGACATAGTACAAATCCACTGCCAATCATTAGCGGACCGGTGATCCTCTGTGGCGACCCCTAACCAGGAAAAGCTGAAACACTAATGGCTTACCATAAGATTCCATCTGTGTTGCCCATTTTCATTCTTCCTCAACTGATGGGTTCAGATCTGATCCCACGGATACGACTCGGCTGTTGCTAAAGCCTGTGGGAACCAAAAACTCTCAGGCTTCTCCCTTACCCATAATGCACCAGTCCTAAGTTACCTCAGATCTTACCTGCTGACTTTTACCAGAAAGGAAAAGTTTAATATGCATAAATATAGAAAATGTAAAATTGCATATGCTGACTACAGAAAGAAACTATATCTGGAGCTCAATATCAAGGACAATGATGTCACTCTAACAGCTCATTCTTCCAGAAGCTTGTGACACAAAGGATGGGAGTTAGTGGGGACAGAGTTGAGGAAGAATGAAAATGGACAACACAGATGGAACATTATGGTAAGCACATAACTTATCTGATCTTGTCAACTTTCATTCTATCCTCAACTTATGGGACTGAGTCCCCAGCTACCTATAATCCTGGGTGGACTCTAAGGAAGGATATTCCTGGGCACAGTTGGACCACATGATGTTCTACCCCTGGAGACTAGATCCAATTTACAATGAGTAACAAAAGTATGAGTAGCCCAAGTTGCTGCTGCACATATGTCGTCCATGGACGGTCTGGAAAGAAAAACTGAAGAAGTTGCCATGGACCTAATTGAATGAGCTCATACCTGTTGTGGTAAGGTAATACCAAATTTGCTACAGACAAATGAAATACAATCAGTTAGCCATCTGGCTAAAGTTATCTTTTGACTAGTTTGCCCAATTTCAGTTCTGCAAAGGAAACAAAACAACTGGCCTGTTTTCCTGATGTCTTTCGTTCTATGCAGGTAAAAACATAATTGTCTGTGAACATGCAAAAAACGTAACATGTATTTACCTGTGTTTGCAAATTTAGGGAAGAATACTGGCAAATTAATGGATTGGTTGATATTAGATTTTGACACCACCTTGAGAAAGAAGGAAGGAGGCATTAGTTTGTAGCGTCACTCTATCCTTGTGAAAGATCAAGTATGGAGACTTAGAAGACAAGGCTTGAATCTCTGAAATTCGTCTATCATATGTATAGAAAAACAGTTTTCCAAGTAAAATACTTAAGGTCACATTTAGTTGCTGGTTCAAAGGGGAATGTATTAGAGCTTGCAGTACCAGACTGAGATCCAATGGCAGAGAAGGGTCCTTAAATGGAGGTCTCAAAGGTAGTGCGCCTCACAAGAAAGTTCTGCACAACTTGTGAAAGGCTATTGAAGAACCTTTGAATCCAATATGAAAATTTGATATTGCTGCTAACTGGACTTTAATGGTTGTGGAACTACCCCTTCTTTAAAAGGCAAGGCTAAAAACTTGAGTATATTACGTACTGGAGGTGAAAATGGCTGAATATGATTTTGTTATGCCCAATAAACAAATCTTTTCCATTTACTTGTATAGAGTTTACGTGTTGAAGGTTTATGGGAAGATAAAACTATATGGTGGACAGGTGAAGACAGCATAGGTTGTTTAGCTATTAATGGAATTGGAGAAGCCAGGCCATCAGCTTGAGGTTTGATATGTCTACAAAGATCATGCCTGTCAGGTGAGACAGGAGGTCTGGAGTCAGATTCAGAATCCAAGGTTGCTGAAGTAAGTGTGGTCAAAGGAAGGGGAACCAAGTCTGTTGAGGTCAGTAAGGTGCAATGAGGATGACTTTGCTCTTCAACATGGCAGCTTTCTGTAGGAATTTTGGAATTAACGGGATTGGTTGGCAAGCATAAAGTAGACCAGGGGGGCCAATCATGAAGTAGAGCATCCCTCGGTGAATCCCCCTGTGGGGGATTAGAACAAAGTAGCTGCTGTATTTGTTGTTTAGGGGAGAAGCAAGAAGATCACAATAAAGCTGGCCCCATCAATGAAAAATCACTTCCTTCCCTTTCTTGTTGAGAGACCACTCGTGAGACAGAAAAATGCAGCTGCTCAGTTTAGTTGGCTATCACACTGGACTTCCCTGGAATGTGCATTGATATGAGAAAGCAGTTGGATGGGATCACCCATTGCCACACTCTGAGCGCTTCTTGGCACAAGGGGTAAGGTCTGGTCCCTCCTTGTTTGTTGATGTACCAAACTACTGACATTTTGTCCATTTGAATTGCAATTGTCCCCAAAGGGAATGCATTTTGAAAGGCCTGCAATGCTAAAAGCACTGCTCTCATCTCTAGGACATGGATATGCAAGTTGGCCTCTTCAGGGGATGAAGTACATTGGACTGTTTTCCCCAGAAAATGCCCCCCAACATAACTGGGAAGCGTCCGTGGTCACTATGGCCTTGGGCTGAGGGGAATCGATGGCCTTGTAGAACTTGATCTGACTCAATCCACCACCTGAGACCTCTCTTGCATATGTGAGTGATTCATATCAGAGATGACATAGGTTGGTACAGTATGGACCACTGTATTGCTAGCATCCACTGTAGAATCCTCATGTAAAATCTGGATAAAGGTACTAGTGTTACTGCAGCTGACATTGATCCTAGAGCTTAAAGGACCAAGCGGGCTGAAATTTTGGTACTGCATATTATTTTCCTGACCTGTGATCTTATGATTTGAACTCTTGAGGGATGCATTGAAGTTATCATTGAGTTTGTGTTGAACAGAGCTCCTATAAATTGCAAATTTTGAGTCGATTCCACTTGATACTTTTCATACTTTATGGTTATCCCCACATAAGAAAGAAAAGTTGTGTAAAATCTTACCACAGCCACAGATGTCCTTCTCTTTCATGTCACAGTATTCATAACATGAGGGATTCCCTGCCTAGGTGACCCGAACGTCTGGCCAGTATACCAAAGATGTAAACTACTGCAAGGTATGTGCAATCTTGGACATAGGACAGCAGCTGATCTAAGCCATAAATGTGATGTCTGCACATACCATCCTCAGAAATGAATTCCCCAGTCAGAACACCATCCCAAGGATAAAAAGGTAAAAACATAATATCATTCTTAGAAAAGCATGAACCAAGTGGGAAGGAGGACGGGATAGAATACTGCAACATGGAAGAGAAGGACATCAATAATTATGGTACGATTTTACACAACTCGTCTATGTCCTTCTATTCCTGTGTTGCAGTATTCATAACATGAGGAAGAGTACCAAAGTTCATGAAAGGGAAAGGGAGGTCGGAGCAAAGGAAGTCTCCATGAAACCATGCAGAATTGCCCTGGCAAAGCCTGTTCTGGATCTGGAGATATTATCCAGCTTGCAATGCTTGGTGAAGGTGTGGACAGAAGACTATGTAGCTGCTACCAGAATACAGGCAATGTCTACACCTTTGAAGAAGGCCCCAAAGGAAGCTACAGCCCTAGTGGAATGAGCTTTTACTAAGGAAGAGAGTGTTTTTTCATGGAACACACGCAAAAGGAAATGGCCTTAAGAGATCCAAATGGAAATAATCTGTTTAGAAACAGGCTTTCCCAGTGCCCTGAGATGAAGGGGACAAACAGTTGCTCTGATTTCCTAATGGATATGATCTTGTCTAAACAAAATCTGAGTTGTCTATATACACCCAAGGTATGTAGAACCCTTTCACTAGAATTTTGAGGGGAAGGAAAGAAGGTAAGTAAATGAATAAATTGGTTAAGGGCATGAAGGAGGGTTTAGTACGGAGTGAAACCCTATCCTTGTGGAAGATGAGAAAAGACTGGGAAGCCAATAAGGCTTGAAGTAAAGAAACACTTCTAGCAGAGGTGATGGCTACCAGCAAAATATTTGCCTTCCATGTGCAAAACTTCAAAGAAGCTGAGACTGCAGGCTCAAAAGGAGCCTCAGTAAGCTTTTCCACTACAAAATTCAAATCCCAGGGAGGAGGAACAGGTTTTCGGGGGGGGGGGGTCTAATGTGAAGGACACCTTTAAGAATTTAAGAAAGCACTTAACCTCTAGCCTAGAAGCTATAGCAGAAGATAGAAGCAGACATGCAGAAATGGCAGATAAGAGGCCTTTAACAGAAGAGTAAGCCAATCTGGTTTTAAGCAGCTCACACAAATAAAGAACTAGTGGTACTGTGGTAGTGGTGCTGCGGTAGCATTGTCGTCTCACAGTAAGATGCTGTCCGGTTCGATTCTCAGCTAGAGCATCTTCTGCGTGGAGACATGTGTGAATGGGCGTACCTTCGCTGAAGGTTGTGCGTCAGAGCTGGCAACTCAGCACGTAAAAATCTACTGCCAATCATTAGCGGACCGGAGTTCCGCTGTGTCGATGCCTAACCGGGAAAAGCCGAAAGACACAACAACACAAATAAAGAACTAGGGGAATGTCCACTGAAAATGGATCAAGCCATTTTTAAGACACTGGATGGAGAACCTCTTCCATTTGAACAATTAGGATCGCCTAGTATTGTGAGAACTAGAAGCATGTCCTCAGAAAAATAGGTGTCAGAAAGGGGTCAGAAGCCTATTACCCACAGAGTCAGGCTCAGAGTTGTTAAATGTGGGTGGATAAGAGATTCCTTATCTTCTGTGAGAAGATCCACCCTGTGAGGTAACTTGGGATGATTACCCTTGGCTAACTGCAGAAGAAGAGGGAACCAGTGGTGTCTTGGCCAAAAGGGTGTCACCAACAAGACTTTTTGGTCTGTTCTGCTGAATTTTCTGCAGGACTTTCTGAATGAGTGGGAAGGGGGGATTGCATAAAGAAACCATGCATGAGAATGACAGAATATCTGACTTCCATACCAGAGGATCTGTGACTCTGGTACAAAATTTTGGAAGTTGTCTGTTCAAGGGGGAGGCAAAGAGATCTATTTCAGGAGTCCCCCACTGGTGGAGAATGTCTAGAAACACATCCCTGTGAAGCATCCATTCATGGGCTTGTGTCATGGATCTGCTTAGAGTGTCTGCCAGAAAAGTTTGAGCTGAAAGAATGTAAATAGCTAGTAATATGACCTTTGCTTGAAAAGCAATCTCCCGGCCTGTGGGGTCAGCCTGCAGAGCAGGTATGACTTTGCCCCCCCCCCACACTTGTTCACACACCAAAGACTGTTGTATTGTCTGTTAACAATTTCAGGGGACCTGGGTGGAGAGATGAATGTAAAGCTTGGAGAGCAAGACTCAAAGTCCTCATCTCTTTGATGCTGATATGTTGTTTCCTTACAGAGGGAGACAAAAGGCTTTGAACTTTTAAGTTCCCCAGTGTCACTCCCCAATCAATGTCTGAAGCATCTGTAAACAGCTCCAACACAGGATGAGGGGCCTGTAGAGGAAGACCGGAATTCAGAATCCACCAGTATAACTCTTTCTTCAGACAAGGGAGAACAGGAAGAACAAACTCCAGAGGATGAGCATGCTGGCACCAGAGCGTTTTCAGATACCACTGGAATTCTCACATGTGAAGTCTGGCTAAGGATAATGTTAACTTTTTCGGACATTGGCTAGTGCAAGAAAAAAGGATCCCCAATGGGGTACTTAGCTTTAGATGTTTTCAGCTGTAATCCAAGCCCTGGTAGCAACTGACCGGCACACCTGTGAACTGCTTCTGCTACAGGCTCCACAGCAGGAAAGACTGATGTAATGGCACCAGCTGCCTTGCTTTATAGCACTGACAACCTGACGTCAGTCTACAAGCGACAGCAGCTGATGCAGAAAAACACTGACTCTGGTATTCGGGCCAAACGAGGGCTACCACAGCAGGGATAACCCACAGGTGATGACTGCAACAGTGACACATAAAGAACATCAGGAAGAACAAACTCCAGAAGATGAGCATGCTGGCACCACAGCATTTTCAGATACCACTGGAATTCTCACATTTGAAGTCTGGCTAAGGATAATATGGGGATAAAGGGTGCCATGAACCCTAGCATTCTAATAAACTCTCTGGCTGACATTGAAGTTAGGGGAAGCAACTGCTGGAAGTAGGTCAGCAGAAACTGGATTTCTTTCAGAGAGACAGAAGCCATCATAAGGTCTGTCCTTATCCTGCAGCCCAGGAAAACCTGATCCTGAGAAGGATTTTGGGAAGACTTGTTGTAGTTGACAGTGAACCCCAGGCTTTGGAGCAGGGATATGGTAGTTTGAAGGTTCTGTTGCAGAATGTCTACATGGTTTGCTTGAATAAGCAGGTCATCCAAGTAAGGATAAATGAGAATTCTGTGAAGTCTACAAAAGGCAATGACAGGAGCCAAGCATTTTGTGAACACCCTTGGAGCTATGGAGAGTCCAAAGGGCAAAGCACAAAACTGAAAATGAGAGGAAGCAACAGAAAAACATAAGAATTTCCTGACCAGAGGGTGAAAGGGAATATGAAGATATGCATCCTTGATGCTTAGAGAAACCATAAAGACCTGAGTAAGCAAAAGAGGGAACAGAGTTTGGACGGTGAGCATCTAAAAGGTGGAAACCTGAAGAAAAAGACTGAGTTGGGACAGATCTAGAATCGGACTCCATGGACTATCTTTCCTGGGTACTAGAAACATCCTGGAATAGAACCCTTTTCCTCTTTGCAGAGGGGGAACTTCCTGAATGGTCCTGTGTGAGATCAAGTCTTGAAGCACCTGAGGAAAAAGAAGGAGCTGGTCTCGAGGGGGTTGAGGGATGTTCATGAAAGGAGGGATGGATTTTCAAACCATGTAGTAGCCATTTTGGACAATAGAAAGGACCCAATTGTCTGTGGTAATGCTTGTCCATGAAGAAAGAAAGAAAGTGAGAAAGGTGCTGGGAAAGAGGAATGTTGGAGAGACTGGGCAGGTAGTCACAGGGAAAGAGGAATGTTGGAGAGACTGGGCAGATAGTCACAGACTACCTGGCTTGCAGGAAAGGTGGAGTTTTTCAAGCAAGGCTGGTTGAGGTCTAGAAGAAATTCACCCGCGTGTCCCTTTCTTGTGAAGGAGAGAAGGGGTATGTGTTTTCTTCCTCTCAAAATGAGGTTTGGAAGGATAATTTCTATGATACTTTGAAAATGGGGACACAAAAATGTGCTTCAGTTCCTGTAACGTTTTCCCTTACTCTTCCAAGGATTTGAAAAGGACAGCAGCATTAGCACCAGAAAATGCGTAATTGTCAAGAGATGCACCCATAAGTTTTGCTTTGATATCATCCGCAAAGGCTGCAATCTTTGCCATGAACATCTCCTAAGGACAGATCCAGATGCAGCTGATCTAGCAGATATTTCAGCTGCATCATAATTGCACCTTATGGAGTGTCTAGTTACATGGGAGGAGGTTGTCAAGAGAGAAGAAATCTGTGCTTTGATTTCAGAATCTGGAAGATCTGTCAACAGCTGTGAAGCCTGAAAAAGCAGGGCCAGAACATATTTAGACATATGAATCTGATAGGTAATGGCCCTGAAGGTCAAAGTAGAGGATGAACAGACTTCTTTTACCTATCTTCTCCATCATCCTGCTATCCTTGTCTGAGGGAAGAAGGGTAGTGGAGGGGAAAAATCTGTAAGGTCTATGTACAAACACTGAAATTACAGCAGGATCTGCAGGGGGATATTTGAAAAGAAATTTGCTGTGCTCTGGGACCTTGTAAAACCTATCCAACCTTTTTGGGTCTGGAGATTGTGAATCTGGGTTTTTGGACACATACAGGAAAGCATCTTGAAAAGCAGGTAGTACAGGTGGAACAGCTGAAGGAGAAGGGAAGTCCATCTGTAAGAGGTCGTAATACTGCTTCTGCACTTCTGAAACTTGTGAGCTTAAAACGTCTCTCATCCTTGAGATTGTTTCTTCAAAGGGCATGTCTTCCTCAGGAGAGT
Source organism: Protopterus annectens (assembly GCF_019279795.1). Lineage (NCBI taxonomy): Eukaryota > Metazoa > Chordata > Ceratodontiformes > Protopteridae > Protopterus > Protopterus annectens. The sequence continues at coordinate 2,654,126 of NC_056732.1, forward strand.
CACCATCACAGGAAGCATAACCCAAGGGTTAGTCAATTTGTGCTGAGTAAGTCAGAGACTCATCTGAGGATGAAACTTCTTCTTCAGAGGCCTCCTGTTTCACAGCAGAGCTCCTAGGTAAAGGAAGAGGATGAGAAGCTGGAATAGGAGTTTGAACAGAGGAAGGTCTTAGTGCTAGAAAAGCATTAAGAGTTCCCTGAGAAAAGGTTTGCCAATCTTGGGAGGATCCTCAGAGGTGGCAACATTTTTTGCTTTTGTTTCCTTTTAATAGGAGGATCAAACCTAGGGTGGGATGGCTAGGCAGACGTAAGCCTATGTTCTGGCACAGGCACCAAACTGTCATCAATGGCTATGACGTACCATGAGAGATGTCCAAAGAAGTGAGCCATTGTTCCTCCTTACCATCCTGAATGGACATCTGTGAGACCTCTGCAGACAGGCTAATGGAACTCTCCTTAACAGCTTCCAAACCAGTACCCTCTGCAGGAAGAGAACCAGGCACCATACGGACCTCTGGGCCTTCACTGGCCTTGAGAGGGAAGTCCAGGTTCAGAGGTGCAGCTGAAGATTCAGGCCTAACCTTTTTTTACCTTCTTCGGAGGCTCACCAGATGGACCTGATGTACCCTCCATTGCAAGTGCTAGTTGCTTGAGTCTCTGATTCTTGAGGTAGATGTTCAGAGCAGAAAGACGACTGCAGAGAGTCTTAAGGACAAGTGCCTTACATATCACACAAGCCTTATAGTTGTAAGTGGACCCCAGACAGAAAAGACACTGATTGCGGTTATCTTTGTGTGAAATTTATCTTCCACATTGGCACTTCCCTTTCTTGGATGACATTAACCTCAAAAAACATGAAGTAGTAAGTAAATACAATTAAATTCCCCAATGGGGCACTTATCTGAACCAGCAACTACTCAGCAATCAGACAAATGGCAGAAGATGGTATTCGGACAGGCGGTATAGAAGTTCTGAAGATGATATATGCAGCCGTCACTTTTACTGCCTATGTCAGCTGCTAAACTATGTAATATGTCGCACGCACCTTGTAGCAGTTTAAGTCTTTGGTATACAGACCGGACGTTCGAGTCACCTAGACAGGGAATCACACATGTTATGAATACTGCAGCATGGGAATAGAAGGACATTATATCTGCAGAATCTAATCGCATGCCCTTATTAATTGATGCCTGGTCGGGGCAGTAATGAGTCAGTCACCTATATATGCAAACACTCAATCCTTGCAGTCTCAAGTGAGCACCCCAGGGGGCTGTAGTGAAACCAAAGGACAGAACTCTGAATCAGTAATGACTGGAGCACATCCTTGTCTAGAAGGGGAGAATGGACTGAACAGAGACCATCCGAAACTTGGTACGTCAAACTGACTTGTTCAAATTGCTAAGATCCAAAACTGGTCTCCAGTCCCCTGTTTTCTTTGGCACCAAAAAGGATCTTGAGTAAGTTCCAGGTTCTATCTGGTCTGGTGGGACCTCTTGGATCTGGTGGGACCTCTTGGATGACTTTTTTTCCTGGCAGCTTTTGAATTGAAGTGCTGCTTGTTCTCTCTGACTGGGTGGAACATCGGGGATTCTCTATGATTGGAGGTGGAAGGGAAAAGGGTATTAAATAACTGCTTGAAATAATCCTCTGTACTCAAGTATCTTTTGTTATGTCTAGCCAGGCTCATTGGTGCAGCGATAAATGACCCCCGATTGCCTACACAGGGGGATATAACTGGGCCTCCTTTCTGGAGCACTGGTAAGGTCTGTCAAAGAAAGAATTGCTGGATCCTTGGTTTTGCAGGCCACCTCTGCTACATGGGTGGCATCAGCCATTGGAATCCCCCCCTCTATCCCTGAGGGAATTTCCTCCATGTGTATCCTGGAAAGGATCCTGAAATTTCTTGAACCACATCTTCCAACCACCTTGTCGATTCCTAGAAAAGGATCTCGGAGGGGTAGAAAAATATACACCCATGGCAGACAGGGTCTTTCCATCCTGGCCCCAAAGTGAAGGACACATTATCCAGGTGTGAGAAGGATTTATTTTATTTATTTTACATTTGTTAACCGGGCTAGTCTAGCTGGATACATGTCCATTTTCAGTAGAGGCCCGGGGAGAAAAGCTCCAGGAAAAGACATAAAATAGACATATCAAAGTCATAATACATCCAATTAAAAATACAAAAGGTGATAACGGGACAAATTAGAAGATACAAATGTTAAAAAAAAACAGGCTAAACAATGGCTATACATAACAAAAGATACTTGAGTACAGAGGATTATTTCCAGCAGTTATTTAATACCCTTTTCCCTTCCACCGCCAATCACAGAGAATATATATATTTTTTTGTTTTTTTAACATTTGTATCTTCTAATTTGTCCCGTTATCACCTTTTGTATTTTTAATTGGATGTATTATGACTTTGATATGTCTATTTTATGTCTTTTCCTGGAGCTTTTCTCCCCGGGCCTCTACTGAAAATGGACATGTATCCAGCTAGACTAGCCCGGTTAACAAATGTAAAATAAATAAAATAAATCCTTCTCACACCTGGATAATGTGTCCTTCACTTTGGGGCCAAACAAAGACATGTCGTTAAAAGAAGCATTGACAAAGAAGACTTGAAGTGCTCCGCAAAATCACATAAATGCATCCAAGCATGTCTCCTAATGGAACCACAAAAGCAAAACTGAAATCCAAAAAAACAACAGGCAGGAATCACTGAAATACACAGAAAAACTTTAATATCTCTAGCAACTTGGCTACAGCCTTTAAAGAGTATAAAAACACTATTCACAAGCACCATATAAATACCCCCACCAGTAAAACCATAAAACAATCAAGCAGTAAAAATACATGCATAATAATTAAATCAGTGATTTCCAACAACAATCTAAATTAAGACCCAAGGAAAATAAAGTTCCAAACTTAAGAATAAAAATAACTTCCTTATATAATAGATTTTTCCTCTACACATTCTCTGAATAAAAATCAACTGACACTTTCTCTAAAACAGTAGCTTTTAGACCATCAGGATTAGAATTATGGTGTTGAACAAAATGTTGTGCAATAGGACTATCAACCTTTTACTTTTTAATGTTTCTAACATGGCCCTGTAGTCTGATTTTAAACTTCCTTTTACTCTCCCTTATATAAACTAAGCCACACTGATACAGTAGGGCATAAATAACTCCCTCAGTGTCGCAACTATATACCTCTGTAGAATGAAAAGAAACCCCATTTATAAAAGGACATTTTCTAACCACATACATACACACACACACACACACACACACACACACACACACACACACAGCAGTGGCCACAATGAAAAGTTTCCATAACACTGGGAGAACAGGAAGGAGTTGCAGTAGGTAAAGAAAAGTAGTTATGGACTAAGATATCCCTCAAATTTCTACCCCTCCTATATGACACCCCAAGAAAGGGAGAAAGTACACTACCTAAGGCCCTAAATTTAAACAAATAATTCCAATAATACTTTACTAAATCCACTACAACAGAACTCAACACACTATAGGTGATAACAAAATATATTTTTCTCTTACCACCCTGAATATCCTCCACACCACAATCCATAAAGTTAGAATTGGGCTTAACAATAGCCCTATAAACAGGCAACTTAACTAAGTCACAATCCTAACCTCTAGAACTAAAAATAGAAGACATCCTATCAACGTCTACATAAAAATCTTTATCATTATTACAAAGTCTTCTTAACCTAATACACTCTCCATATGGAAGCGAAGCTAGCACATGTGGGGGATGACAGCTACGCCCATCCAAAAACTGACTCCGTCAACAAACGTCCTATGAACAGAAGTCAGTAACTCATTTTCAGAAGTTAAACGTAAATTAATACCTAAAAATACAATCCGTTTCCCAACCTGTAAACCATCAAATGAAAATCTAAACCTATTATTTTATACATAACCAAAACAATTCTCCTATCTCATCAAACCCACCTTTACAAGCAAAAATCAAATAATCTATGAAACGATAATATTTTACTACAAACTTCTTAAAAAAATCAAAATGATAAAGATACTCCAACTCATATAATCCGATAACCAAATTAGCATTCTTGGGGGCAAAAGATGCCCCCGTGGCTGTTCCTTGTATCTGATGGTATATGCAATTATTAAACACAAAAAAATATTAGTCAAACAAAACTGTAACAATTCCAATGCATAATTAGACATAGGTGTGTCCCCCACAAAATATTTAACTGCTTCCAAACCAAAATTATGTTTAATATTAGTATATCAGCTACAAACATCCACACTAATAAAAATTTACAATTCAAACATTCGTCATTAGGCATCTTATCCAAAAAATCATTACTATCTCTAATATAAGGTGGCAACTTAACAACATACGGTAACAAAAACTGATGTAAAAACAAACCAGTCTTTGACAAAAAATATTTATGAGCTGACACTATAGGTCTATTTATTTATTTAATTTAGATTGGAATTGGAAATCACTGATTTAATTATTATGTATGTATTTTTATTGGTTGATTGTTTATGGGTTTTAGTGGTGGGTGTGTTTATATGGTGCTTGTGACTAGTGCTTCTATACTCTTTAAAGGCACTACAGATATTAAAGTTTTTCTGTGCATTTCAGTGGTTCCTGCCCATTGTTTTTTTGGATGTCTCCTAATGGAAATGCCTGAACCCACTGCCCTCAAGGTTCCTTCAGCTATGTTCAAAATGAGCCTCATGGATGGATTCAAAATAGATTGCAGTGTAGCCAACTGAGAAGTCATGGATGACTGGATCTCTGCAGGCAGGGATCCTGAGAGGGTATTTGACAGTTCCTTAATAAAATCAATCTCCAACCTAGTAAAGTGTGCCAAATAATTCAGACTCTTTAAGGCGAAGGTTGCCAAGGTGTAAAACATGCTTCTCAAACTTGTCCATCATCTTAGACTCCCTGTTTAGGGGGATGAACAGTAGAACTCTCCTCAATGAGTTCCTTCTAGGTGGCCACCTCCATGAGCATAGCATCAACAGGCATGCCTTTATCCCAAAACTCCTTCCCCGAAGGTGGTGCCAAAATCTTATTCAGTCTCTTGGTTATGGGTTCAACTGTGTTGGGTTCCTTCTATGCCCGCCAAGAGACTAACTCAAGAAGCTTGTTGGCAGGTGGAGTAACACAGGAGGTAGACAGGCCAGTACTGCAAGCCCCCAGGAATACTGACTCTTTGGATGAAGGGTTACCGGGCATTCAACCACTTCTCTGCTTTAGGATCTCTAGGATGTCACTAAATGAGACATCTTCAGGAGGTAATCATGGGGAGCTTTCACCTTCATCAAAGTCCAAATCTTCTATGACTAACTCCTCTGGGGAGTCCAAGTGCTTTCTCTTACACATCTTCTTCCTAGGGACCTCCTCAGTGGAATGCACTGGGCAGGTATCAGAAGAAATTGAGATACCCTGTTGGGAAACCTGGGGGTCTCGGACTGGCTGTCTCTGTGTTAAAGAGGGATAAGGCTCTGAGTGTAGAGACATCAAGGTAGAAGGCTGAAGATCTGAGTGGGTTAGATCTATCCATTCTGCCAAGGCAGACAAAACCCTCTTCACAGCCTCCAAGGCAGACTGCCCCAGAGAAGGAGGAGAACTCAGATCTGAAAAGACAAGTTTTTGGACCTGTGTCCTCACCTGCTCCAAAAAAAAATTTCCCTGAGGTGGACACCAGAGCCGAGCTATCCAGTGCCGAGGTTCTGAGGTGCAAAGACTGCTCCAATAACTTTGGAGCGGAGTCCAACACCTTGGATCCCATAGGGGAGCTTCGGCCCCAAGAGCACTCTGTATCTGACTGAACTGGAGCACTTGGGGTAAGCTTCGGATCTGAAGATACTGCTACCTTCATATCTTTGCCAGATGGAACCGGATGGCTTGGATCCAGGGACTCTGAGACAGACAAAGGAATCATAGGAAGAACTTATAGTGGGGGTATGGTCGAAGAACAGACTTCCTGACCCATAGGGGTAGGAGCTGGTAAAACACCCATCTGACTCTGTGTTGAGATTATCTTCTGCACCACTCTTTCCGCATCTTCAAACTGTCAAACTTATGGAAGAATGAGTGGAAACAACAGAGGGGGACCTGGGTCGATAATGCTCCAAGGAAGGTGGGGGGACCCTTGAGGGCACAGGCTCCACAGATGGTGAATATCTTATGCTGGGTAGCTGAATAACCCCTGAACCAGTACAGCTGGAATAAGTCAGACCGGATACCTTTTTTGTCAGATCTGAAGAAGTAGGGTCCATCAATTATTTATTTTTCAGATTCAGTGGCGAGGTCGGATCCATCTTGGCTTTTTTCTTGGATGGCTCTGAAACCGTGGAAGATGTACATGACTTCAAAGAAGTTTTTGATTGATCTCCAGATATAGCATCTCTAAAGGCAGAAGGTAATATGCCTCCTAACATAAACTTGTTTTTCCATTCCACAAGCCCCCTGGGGTTGAATCCATGGCATATGGAACAATCTTCCTGAAGATGTAACGGTCCCAGACAGTACACATACATAGTGTGGGCATGAGACATGGGAAGTTTGTGCCCACACTTAACATATTTTTAAACCAGTAGGGCCTTTTTCTGCCATAGCAAAAACTATAAAAAAAAAGTGAAAAGGCAAAATTTAAGAAAGAATATGTAGATTTTATTTTATATCAAGATACAGAAAGGAAGAAATAGAAAAAAGTACAGTTTTGTACCTACCATAAATGTAGATTTTCGAGTGTATACACTGCTGCAGTCATTACACTTGGGTTATCCTGCCGTCAGGTGGTTCCCCAGTCGGCCTGAGTTCCAAAGTCTTGGTCCGGCATCGGTTGCTGTCGCCTCCTCCCTGACGTCAGTGCGACAGGGGTATATAAGATGCAGCCGATGCCAGTTTTTCTTGCCCCAGATGTCAGGTGCCCCCAAAAAGGTAGGCAATACAAATTGCTAATAAAACATACATAAGAAAATCAATCAACAACTTTCAGTCACCAGCAAATACTCCCCATAGGTAGTAAAGGGTAGAACACATAGGTACATACCAGTCAGTAAGAGGGGAAGGAGGGAGGGTAACCTGGACTGCAGCAGTGTATACACTCGCACATCTACATTTATGGTAGGTACAAAACTGTACTATGTTCATCGTGTTACACTGCTGCAGTCATTACACTTGGGTAGAATCCCAAAGCTGAGGTAGGGTGGCTGGTTCTATAAGGCATTAGAGGTGGCTATAAGGCCCTGCAGCACTGTAGTGGCGAAGCCAGCTCTGGATTTAGAGTATAGAGGCAGATGGTAATGCTTGGTAAATGTACAGAACTCCAAGTTGCTGCTTCCAAAATATCCTTGGTAGGTACTCCTCTGAGGTAGGCAGTTGAAGTGGCTGTTGCCCTGATGGAGTGAGATCTAATGCTGTTAGGTACAGGTTTCCCATGCTGTGTATAGCAGAAACGTATACAGTGTCCTACCCATTTTGAAATAGTCTGTTTTGAAATGGCTTTTCCCTGTGCTCTTGCAGCATATGCTACCAATAATTGCTCAGATTTTCTGAAAGCTTTGATTTTGTCCAAGTAGAAGCGCAACTGTCTGTGTATGTCCAAAGAATGCAGTAGTCTCTCCCCTTTATTCTGTGGATTTGGATAAAAAGTTGGCAAGTGAATAGTTTGGTTTACAGTCACACTTGATACCACCTTTGGCATAAACGTAGGGTTAGTTCTTAAAGACACCCTGTCTTGGTGGAAAATGATGAAAGGTTCCACTGCCGTTAGTGCCTGTAATTCTGAAACTCTTCGTGCTGATGTTATTGCCAGGAGCAGAGCAGTTTTCCAAGACATATATTTTAAATCTGCTGTGTTAGCTGGCTCAAAAGGAGGTAAAGTTAATTTTTCCAACACGAAGTTGAGGTCCCAAGTTGGAGTAGGTGCTCCACAAGGCGGTCTTATGTTTTTAGCTCCTCTGAGGTACTGTTTTAGCAAAAGATTAGAGAAAATTGGTGGATCCGTGTTGTAATGAGCAGAGATGGCAGAGGCATGGATCTTAATGGATGAAAAGGAGAGGCCTTTGTCCAGCATCTCAGTTAAATATTGTAGTATCTGAGGAATATTTGGGACAAGAGGGTCAAGGCTGTGAGCCTGGTTCCAGGCACAGAATCTCTTCTATTTATCCAAATAGGCTTTCCTGGTACTAGGCCTTCTGGCCTCCAGAATGACATCCATAACAGTATTGGAGAGAGGCATTGCTTGCTTGCCTAAGGAATCTTCCATGCAGCTAGGTTTAAGTCTTTAGCTGGCTGTGAAGTAAACTGATTGCTGTGCTGAGTCAGCAGATGTGGGATTTGAGGCAAAATCCAGGGTGGTCCTTGTGCTAAGTTCTTTAAAATTGGGTACCAGGGCTGGCGTGGCCAGTCTGGTGCAATCAGGATCATTTTTGGCTCTTCTTGCCTGGTTTTTATGAGTACCTTTGGAAGGAGAGATAGTGGTGGGAAAGCATATACTTGTAGGTTTTTCCAGCTGAATGAGAGGGCATCCACTTTCCATGCTTGTGGATGGTAAGTCCTTGTGCAGAATTTCTGTAGCTGGCAGTTCATTGTGGGTGCAAACAGATCTATGTCCGGGCTCCACCATTTCTGCGTTATCATTCTGAATATTTGTGGATTCAATTCCCATTCATGGGGATCCATGATGTTTCTGCTTAAGTCGTCTGCCAGTGTGTGTTTCTCTCCTGGCAGGAATTGTGCTTGCAGATGAACTTGATAGTTTAGAGCTGTGTTCCACAAGGTCATAGCTTGTCTGCAGAGGGGATAAGAGTGAGTGCCCCCTTGCTTGTTTATGTACCACATAACTGCGGTGTTGCCTGTCTTTAGTAGTAGTTGTCCTGGATGCAGCAGGTCCTTGAAGGCAATACGGGCATTTTGTACAGCTAGCATCTCTTTTTGATTGATGTGAAGATGCCTTTGTTCTGCGTGCCACTTGCCCTGAATACATTTTCCTGCCATGTGTGCTCCCCAGGCGTAATCCGATGCATCTGTTGTCAGTGTTTGCCTGGCTGTGGGTTGAGTAAAAGGCTGTCCCTTGTTGAGGTGACAAGCTTGAGCCCACCATCGAAACTCCTGTTGAAGGCAAGGAATTAGTGGTATAACTGTTTCCAAACTTTGACAGTGTTGAGACCAGACACTCTTTAGGTACCATTGTAGTTTCCTCATATGCAGTCTGGCATATGGAATTAGTAGTAAGCAAGATGCCATGTAACCCAAGGCCTGCAGAATTTTTCTTGCAGGGAGTTGGGTTCTTGTTGCCATCAACTGAAAATATTGAGTCAGTTGTCCTTGCTTGTCTGGCGTGAGATAAGCCATCTGGGCCGTTGTATTCAAGCTGGCACCCAGGAATATTATCTCTTGTGAGGGCACTAGTTTTGATTTCTTTTCGTTTCCTGTGTACCCTGGGCAACTTAATAACTTTTTTACAAACGCCAGATGCTTTAGAAGAATGTCCTTGCTCTCTGCTTGAATCAGGCAGTCGTCCAGGTATGGATAGATTTGAATTCCTTTCTGTCTGCAACATGCAATTACTGGTGCCAGGCACTTTGTGAAGACCCTGGGCGCAGTAGATAAGCCAAAGGGCAGTGCAGAGAATTGATAGTGCATTGATCCAGCTATGAATCTGAGGTATCTTCTGCAGTTTTGTCTGACAGGGACATGCAGGTATGCCTCCTTGAGGTCCAAGGTTATGAGCCAAGCTTTCTTGCCCAGCATGGGAAGAAGCTGCTGTAGTGTCAACATTTTGAATTTTGGAACATCCAGGTAAGTGTTTAGAGAAGAAAGATCCAGAATGGGCCTCCAGGCTTTGTCCTTTCTGGGAACCAGAAAGAGTCTTGAGTAAAATCCTTGTCCATGCTCCTGTGGTGGTACCTTTTGAATAGCTCTCATGTCCATGAGTGCTGTAATTTGTTTTTGAGCCTCTGCCCATTGATTTCTTGGCAGATTTGGCATTCCTTTTAACCTTGGCAGAGTGTGAAAATGGAACCTATAACCTTGAGATACAATGTTGAGAACCCATTTGTCTGTGGTGATCATATGCCAATTGTGATAGAAAAGTGCTAGGGGCTGCCAAGAGAGAGCTGTTTGGCAGCTGTAGTGGGAAGTCATTGGGGCTGTTTTTTATATGATTGGGGCCTGTCTTCCCCTTCTTTCTGGCCTGATGTACCCCATTGTCGAGGTCTGCAAGGACCTTGTGGTTGAACGCTACCTCTTGGACATCTGTATCTGCCCCTTTGAGGTCTGTCTGTAACTTGAAAGGACCAATTCTTTGTTGGCCAATTTCTGCTAAATCGAGGAGGCTGAACCTGTAAGAAATTCTTCACCAATTGCATAGATTTTGCCTTATCCTCCATTTTCTTTAATACCTCTTCTGCCTTAACTCCAAATAATACATCCTGTTGCAAAGGTGCATCCAATAGTTTTGCTTTAACATGATCTGGTAATGTATGTTCTTTTAACCAAGCATGTCTTCTAATGACAGAATCTGTAACTGCTGCTCTACAGGAGGCCTCTAAAGAATCAAAACCACATTGCAAAGTATGTTTTCCCACTTGTTCAGCTGCATGCAATAAAATCCTGCATTTCCTTGAAATTAGGAGGATCTGAATCTGGAAGCATTTTTTGTTTCAACTGAGACATCAGAAATTGCTGATATTTTAGCATGTGAAACTGGCAATTTAAGGCCCTCATTGCTAAAGTTGCAGACGTATATACTTTCTTCCCCCATCTGTCTAATGCTCTGGAATCTCTGTCAGAGGGGACTGGATTCTTTGCTGATGAGGCCTTAACCCCTTTGGGTCCCTGAGAAATAGTGTCAGGGTCAGCAACAGGGCTTTTATAAAGAAATTTGTGTGAGTCAGGGACTCTGTAGTATCTGTCAGGCTTAACTGGGGCTGGAGGTAAAGAATCAGGATTTAAGCTGGATTCAGTATACACATCATCCACAATATCTAACACTGGCGGAATAGCAAGGGGTCTGTGTTGAGGTAATAAAAGGAAGTCTCTGAGCCTTTTCTTGGATTCTGAGTAATCCTGGCCACCTGGTCGGATGAGTCATAGTCTGCATCCTGTCTAGGCCTTTTATTAGGAGGGGGATGGGACCCCATGATCAGAGTGATTAGGTCTTCGGCCATTTTGAGCATTTGTTTCTTAGGCACGGAGGCCTGTCCTGGAGAATGCCGTATTTGTTTTGTTTTTAAAGGAGGTTTAGATTAGCAGAAGGTTTAATGCTTAACTGAGTAGGTCTGAAAACACCCTCTGAAGCTGTGGGTTGTTCAGCTTCTCCGGATCCCTCTGAAGGGTTAGTTTCGGTAGGATGAAAATCTAGCGCGTCTGAAGGCCCAGCCATCTCCACATGGGAGTCAGAGGCGGCCTGTGGTTCTACAGAAGGGGTCATCAGGGGCTGCGAAGGCACCTCGCTGAAAACCGGAGAACCGGCGACTGGCCTAGAAGAGGCTTCGTCGTCAGTTTTGGGCCTCGGATGCCTATCCTTGTCTTTGCGCTTTTTATGTATTCCGGTCGTCGGAAGTTCCGACGGCATGGTGTAATTGAATTTTCTGCCAAAATAATGTCGGGCAAAATCAAACCGACGTTTAATAGTGCACTTATTAAACCTAGCACAAAACTGACAACCAGTGACGTTGTGGTCTGGGCCTAGGCATGGGATACAATAAGAATGGAAATCCTTATGAGGTATTTGCTTCCCACAAGAAATACAGTTATTAACTTTTACTGACATCGGTCTGAGGCAAGAAAAAGTTTCCCCAATGGGGTACTTAGCTTTGTAGAAGACTTTGGTTCTGGATTCGGAATGAAAATCTCAGGAGTAAGCCGACCGGCACTTGCGAACTGCTTTTGCTTTGGGCACCGCACGGCAAGAAAGACTGAAGAAAATGGCGTTGGCTGCATCTTATATACCCCTGTCGCACTGACGTCAGGGAGGAGGCGACAGCAACCGATGCCGGACCAAGACTTTGGAACTCAGGCCGACTGGGGAACTGCCTGACGGTAGGATAACCCAAGTGTAATGACTGCAGCAGTGTAACACAATGAACATCTACCAGCAATAGTTTTAAAAAGGGGCTACACCAAATGTAGAAAGAAAATAAATACCAACAACAGTATTTAAGAGGTACACACTGTACAACAGTCCAAAAAAGGGAAAGAAATACTAAATATAATATTTTGGAAAATACTAACTGTACGATCAGGTAAGGGACAGGAAAAAACTAGTGAAAAATAAGCAAAATATATAGATTTCCCATTATAATGAAAACACTTATCTGACAAACGCTAGAGAACTATGGTCAACCATGTCTTTCTCGTAAAGTGGCAAACGAGATCTGAGGCAATTTAGGGTTGGTGCATTACAGGTACGGGAGAAGCTCCAGAGTTTTTGGTTGCCACGAGCTTTAGCAACAGCCAAGTCAGACCTGAGGGATCAGATCTGAACCCATCAGCTGAGAATAGAATAAAAATTGACATCACATTTGATATTTTCAGCAATGTAATGGATACTAACAACATCAAAAATATGCCACTCACTTACATTTAGTAGCTTTTTACACAAGAGGTACACAGTACATACTGCCAGAAGCCCATCCTTGGTGTGTAGCAGTTCCCGCTATCCTCCAAGCCACATCACTATACTAGACAGGGTTATCCAAGTAGCTCAAGATGTTAAAGTTTTGTCTTCTATGATTCCAGCGATAATAATTGTAAGTTCAAGTCACCCACTGAGTTGTGTCTAGTAACAGCCTTGCTAAATTGAGAAGTGTTTTGTTGTTCCTTTACATACAAAACTTAAACATTATCATAGTAAAAATGTGCATCGACTTCATTTTCATCTATAAAAGCTAGTGCTTGAGTATTAAAACTATGACCTGTTAGTGAACTGCTTCCTGTGGTCCAAAGTTTAATTCCCCTCACACCCCTTCGGATTACTGTTTGACCTTCAGAAAGTAACTTGGCAGATGGGAAAACTGAGCTAGGCTTCTCAATACTCTTGTGGACTGCATGCCTAGTAACTACTTTTGAACTTATGAACAAATCCATATATGCACTGTGACACAGCTGTATAGTGTCAGGTGATCTACTACAATGAAAACATCATTACACATGCTCTGGGATAATACTGCATTAAGTTTATTTGTCCCACTCACTTCAAAGAAGCAGCACAATCGAGAGGGCTTCATTCCATCAGTCTTCTGCTGCACATAACGGAGCAGAAACCACTTCCTGGCATCTAGTACTCAAATCTACTCCTCCACAGTTTTAACATCGTGTGCCAATTCTACCATGAAGGCATCATTTATTTTTTTCTAGTCTGTGTATGAAAAACACAGAGGTGGATGAAACTAAACACAATGTGCAATAATATAGCCTTTGGTAATGGTCATCTCCATTCCACCCAACATTCAAAATCATCATTTGACATATACAGCTATCACAAATACAACATTCTCTTATTTCTTTAGGTGTCCCATACTGACACTGGCACTAGTGTTTTGCATTAACACAGTTCAGTTCCTAGGGGGCCCTCCTTTCCTCAGGACTCATTCTCCAGATGCCAACATTATAACCCTGGACAATTACACACTATATGCTAAGGTTATAACAAAGACAAAAGCCCATGATGACTCTGTACCACTAACTGCTTATTAAATAAGACTAAAATGAAGTAAACAGAAATAAAAAAAATAACATCATTCACCATAAAATTACACTATAGGCATTAAGTGTGTTTTCTGGTTAATACAGTACAAGTTCCTCTCTTTTAAAAAAAAAAACACTTTTTATTTGCCTTACACTTAAAGGGAACTCTTGTTTATGATGGCAGTTCCTTTTACATGGTTCAAACACAAGTACAAAACTATTTACATTCATTTTGACACTGTTGATCCACCATGCTGGGCTACAGCTGACTCCCCCTCCTGGTTTAAAGTATCAGTGTAATGTTCATTGGATGGCCTATTTGCCCTAAACAGCTGTAGCTTGCTTGCCTTCTATAATTATTATTTCCAGTATTTCTTCAGTTCTAGCCATCGGGCATCCAAGTATGAATTGTTGTTCAGCCTCTTAAAATCACAATAAACCTGAGTTGTTTTAGGTTTTGGGTTAAAAATGTAAGACTGCTACACACACTTTTTCACTCCTGCATTGTCCATATTTTAAGCCATTTCTTTACGATTTCATCTGCAGCTTCTCTTTTTGACTCTGGCATTCTGTAAGGTTTGAGTTAACCATTTCTCCTGTAATGGTTTGAATGTAGTGTTGAATTAGGTTTATTCTGCCAGGCGGCTGTAAACACATTTTTTTGCTTCTTAACAGAAACCTTTTTACTTATTTCTCTGGCTTAGATAGATAATTTTATCATCTGGGGCGGCCGCAGTGGTGCAGGTTAGCGTTGCTGCCTCACAGCAAGAGGTTCTTTGGTTCGATCCTTGGCTGGGGTGCCTTCTGTGCGGAGTCTGCATGTCCTCCCTGTGGTTGCGTGGGTTTCCTCTGGGTGCTCTGGTTTCCTCCTACATGCCAAATACATGCTTTAGGTGGACTGGACATGCTAAATTGGCCCTAGGCGTGAGTGTGTGCATGTGTGTGCCTTCTGTGGAAGGTTGGGCGCTGGGCTGGCAACTCGACACCATAAAACTCCACTACCAATCATAAGCGGACAGGTGATCCGCTGTGGCGACCCCTAACCAGGAAAAGCCGAAAGAAGAAGAAGAAGATTACACTTTGTTTTTGTTGCATGACACATCTCATGAATTCTGTTAACTGCTCTAGATAAATGTAGTCAGACTGTAGACTTCCTATCGTTCAATTCTAAAATCTGCACTGTTGGATATATAACAATGCATTCTATTCATTCTGGTACTACACTTTTCCTCTCTTGCAGCCATAAATCTACTGATTCTCTTGCAGCCATAAATCTACTGATCCTTTGCAAATTTCAGACCTCTTTTTCTTTCTAGTTTCAGAGTGAAGAAACCCGATTGTGGTGACAGAAATGTAATGAATTCAAGAGCCAAGTGATCTATGTATTACTTACAAAAAATGTAATATAAGCATTATTTTGCAGCAGCAGAAGATAATGGATAATGTGGCGTGTTTAAAACATGATAAAGAACCCAAACATGACAGTATTATCACTAGAAGAAAGTTTGGGATGCTTTGTTCAGAGATTCTCACAAATTAGCTATTATTCCGATTTCTGCCATTCTAAGTAAATACAAACAAGAAGAGATGGATGGCTTAGCAGAGTAGTGCAAAGCAATCATCTTCAAAAGACTCACTTCATTATGGTAAAAAGGAATTCCGACTAAAAAAGCATATCAGTATGTCTGTTTCCCCATCATGGCATTTTGTTTTACAACAAAATAAAAATAGGTAAGAATTATATGGACTGCCACAGATACATTACTATAGCTCAGAACATCAAGATAAGATACAAAAATTTTTTTTTTCAGTTTCTGGCCAAAGTGGTCATTTAATGTTAACCTGCATTTCTATTACTGTCAGATGGCTTTTATCCATTATACATGTCAAGCTAACTGCCCAAATACTATCCTGGACTTAAATAAGTCTTCTTCCATTTCCTTGCTACCCGGTAGGGTTTACAATGCTCCTACCTCTTCTAGTTAAAATGATATGGTTTGCAGTCCACTGTCAGACTGGAACAGCAGTGTCACTTGCCTTAAAAAATAACAACTTTCCTTGCACTATTGCCCTTAAATTATGATATGTAACCATAACAGAGTAAACAGGCCACAAGATTGTCACGAATGTTAACATACCATTCTTTCCATTGTTTGCATGCATTCCAAGATGCCTTCAAGCTCAAATTCCACAGGGGGCAAGGCAAGCACTGGATTCTGTAACATCTTCCTCAAACAGAAGAACTGAGTGGGTACAACTATTGCATCTTCAGTCTTTCTCAATCATCCTTTCCAATGTACCAAGTCCACTTCACATTATAAACTGCTGGGAATGCAGTTACTAATATTTTCAGTATGTTAGCAGTGTGACCCATTTTTTGGTAATTAACCTCATGTTCAACACAAAAACAACAGGTGCAAGTGATGTAAAAAAAGATTATTTCAGGCAAAAGAACATCCGAAATGCAGTAGAACGTGTGTATGCATTCTCTAGAAATCTTTTTCTATTATAATATTTCTAATGCATCTCCCTCACAATATAACACCTCCCCCCTCTCTTACTTAAGAACTATGTCCTTCTCTTTTCCTCAGCCACAGCACTCACTGGTGTCCCACCCTGATCACTGTGCTCATTCCTCACCACTATGTTCCTTTTATCTCCTGGATCCCTGGTCTTTATTCATGTCACACACCACTATGTCCTCTTTACTAGTACATTATGCCTACTATTTCTTATTACATTCTTTATTATCATTTATTACACACTTGGTTAGCAGCACAGCCTTAACTAGTTTGAACTCCTCTCTAGGTCTGTTTAGCTACCTCTGTAAAAAATCTCCCAATATCCCAGAACCACAACATATTTTTACACTATCCCTCTAACCTCCATTCTGCATTACAGATACACAGAAATATCTCCTGGAAACACTCTCTATATGTTTGCTACATTTACTCAGCAATCTAACCATCACCGTTAGTACTTTTTAACAGTCTAAAATTTTCAGTCACCTGTCCATACCCTCTGGAACTTCTACCTTTCCTGAATACTCTAAGGGACATCCTGAAACATGCTTGTCCAGTAATGCCACACCCTCCCCCCTTAATATTCATTCACCCTTCACCTTAATATCAGCAGGAGAAATCGATCTCAACCCTTGCTCACTTTGCCAGCCATTCCCAAACCTACTACAGCTTTGCCATATTTTCTTTTCCTCCTCCTATTAATGGTTTAAAGATAGCACATCTAAACAACTGCAGTATTACTAGCAATAAAGTAGATATACTCAAGTTCTGGTTTTGCTCATGAAATCCTGAAATTCTTCTATATAAGAATCATGGCTTAAACAGCACCTACCTACCTCCTTAATTTATGAACAACTACCTTTCATTTCAGGATGATCGTCCTGGAATCTGAGTAAGATAACTGGGAACATGTTTTTTGAAAGTGTAATGAACTGGCAGATTTTTACAAATTCCCTATAGAGTCTTCTTCTTCTTTCGGCTTTATCCCGGTTAGGGGTCGCCACAGCGGATCACCTGTCCGCACATTGAATGGCAGTGGAGTTTTACGGTGTCGAGTTGCCAGCCCGGCGCCCAACCTTCCACAGAAGGCACACTCACATGCACACCTAGGGCCAATTTAGAGTGTCCAATCCACCTACAGCATGTCGTTGGGATGTGGGAGGAAACCGGAGCACCCGGAGGAAACCACCACAGGGAGGACATGCAGAGGATCGAACCAGAGAACCTCTTGCTGTGAGGTGGCAATGCTAACCACTGCACCACCGTGGCCGCCCAAATTCCCTATAGAGTACTCTGTCAAAAATATTGGAGGAGTAAATGTCTATAACTAAGGAAATTATTCCTTTGTGCAGGGACAGTCTGAATTGCTCAGACAAAGTAAGGCCTTATTAAGTTTAATTTTATTGGCTGCCAAAAAAAAAACAATTACTAGAAAAAGAAAATTTAAAACTAAACCAACTGTATTTTTAGTACTGAATATTGTAAAAGAGACAAGAGAACTGGAAAAGAGATCTTTAGAAAAGTGGAGAATTGAATTACAGAAATAGTGGACTTTGTGGGAACAATACATGCAGAATAATGTTCAGGATAAGGACTGAGGTTTAAGGGACATAGGAAATGAGTGACTTATGTAACGTTAGATTGAAAGACAGTTGTTATAAAGAAAGAAAGAAAACATGTAATGTATAATGCATGTAAATGGGGAAAAAAGTTACTGCGATTTGTTTTCTTTTCTATTAATGCATGCATGCCTGTGTCTTAAGTGATATTTCAATAAAGATGCTTAAAAGCAAAAAGTTCATAAATCTCCACCCCCTCCCTCTTGCTTATCAGACCCTACCATCTTGGATAACTCACATATTGGTTCCACCCAAAATGTTCACTTCCACTGCATATCTCACTAAGAAGTCTACAAATTACACATACAATTTCCCAACAATATACACTATTCAAACTCTGAATTGCATCCAGTATTAAAAAAGCAATCCCATATATCTCCCATCCCTTAACTTACACATATCTTTTTCTTACTACTGACAAAATCCCACACCCTTGAATAACTATTTAAATTATCCTCTTCCTGAAAACTTTCAACCCTGCACTCACTAACACTTTAGGCTACAAGTAAATTTGCAACTATAAGATAAAAGTGAGGCAAAACTTGTAAACAAGCAAATATTTTAATTGGGTCTATATTAAAAACCCAAAAACCCTTTTGAGGGACATATATCCTGAACCGCAAATATGCCGAACCCCCTAAACCGCAAAATTTAAAATCTTGAAATGTCATAGTCGGCCAACCCCACCGCCCACTACATACTACCTACCCAAACAATAAATAAACCACATACATACACTAACCAAACCCTACTTCTAACCCTACACTAAACCTTATATACATTACTATCTATGCACTTACCTTAACGCGCACCCCAACCCTAAGGTCCGTAACTATCGCACACTAACCTTACGGAGCTATACCCAAACAAAACAAATAATCCACACACATACACTTAACAAAACTCTACTTCTAGCCCTACACTAAACCTTACATACATTAACTATCTATGCACTTATCTTAACCCGCACCCTAACCCTAAGGTCCGTAACTATCGCACACTTACCTTACGGAGCTATACCGCAGACAGGCCAACCATTACAAATCAACATTTCGAATTTTGCGGTTTTGGATGTTCGCTGTTTCCGTAGTTCGTGCAATATGTGTCGCTCTTTTCCGATTCGCTCAAACAGATCTTCGGGCTTCTAATATAGACCCTTTTAATTTATCTGTCACTAAGGACTACTACACGACTCATGCCATGGATTTAGGCAACACTTTAGAACCCTATGTGCACTGTATCAGTCTATAACCTTATTTTCTTTAAAATGGATAAGGGGATCTTCCAACAGGGAATTCTTTCTCAATCTAAAAGAAATCTTCAGTCAGGTCACTCACTCCATCTTATTACATTAACTACATAAACCTTCCTTCCCAGAAGAAATCATCTTCTGGTTTCATAACTACCTTTCTAACAGGTCTGCAAAAAATAGATATGGAAATTCCTGTCTCTGCCTAGAACCTCAACAACAGGCATCCTTTAGGGTACGATCCTTTGAACCGTCCCCTTCTTTTGCTTTTTACCATTCAGTCCTTGGACCCATCTTCTTCCCCCTCTACATAAATGACCTTATGTTATCGCTTCTCATTTGTAAACTTACACTACATTCAGACAACCTATTAGAGCTGTGAGAAGACCCACTTCACATAATGTTCAGTTACTCCTATAAGATCTTGATCAGATCTAACCTGGTTTCATTTATACATGTATTCCTAATTTATTTTTCCAATCTACAGTTAATGGTAGTAGTAATAATAATAATAATATTAGCAACAAGACCAACAACTGCATGGTCTTTGGAATACCTGCTAAATTGTCTGGTACCTTCTCCTTAAAGTAAAGTGCATTGGTCACTTGTGGAAGCATTCTTGTTTTGCAATTATTTTAATTCCTTGTTATACTCATGTTAAAATCACAAGTGATTTTGCAAAAACATGAGAATTATAATATGCTGTTTGATTTTGATAGTTTCACTGTTTACTTGTTTTTTCACTATAGTCACACCGACAAAATGATGTCATGGTATCATAACTCTCAACTGTCCACATTTTTGCCTCATACTTTTGGTCTGTTCCTCATAAATTTTTTTTTTTTTGGCAAATCATTGAGGATTGATGTTACAAATAATGATAGACATTTGTATTTCGCACCCTTTTAAAAAATACATGCTAAAATTAGCATAGCTAAGGCAAGGTGAGAAGGGCAACTGCCTTGGGCACAAAGTTAGAGGGTAGTCATCCATCCCAATGACTCTCTAGTGCAATACTGGCTTTAAAAAAAAAGCTTTGCATTTGAAATCAAACCGGTGTGCTGTAGAGCTGTGTGTGTCATACCTCTCAACTGTCCAGATTTTTGCCTCATATTTTTGGCCAGTTCCTCACAAAATTAGTTTTTCTTTTAGATTTTTGTGGCAAATCAGTGAGGAGTGAAGTCACTATATAATGACATGCATCTGAGTTTCAGACTTCATAACCTTCAGGAAAGGTATGGTAACAGAAGACCTTTGATTCTAACAACTTTCTAAGCTTATAAGAGCAATATTTTAAATGTGTCCCTATTTTTGGGGCTTTCTCCCCCATTATTTTTGGCTTTGTCCATATTTTGGCTTTGTCCATGGGGCTACAGGCCCCATGAAGGCGCAGTGTCTCTCCAGTAAGTGTTTTACAACTGTAAATGCCTATTTATGTTGAATTGTATTAGACATTTTACAACTGTATATGTTTATGTTGAATTTCAAGCCTGTACTCCAATCTGCTTACTTACACTATCAGACTATTTACCCCACTCATAGGACCAAAAACTGGGACTGGGTTAGCCCCGCTACGCTCGGGCTCGCTTCGCTCCCCTCCCTGCCCCCTTATCCCACCCGCCCCCACTGTATCTACATTTATAGCCACTAGGCCACACCCCTACTTCCTCTCCAACCTACACAACTTCCTCTCCAATTTCCCCCCCACCACTTTACTGTTTAACCACTACTATTCCTCTGAAGCACATTGACCCCACCCATTGATGACATATAACATGTCTATAAATAATTATAAACTCCTTCCTCTTATCTTACCACTCTTAATTCTGCCATACTTTCTTACTAGCTATGAAAATCTCACATTCGTAGGTTTCTCTTATCCAAAATGCCAAACCAAGACCCCCCTACCTCCACTGACTGCGGAACTTGCCCACTACTACACTACCCCAAAAATTATAAATTCCAACCACTTGCTTCTAAAAAAACCACTCCAATCAACACCAAAATCCAAATATGAACTAAAACTACTATTCAAAGTTATTAGACTACTAGCATATCTAAGAAAAAACATAACCAAAGATGGGGACATCCATCTAATCCAGGCCCAACCTTAACTCAAAATCCTACCAGCCCACCACTCTCCCACCGACTGGTCAACTCCCTCCTAATATGCCACTTAAACATTAGAAGCCTAAACAATAAGATACATATCTTGCATGCTGTACTAGCCACATACCTCCCCAACATAATGTGTCTATCTGAAACATGGCTCCGGCCATCAACCAAAGACAATGAGATCCTGCCTCCTGGTTACAATATACTTAGGGCAGATAGAGTAAAGAAAAGAGGAGGTGGAATAGCCGTCTTATATAATAGCACACTTAACATCATAACTAACCCTATACAACCACCCCAGGTCTCTAACGCTGAAATACTAGCTCTAAAAATTCTACTAAATAATCATAAGGGCATTAACCTAATTGTCACCTATATTCCCCCTGGGAACAATGTAGAAACACTAGAGGTCATTCTACATTGGATAGCCAACAACTACCCTCAAGAAACCTTGTCCTGGGCGATGTTAATATTGACTGGATCCAATGCATAGCACAGTCCAACCCCATCCCTGTTAACCTACATGGATTCTCTCAGATAATATCATCTACCACACGTACAGGTAACAATAACCAAAAAGAGAGTATACTAGACTGGATACTCACCAACAGTCATCCCCAGAACTATATGTCTGGAACTCTCCCTAATGATCTTTATGATCACCTGCTCACATACATCATGAAAGACAAAATTAATTGTACAAGCTTACCTATTTATAGGTCTATCAGATCCAAGAAAAACTTTGACCCAACTAAATTTCAACTTGAACTCAAATCATGTAACTGGACAAAACTAAAGTTCCTTCCCCTTGATGAGGCAGTGTCATCATTTAACAATTCATTCCTTACTATACTTGACTTGCATGCCCCTAAACGCTCAATAAGAATTAAAACTCAACTAGCACCCTGGCTAACAACAGACACCAAAACCAAAATAACAACTAGAGACAAAGCGTGGGATAAATGGCGCACTACCAAACTACCCCTAGATCGTATCAAATTCCAACAACTTAGAAATGAGACTAAAAAAGCCATCATACTAGATAAGAAAAATTACTTCTACAATCTGCAACATAAACACCAGAATAACCCTCAAAAGTACTGGGCAGGCATAAATAAACTTCTCCAACCAGGCAAATCCACTACTCCGACCCCAGGAACATTATCTGACAAGAAGTAAACCACACGCTGATACTCAGGATAAACGCCCAGTGCTCCAAATAAACTAAGTAATATTCAGGAACCAAGGGAACAGCTTGGGCGATGCAGAGTCATATAAACAAATGGAAGTCACAGTCCTCAGATTAAAATCCAAACTTTTATTCCACTGCAGGTCAGATAAGCGCTTTCACTCATTCAATTGAGCTTCATCAGATCATATAACAGTTATATGATCTGATGAAGCTCAATTGAATGAGTGAAAGCGCTTATCTGACCTGCAGTGGAATAAAAGTTTGGATTTTAATCTGAGGACTGTGACTTCCATTTGTTTATATGACTCTGCATCGCCCAAGCTGTTCCCTTGGTTCCTGAATATTATCTGACAAGAGCCAAGAAGATATAGCCAATTCATTCAATACTTTCTTCACAGAAACCATCCAGTCATTAGCTAACCAACTTTCTCCTCCCCACACTTCTATAAACACTATAACCGACTCACCACTCTCTTTTAACTTCCAGCCAGTGTCCACATCCTTTATCAGATCCCTTTTGAAAAAACTGAAGCCAACCACCCTTTCAGCCGATCTTCTGCTGGCTGAATACCTGCAAATTGCTGCAGATGTCATAGCCTACCCTATCTCAATCCTAATTAACAGAACCATAACCGAGGCCTCAATCCCCTCAATTTGGAAAATATCCTATGTTATTCCACTCCACAAAGGAGGTTCATCCACAGAACTATCCAACTATAGACCTATAGCCATACTATCACCACTTGCCAAAATTATGGAAAAGTGCCTGCACAACCAACTAATGCTCTATCTAACCCAAAATGAACTACTCACAGACTCTCAACATGGATTCAGACCCCATCATAGTACAACCACTGCCCTCCTCTCTTTTACTGAAAACATTAATCTTAACCAGAATAATAAAAAAATATCCTCCGCTCTCTTCCTGGACCTATCGAAAGCCTTCGATATGGTAAACCATCAGTTACTTCTATATACTTTAAAAACCCTGTATCTAGATACTCCAGCCCTTGATTGGTTTCAAGCTTACCTCACTGGGAGACAACAAGCAGTAATGTGGCAAAACAAGCTCTCCTGCCTACTAACAAATACCATAGGAGTTCTTCAAGGTTCCATATTAGGACCTCTCCTCTTTTCAGTCTTCATAAAAGACATCCAAACAGTCATCCCTGAAGCCACCTGCATTCAATATGCAGATGACTCAACTATAATATGTTCCAATGCCTCTCTTGCAAATCTACTAACTACCACCCAACATAGCTTCACCAAAGTCGAAAACTGGCTTGCCAACCATCTCCTGATCTTAAATCCAAACAAAACCAAGTTACTTCTCTTCTACCCAACCAATAGATCTCCAACTGAAAACTTCACTATAAAATCCAATAATGGGACCATCATCTCCCCAGACACCTATACAAAGCTATTAGGAGTAAACATTGACAATAAACTCAGATTTGATATACATATCAACCAAGCCATTAAGTCAGTCAACAAGAAACTTGGGACCCTATATAGAATTAAAGCCTTCCTTACCCCAAATGCCAGGGCAGCCACAGCCCGTTCACACCTTCTCTCTACCCTACTATATGCCTCTCCTGTCCTCACTCACCTTAACAAATCTGATCTGGCCAAGCTCTCATCCTGCTATAATCACATTGCCAGGTTCGTTACAGGCCTACCCTACAGAACACACCACTGTACTAACCTGAAAAAGCTTGGATGGATAGAATTCCCACACCTTCTTCACCAGTCCCAACCATAGAGGCCTTCAAAATCCTTAAACAACCTGAGAATACCCCAGCACTAAAAACTTAATGACTCCCTACTCCAATCTAAGCTGCCTTCGCTCAGCAAACAGACTCCTTGTCCAAACAACTAAATCTCTCAACCTAGGTGGTGACGCGCTATTTGCCAACACCACTGGTAAAATATGGAACTCTCTCCCAAATAACATCACGCTTGCAACTTCTCTAAGTCAATTCAAAAATAGTCTAAAACTCCACTTCAAGTCACACTGGCTATGTCCTTGCTCAAACCCAGACTAGCTCTGTGCCATTAACTAAAACATAAACAACTAGCTAAGATAAGTACTTTGTATACTGTGATAAAGAAATATGTATCCTTTCTAACTCTATGTCATTATACTGCCTACTGTCTTTGCTAATATGTTAATAATGTTACATTTGTAGTAATCTCAGAAATAGTAATGGCAGTCTTGTACTTGTATGTAAATAGCCTATGTTTTTGTTAAGTTCTTTCAGCTCATTTACTGTACCTAATTATCAATGTAACTCTGTTGGAGCTTTTCTCCCCGGGCCTCCGCTGAAAAAGGACATGTATCCAGTCGGACCATCCCGGTTAACAAATGTAAAATAAATATAAATAAATATAAATAAATTTTTGTGCTAAGAGGTTGAGAGCTTTGCAGTGTGTGTGTGTGTGTGTGTGTGTGTGTGTGTGTGTGTGTGTGTGGTCTTAACTGTAGCAACTGCTTACTAGATTAGAACCAGTAGTTTGTTACAGTTTAAAAGTGAAAGAAAATATTTTTAAACTAAAATTTGAGAACTGCAGCATTATGTACAGGCAGGTTATAAATGTTAGCAACTGTTTGCTACATTTTAAAAGTGAAATAATTTTTTTTTTACTTTTTTTCATGCATCTGGCCGCCTGGTTGATTTGCCAGTATAAGGATCACATTTTTATTTTGCTCTTTTCACTTGAAGAGCTGGAGAAGGGATGCTAGTTCATGGGAGTGGCAAACGACACTGGTTGAGCCAGCTACACTTCTGTATGCTAATGCAAAACGTGTTATTCTATCAACTTGTTACAATTATATGAGCAATATTTAAAAATTGTCTATTTTTGGGCCTTTGCCCCCCCCCATTATTTTTGCCTTTGTCCAGATTTGTTGCTGTCAGAGGTTGAGAGTTATGATTTGCATGTGACTGTACAGCATTATGGGTAAGAAAAATAATGTACCTCCTTAGGTGAGTGACTTCGTACATACACTGTGGTTTCATTACTACATCCTCACATGTATTAATTTTCAATGGAAGCTGTTCCACCTGCAAGAACTAGTTGGCAGGCAATTTGTCTTAATAGGATTAAGATGCCTCTACTGATGCATTTATCATGGAAATGTTGTAGTTTATGCATAAGTTTATGTAGTGATGCATTGTGGGTAGTCAATACTGGGTTTCTCAGTCTGGCCAAGCATATATACTTCTGACTCAAACACACGACACATTGCCAATCAAATAAAGGTCTTCACACTGCTTCCTATGTTACAAATTATTAAACAGCAGTTTCTGCCTTCCCTTTGCTCATAAACTGCATACCACAGGCTCAGTTTATCTGCTCCAATCTCAAACCTCAGGTTTAGAGCTTACAACAAGACCCTCCCATTCTCTCTCTCTCTCTACAACTGAACAAATCTGTTCTAAACTTGCACTTGCAACAAAGAACTGTTTTCCTAGCACAACCTGATCCATTCCTAGATCAGCTTTATTTTAACATTACACACACTTTCAGTGCGCACATAATCGCAGACCCTTTTTGTCTCTTTTGTCGTATTATGTCCAGCTGCTTTCTAAACAGCTCAACTTTCCACTTATCATTGGCTTCAATAACCCCAAGTACAAGTACTTCATACAAATTAGACCCATATAACTACCATGCTAAACACCCTATCTACAAATTTGCACTGTTTACTCAGACTAGTAAAAAATAGACCTCCTGTGTGATAATAATGCATGCGATTTGCTATTATTCCCAATATGATTATGCTTACATTGTTTGCTGTTATTTATAGTTCATAGGTTCATAGGTAGGTACTAGGCTACTGGCCCTAGGGCCTATATAAGCCTAGCCAAATGGTACCCTGGCTTTTGCCACCCAAGAAAATTATTTTTCTGTGCCCCTGTCAAGCAGAGCCACAGAAGTGATCCACGGGGTGAATTTCCTATCTCCCATCCAATCATCAAGATTTTTCCTGAAGAGTGCTAATGAGGAGCTTTGTTTGATATAGATAGGTAGTTTGTTCCAGAGTATGGGAAGTCTTTGAGATAGGATTCTATCCCTCCAGCATGTTCTGTTTATTGTGGTGCCAAGGTTTAGGTCCCTAGAGCGTGTAGCTCGAAGGGACTGGGATTTCTTTACGTGGAGCATGTCCAACAGCTCTGGGTTTGACATAGCTTTGTATGTTAGGCAGAGATCGCCTCTGAGTAGGCGATATGTGACAGAGTAAAGCTGGAGTTTTTTGAGACGGTCTGCGTAGGGCATCTGTTTGAGGCCGGTAATCCTCTTTGTGAGGTATTTCTGTGGCCTTTCCAGTTGTTGTAGATGTCTTGTGAGTTACATAAAAAAAGGGGCGTTGTACTCTATAATGGGTCTAATGAGTAATGAGTAGAGGGGAACAATGACCTCTTTTTTCCTGGATGAGAAACCTTTTGTGATGAGGTGTGCCACGTAGAAGGATTTCCTGACTACTGTGGTGATGTGATTATCAAAGGAGAGACTACTGTCCACCTGTGTCCCAAGGTCTCTTATCACACTTTCGGTGTTAAGCAGACTACCGCCTATGTGGTAGTTCATAGGTACAGAGTTTTTACCAAACGGGATGATAATGCACTTTTTGGCATTGAGCTTGAGGCCATGGCTTTGACACCAGGCATCTGTCTCAGTGAGGCCCTTTTGTAGGATGTCCACATCGTTAGGAGATTTGATTATGGCTCCTAGTTTGCAGTCATCTGCGAACTTTGTTATCCAAAGACCTTCTGGTGTTTGGTATCTACTTCTCTGAAGTACAGGCTAACAGGAGAGGACCTAGGACTGAACCCTGTGGTACTCCACTTGTCACTGGTCTGAAGTTGGATTCAGAGTCTGCTTCTTTCACAGTGTGGTTCGGTCAGTGAGCCAGTTGACAACCCATCTTGTGACATAGGGATTTATACCTAGTTTAGTGAGTTTGTCTATAATTCCAGAGTGGGGGATGGTGTCAAAAGCCTTGGCGAAAGCTAGATAGGCTGTGTGTACCACCTTACCCTCATCTACAGCTTTGGTGACCGCTTCAAAGAAGTCTATCAGGTTTAGGAGACATGATCTGCCTTTTATAAACCCAAACTGGGTAGGGTCCAGAGTTTGGAGATTACCATTGTCATTGTTTATAACTTCCATGATGATACGCTCCATAGCCTTGCAGACCAGGCTCTTCAGGCTAATGGAACAATTTAGTATTTGTTTACTACTATTACACCACCACTCCTTGTTCTTGCTATTAAAGTTTCAGTTCTGTCTGTTCTCAGCTGTTCACTGTTTCTACTAACAAATTGCTGTATATCCCACGCAGGTAGCTTTATTAACACTGTTGGTCTGCCAGTGGCCTGTTTCATGACTGAAAATGGTCTTCAGAACACTTACCTTACCCAGTTAAGAAATGTGAAAATTAAACTAAAAAAAAATAAACTTGTATCTGACTACTTACATCACCTGCTCAACTATCACTCTTCCCCCTAATCAGCAGCACCCTTGACATGGCTTAATACTTAGCAGCTACTTCAGTCAGTACACTATATTTCAGGGTGATGCTTATTCCAATTGCAGAGTTATGATGCGATTTATGTCCTTCAGTCAGTACACTATACTTCAGGGTGATGCTTACTCCAGTCGCAGAGTTATGATGCGATTTATGTCTTCAGTCAGTACACTATATTTCAGGGTGATGCTTATTCCAATCGCAGAGTTATGATGCGATTTATGTCCTTCAGTCAGTACACTATATTTCAGGGTGATGCTTATTCTAATTGCAGAGTTATTGCGCAATTTATGTCCTTCAGTCAGTACACTATATTTCAGGATGATGCTTATTCCAATTGCAGAGTTATGATGCGATTTATGTCCTTCAGTCAGTACACTATATTTCAGGGTGATGCTTATTTCAGTCACAGAGTTATGATGCGATTTATGTCCTTCAGTCAGTACACTATATTTCAGGGTGATGCTTATTCCAATTGCAGAGTTATGATGCGATTTATGTCCTTCAGTCAGTACACTATATTTCAGGGTGATGCTTATTCCAAACGCAGAGTTATGATGCGATTTATGTCCTTCAGTCAGTACACTATATTTCAGGGTGATGCTTATTCTAATTGCAGAGTTATTATGCAATTTATGTCCTTCAGTCAGTACACTATATTTCAGGATGATGCTTATTCCAATTGCAGAGTTATGATGCGATTTATGTCCTTCAGTCAGTACACTATATTTCAGGATGATGCTTATTCCAATTGCAGAGTTATGATGCGATTTATGTCCTTCAGTCAGTACACTATATTTCAGGGTGATGCTTATTCCAATTGCAGAGCTATGATGCGATTTATGTCTTCAGTCAGTACACTATATTTCAGGGTGATGCTTATTCCAATTGCAGAGTTATGATGCGATTTATGTCTTCCGCCAAAAACAGCTGGCTGAATCTCAAATTAAAACTAAACCCTAGGATAGCACAAGGCAAAAGTAGGATCTGAGCAGTCTTAACATATTGTGATATCTTCAGCCAAAGCATGCTGGAACTAAACATCAGGGGTGACAGACTGTGTCTCATCCTTCCAAAATAAGGGACCACAAAGTGTACAGAAACACACTCATCCATGCACACATGCATATTTTGCTCTATATATGTGGATATGTATATGTATTATATGTATATTATACTTATATGTATTTATAGTCTACATATATGTATACATACAAATAAATATAGTATGTATAAAACAGACAACATGTGTTTTCTACTAAAGGATGAACAGAAACTGTTCAAAGCAAAAATTATCAAAAAAAGGAGACTGAAACACTGATCATCCAAAACTAAAAAAAAAAGGAAAATAAATAAATAAAAGTATTTTTCCCCACACCCACTACACCTTCTGCAACTTATATATACCGACTCTAAGGTCCCATAACGGTGGAAAATGACAAATTCCCCAAACTCACTTTAGTGTGATTTTGCACAACTGAATAATGGAGCTGTGTGATCAAATGAACATTTGATCACTAATGCCATGGTTCAGTCCATTTAATGAACTCAGTCTTTGAACAAATGTATGCACTCATACATAGTGGACACTAATAAAGATATGTGATAATAATATATAGACATTCTGAAGAGTACACATTTATTATCATCACCCTGCCTGTGTTAATAAAAGCTTATGACTTTACTCACAGCATCAAGCATTTAACCTCTTCATCATTTAAGAAAACCCCACCTTATTTGCACTACAATGAAAAACAACACAGAATGCACAAAAACACATGCATAAAATTTGCCAAAACACCACAAATAGCTAACATAATATCTTAGAAATTAAATGAAATATTATCAAGGTGAAAACAACTAACACATAAGAACAAACAGTAAGATAAATCACAAATTGCAATTAGCCAGTCAGAAAGCAGCATTACTGGCAAAGCAGACCAGAATATAAAAATCTACCCTAAAATTAAACTTGTGAAAAAAGTAACTATGAAACACACATATCTGAATACAATGTTCAGTAAACTTACTAAAACGTTACAGAATTACCTGATGTTATTAAAACAATAAAACTTTCTTCAGACTTAGGAGCAGAAAACACTCCCACAAGGTAGCCTTTTAATAACAAACATGATAACATAAACTACGCCTAACTCAATAGATAATTTGCACAATTATAGCATCTCACTGAAATGAATGGCAAACAGTAATCCAAACGAAAAATAATGGAATAACAATTAAAATTAAACATATGGGGGTCTTGTTTGTTTGTTTGTCTTTTCGGCTTTTCCCGGTTAGGGGTCACCACAGCGGAACTCCGGTCTGCTAATGATTGGCAGTCGATTTTTATGGTGCCGAGTTGCCAGCCCAACGCCCAACCTTCAACAAAGGTACGCCCATTCACGCATGTCTTTCGGCGGCCACTCGACTGCGGGGAGGACATGCAGACTCCACACAGAAGGCACTCCAGCCGAGAATTGAACAGGAGAACCTCTTGCTGTGAGGCAACAATGCTACCGCTGTACCACCGCAGCTTGGGGGTCTAGTTTATGTGATACGTGAAATATCTTGCACTGCACTGACTTATAACTTTTGACTTTACCACTCATCACAAAACCCATTTCCTAAACTTAAAAGGTGCAAAATATTTCATGTATTATTTACCTGATATCAACATACTTCATACATATCTTATATAATTTCACCTGTAAAAACACCACTGCTCCTGTCACAGGCTCATCTTGCAGAAAACTAGTACAGCTTCAGTTTGAGTGACCAGTACCAGTTCATGTGACATTACTTAAAAATACGTGACACAAGCAGTACTTTTTTGGACAGAAGGTCAGTCATGGCAGGCACAGTAACTCAAAAAATGCAGTTTTGTACAAGTCTTCTATCGGAGAAGCGGTCTATTCCCTCACTACAAAAAAATGCCAGTGATGCTCGACATCATGCACTTCAAAAAGAGCAGCTCAGTTTTGCATTTTCTGAAATTTACTTCATGTGATTCTTTTTGTATTATTGAAACAGGGACAAAGCCTGGTCAACAGCAAATATATTGCAGGTAGTATTGGACATAAATAGGTTACTAATCTCAGCATCTCATAACTCTTGACATCTGACCTACTCTACATAAAATGGCAAGCAACGTAAAAGACAAGCAGATTGCAAAATAGATTGAATCTGACATTAAATAATCCTCTGATGCTGGGAACAAAAATGCTGTTCCAAACTTAGAAAAGATAATCCCACCTGTAGTCACATTAGCTTCCTTCTTGCTTTGTACAACAGATTATAGAACCTAAATCTTTCTTGTTAAGACAAGCAGATAAATGATGTGGCTTAAGCAGGTTTAAGCAGGGATTCCCTAACTAACTTATTTCTAGGAACTTTGCAGAACCAGCCATATGAATTAAACAGATTACAAGTATTCTTAAATTAAGCACCATCTTTCTCAGAACTGCCAGTACCATAACATCTAATCACACATGTATTTCTGCTCTAAAGAGAAATCCTGCAAGCACATTATGGAATGGCACAGATCTCCAAATCCTATGCCATATTGTTTTGTACCATGCATAACCACATAAAAAGCACACAATACTAATTATTTAAAGCATATGACCATGGGAGCTATATGACTGACTGCAGTTTAAAAGACTGTTGTCACTCAAGAAACAAATTTATCAAAATATTTACAGCAGGAAAACTGGAGCACCAGGAAAATACTAAAAAACTTCACCAATAGGACAAGTATAAATTCTTGAGAAAGAGATGATGTATTAGCAATAAAGCATATATTAATGAGAGCAAAATTTAGTAAGGAATATTTTAGAAGGCTAAAGCTAGTATTGAAAAATACTTCAACATCTAGGAGTAAACTCCAAATTATCAATTACCTTGTGCTTCCTGAACAGCTTGGTGTGACTTACTGACCCCTTGAAGCATTCAATCAGAAAGAAAACTGCTTCATGCTTTTCAAACGATATATAAAGCACAGTACATAATATTATTACTATACATATACACACTATATGTACAGATCTATAGTACCATACCTCTGAATTGTACAAATTTTCCCAGAATGTCCATATTTTTGCCTTATATATTTGTCCTGTTTCTCATAAAATTGTGGTTTCTGAAAAATCATTGGCAAATCACTGAGGAATGAAGTTAGAAAATAATGACAGACATTTGACGTTTAGACTTAATACCCTTCAGAATGTTCATGCTAATACATAACCTGTTACTCTATCAACTTTCTAAGTTTGTAAGAGCAATATTTACAAATTGTCTCTATTTTGGGGCCTTATCCCCCATTATGTATGGCTTTGTCCAGATTTCTTGCTCTAAGAGATTGAGAGATACGAGTAGAACTGTAAATGTTTAAAGACATTGGGCAGGAGTCACGAAGGCTTGCACGGAGTGTAAGAGACTTGTAACACTCCATGCAAGCCTCGCGATCCAGGAACAGCCCTAAACTCCGTGTAAGAGACCAGCTAAAACGTCCCTTACACGGACTGGGCGTGGACATGCTAAATACCTCACTTGCAGCCGAAAGGTATGCAAATGAGGTATATTAGCGATCCACGAAGCAGAAACCAGCCCGTGTAAGAGACGTTTTAGCTGCAGAAATGTACTCAGTTGACAACTGAGTACATTTCTGCAAATTTCACAACGGAGCCATGTCAGCTCCAAATAAAGGGTGCATATGTCTCAGGCAGCATGCCAATGGCCAAATATGTGGCCATTAGCAAGGTAACCCGATGCAAAAATAATAAAAATATAATTTTTTTTTTCGGTGATCGCCGATGTTTAAACCAGCGCAGCCCAGCTAAAGCGGGCTGTGCTGTATAAAACATAAAAATGAAGGTTATAAACCCACAAATGTGGGTTTTATGCAATACATGGAATGACAATGCAGGGACCAGCAGACCAAAAACAACATGGCCACCGTGTAGTGGTTGCTAAGGGGGGAAGCTGAGTGTAAGAAATGTAACTAAGCATTAGTAGGCAATCTCATGTAAATGAGGGTTAGGATACTGAATCTCACAGTCACATAGCAAATGAGCACAGTCTGAGTAGTGTAAGAGATACATAAGGGGGAGGAATAGAGTAGGAGATAGGTGACATCACAGGGGACTGGTAGAAAGAAATGCAGTTCATTGGAGGTCAGTGTAACATGACAGATGACAGACACAGATCAGGGAAAGAGGAGTGCCACAAGATAAGCATGGGAAAGTCAAGAAATGGAAGGTGTACACTGTTACTTATACACAGATCAGGGAAAGAGGAGTGCCGCAAGATAAGCATGGGAAAGTCAAGAAATGGAAGGTGTACACTGTTACTTATACACAGATCAGGGAAAGAGGTGCATAAGATAAGCATGGGAAAGTCAAGAAATGGAAAGTGTACACTGTTACTTATACACAGATCAGGGAAAGAGGAGTGCGGCAAGATAAGCATGGGAAAGTCAAGAAATGGAAGGTGTACACTGTTACTTATACACAGATCAGGAAGAGGAGTGCGCAAGATAAGTCTGGGAAAGTCAAGAAATGGAAGGTGTACACTGTTACGTACATCAAAGTTTCTTGCTGCGCATGCGTGCATATGACGCAGCGCCATGAAGTGCAGTAGGGCAGTGTGTGGCGTGTAAGGCAGACTGAGCATGTGGGAGCGTGTTGGTAGATGTTTAACACTGTTTGCGCTGGTGTGCGTGCGTGTAGGGCAGGCTGAGCATGTAGGAGGCTGTTGGCAGACGTGTAACACAGTTTGCATGGGTGTGCGCGTGTTTTAACCCGAATAAGTAGATTCTGAACCGTGTAAGCACGTGTGCGCGCGTGTAAGCCACTGTGAGCGTGTTTCTGCTAGTATGCACGTTGCTCCCCCCTGAGGAAACAGAAAGGAAAAGGGAAGCAACAGCATTAGTAGGAAGCTAGCAGGGATTACTGCTAAAGCTAGCAGGTGAAAACAATTAGAAGCAGGCAATTACACAGGCAGAATAGTAGCCCAGCCCAGCACTTAAAACTCTGCAAACAGTAGTGCAGGATGTTTCTCTTAAGAGACACTGCAAGACAGGAGTAAGCTAACAGAAGTGAAAACTGAAAAAGCTTCACTCAGAGCAGAAATGTTAGGAGCTGCCATAGCTGTCATAATGAGACATAGGCGACTTGCTGAGGGTGGTGACAATGCAGATGGTGCCAGACAACCCACACTGAGGAGACGGAGAAGAGTGTACAGGCCCAGGGTCACCTACCACGGGTTACATGAGCTGGAGATAGAGCGCTATAAAGTGGACAGAGCTCCTGCAGCAAATAGTTGAGCTGTGCAGGCCACGCCCCACACACAGAACCAACAGAGGGGAACCCACCCCAGTGGAAACCAAGGTATGTGTTGGCCTAAGAATACTAGCAACA
The DNA here is from genome assembly GCF_019279795.1 of Protopterus annectens. Lineage (NCBI taxonomy): Eukaryota > Metazoa > Chordata > Ceratodontiformes > Protopteridae > Protopterus > Protopterus annectens. The sequence continues at coordinate 2,688,490 of NC_056732.1, forward strand.
GGTACCTTCCAGAGACCAACTGGCGATATGATGGGGATATCACAGGCATCAGCCTCCAGGATACTGCACCAGTTCCTGGATGCCATGTCAGCACATGCCAGTGATCATGTATATTTCCCCAATGCCCGTGAGGTATTGGCCAGCAATATGCGTCTCTTCCAGCAAATAGCGGAATACCCTGAGGTAGTGGGTGCAATAGACTGCACGCACATACCCATCAAAGCACCAGCCAGTGAGCAGGGTAGGGCCTACATTAACCGCAAGGGCTTCCCCTCCATCAACTGCCAGGTCGTGTGTGATGCCCAGGGCATAATAATGAATGTGTGCTGGCTGCCCTGGGAGTTACCATGATTCCCACATCTGGCATTTGACGCAGCTGTACCAGACATTTGCCAATGGGGACATCCCACACGGACACCTAGTGGGGGATGCAGGTTATGCACTGGAGCCGTGGCTGATGACACCCATCAGAAACGCACACACCTGAACAGGAACGCCATAACGAGGCACATGCACAAACACGTAATGTAATAGAGCGTGTGTTTGGGCCGCTCAAGTCACGGTTCCGGTGTCTGGACACATCTGTTGGAGCCTTGCAGTACACACCAACTACATGTACCCAAATTGTCATGGTATGTGCTATGCTACATAATATGATCTTGCAAAAACAGCTGCAGCAGGACCAGCATAGGGCTGGGCCAAACAGCCCCCCACCATTGCCAAGGCCATCAAAGGCAGAGCGTGACTCGGAGGAGAAACAACCTGAGCCTGCCCCAGTAGGCAGAAGGAGGCATGCCCAGTATGCCCTGGCCTTGGCAAAGTGGCAACGCATAGCACATACACTGGCTCAGTAGGAACCCTGGGAATGATACCCCCTCTGACTCACTCAAATAATAACATGGATGCCTAAAATGACATGACCTGCTCACAAACATGTACATGTAATATGCGCATCCGACGGAGGCAGCCCTGCAGCACCACCTGAGGCATGAATGCCATCTGTTAAGTAATGTAACACCATGTACTATATGCACACCTGAGCACCCTAACATCCACCCTCACCAAGCATGAAGCCACAAAATGACGATGGGATGATCAAGTGCAATAACTGGCTGAAGTAATGCAGTTAGTCAAAGGGGAGCCAATGTGTTTCAGGCTGGGAAGACATGCGGAGCATGACATGATGCACCACCTGCTAGGGGTGGCGTGCACCTATCATTCCATGCCCCATGGATACTGGCAAAGGCTGTCAGTACCCACAGCATGCCCTGAATAGGTAAGTCTCAAAACACAAACCCACCTTCATAGGTACCACAAGGGATAGGAACCTATATGTAATGCTACCCAATGCCAGAAGTCTAAACAGCAAGATTTGTGCAGTGTAAATGCACACAGTATGGAGAATGTAGATATCAGTCCTGTAATAGAGAACTGGGTCAAGGCTCACATCAGCACCCTAACACTACCAGGTCACACCTCATACTGTGCTGTACAGCCACAAAACATGGAACAAGCTACAAAAGGAGGGTGACTAGCAATAAATGTCAAGGATAACCACACCCCCATGTTGGTACCACAACAAGAAGCAGCATGGATTAGCCATGGTCAAATACCAATGGCTAAAACCGCCTCCCAGTATATAGCCTGCTGCAGACTACTGTCCTAATACCAGGAACTGCACCTGGCCTATGTTAGAATACATGAATATATCAAGCCCCCAAAACAACATTATATTGCTTGAGTGAAAATACCCAGACATACACCGGGAGCATTATACTACCACCAACACAGTCGGAGAAAAGATCCCAGAATCCATAAACAAAAATGCCCAGGAACAACGTACCACTCCCACAAGAGGGGTAAGCATACTGGATGTGATAATCAGCAACATCGGTACTGGATGACAAGATGAGAAGTGTATCCTTCACTGGTAAGACCAGACCATAGAGTAATCACACTGGATATACACATCCCGACCCCAGTCCCTGGCCAGAATACCACAGTGAAAAACATGTGTAAAGCATAGGTTGCAGCCCTCCAAACCGATGTGGAATCCAAGAAAGGCCCTGTGCAAGTGCAGAATATGGGACACACCACAGAACATGTTATATAGGCATTCCATGAACACAGCCAGGAATGCTTGGAGTATGCAATCACAAATAACAACAACACACAATGCCATACACGCAGGCATCTGGCATGCTGGACTCCAGCCATTACCAAACCATGCAAGACAATGAGGAAGCTACCACATGATAGAGCAAACATAAAAAGGGAAGTAATCACTGACCAGTAGTATGGCAATAACATATGTCCACACATGCAATCCACTAAGTCCAGCCACAATAAGTAGAATCTGTGAATCCAGAGGCAATGTGACACCTGTCCCAAGTACACAGACAACCACAACTCCCCCCAATAAATACAAATATATGTGATAGATGCAACCATGTATCCAAACCAGAGGTTGAGCTCCCCCAACTCAGTACTGTCAAAACTAGTCAGGAGGAGAAGGTAACCACATACACCACAAACCCAGTCCCACATAGACCTACCACAACTGTAAACCAAACACATAAACACAGAAAAACATTCCTGGAGGCCCTAATTACAAACACACCACACCAACAGAAGCCTCCAAAGCAGATCACAAGCAACCACAACCTCCAAACATAGCACATGCAATGCATAGTACACAAAGCTGGTGTGCCAAACAGTCACAGGCCAGAAGGAGAAACAACATGCCTGATACAGTTGTAATAGGTGTCTGTATAGGCAGACACACTGCTGTCCCACTCACCAGACTGAACAAGGGAAAGGGTAGAGTAAGCTGCCTATAGGCTGCCACAAAATGCCACATAACACAAGTACGCAGGTCACCCCAAAGCAAGCAGAAATATGATGCACTCAATGTCCATGCTGGTGTGAATGACCTGAGATGTACCTCCCTGGTCTACATGAAAAGAAACATGGATGATCTCTCTGAGTATGTACCGAAGGCCGGTATGACACTGGCCATATGCAGCATCCAACCCTCACCAAGAATGATGCCACAGTACAAACACAGAATGATCATGTTTAACAGCTGGCACAGTTACAGCTGTCAGTCCAAGAGGGTCTAATGTCTGTCTGCTTGAGATGTCAAGCATGACAAGCCATGCTGCTGTTCCAGGGATGGCTTGCACCTGTTAACCCTGTGTGTCTGGATACTGGATAAGGCCTTTGCCACCTCCATAGAGCCGTATGTAGGCAAGGCCAAAAAGACTACCCACCACTCTAGAAAACATAAGTGGTAAGAAACATAAGGGTAATGCTGACCAATGCCAGATGTGTAAACTGCAATATGCATGCCCCTGAGGCACTTCCCATTATGGAGAACATCGATGTCTGTGCAGTGACAGAAGCCTGCTGCAAGCCTAGTGATAGCACACCAGCACTACCAGGTTATACCACATATCATGCGTTATGGCCCCAACACCTGGACCAAAACATCAAAGAAGGGGGAGTATCCATATGCAGCACAGACACCCATACGGCCAGGTAACTGACAATGCACAAAGCAGCGGAGACCATCCATGTGCACCTAAGTGTAGTCAAAACTGCTGTACATTCTGTAGCATGCGACAGACCACACTCTCACACACAAGAACTCCACCCAGACATCCTGAAGACACTGGACAGTATGAATGTCTCACCAAATACCAGACAAGGTACACACAAATTAGCACATAGGTGGCAAACCATTATGTATGCAAGGAGTAATCAGGGACCTAGGGACACAAGTCGACAGTAATCTGTCATGTGACACTCACAATGCCAATGTGGCTAGGAAGATTGTCGATATTGGACACCGTATCATGAAAGGATTCACATCTACATCAACAGAGGTCACTATGCCGCTGTACTGTTCCCTTATCAGACCCATAATCTAGTACAATGACTCATATGGGACCGTACGTGACACCTACAACGGTTCGGAAGACCTCATAGTTACCCAACCAAGAGGATAAAGGGTGTGAAATATATGTCATATGCTGCCTGGCTGTAGACACCCCAGCAGAATGCAGTCACATACTGCCTACACGGAGGCATTGTATGTCTGATGTACAAGGCCATGTCCAACACAGGAGTAATGGACATGCTCCACCACAGGAAATCAAAGCCATTGGAGCTGTGAGAGTGACAGATGTCAGCCTCAACACATAATGAAATAAGATGTGCTGGAGGGACAGATACATAACCCAGAGGCTACCCACACCCAGAAACTGGATCCCAATCCATGTTAGGCAGAGCCCCTCACTGACACCCCTCAACAGGAATATTGCCAAGTGGATAGATGATCGTACATGTATACTGGGGGTCTTCACTGTGTCACGACCAGACAGAGGCACAGTAAAGAAATTCATAAATGGCCATAATAGACACATAGCAAGGGGTGGCGAAAGACACACACACTCTGGCTAGGCTTACTAATGCCCTAGGGTGGATAGCCTATATGAACCTATGAAGACACAAATTGTACAGGACACTAAGGATAATCACAAGGCTTACTTAACTGATGGTAGAAACCATGTTGGGCATCCACAGATATGCTCCGAATCACACAGATATTACAAACAACATACCAAACACACACACATATTGCTAACATACAACCTGACAGGTGCAGTGCAAACACCCCCCCCCAGAATGCAAAATATCTATCCCAGCAGACTGCTGGTCCCCTGACATTGCAGATGCTGAGGTAACAGCCATCAACTGCAAAGCAAAACACACAGCAGCAAAGGTATGTGATGGTGTCCTGGGCTGAGGCCAACATGGACTCCAAGAATAATGGAATGCCAAATCACACTACTGCCCAATGTCAGCCTTACCACAGGATATGTACCCAAAGAGCAGTGTACAACAACAGTGGTCCTTCACAACAAAGGTGTTGCCTGAATGGATACTGCAAACTACCACCCCAGGATCCTGACAAGCTTGGTCTGCACAGCTATGGAAAGGATCAGTATGTACCGCAGACAGAAAGCTATTGTGGACCTACTGATACTGGACCCAACACAGTGTGGCTGTCGTAACTGCAGATCCTGCCCCTAAACATGTTTGACCCATTTGAAGCAGTCATTAAGGTCACTGATGAGGGCAATGTGGTCCACACAGCGTAGTTGGACCGTGCATATGCTTCTAGACAATACCCTACGAGTTCAGTATGGATATGTTCACCAGCTTAAATATATACCCCTATGTCAGTAGAGGGGTTGCAAACCAGACCAAGGACAGAACTGACATGGTCAGACATGCCGCATCCATGTCAGACTACAAAGCAGATATGAGTGGCATCCCACAAGGCCTGGTCCTGCCCCCCCCCCGTTCTGTATATATGTCCCATAGGTATAGGCCAACATGGAAGGACTGTGACTGAACATGTATGCAGAGGAGTACAAACAGCCCACCACATCCGACCCCCAGCTGATACAAGCAACCCACAAAAGGGCCACCTACAAACAGAACGCTGGAGCCATAGCCATGTCAGCAAGCTAATTGCAGAACTGTGTATAGTCAACCACCGTGGATATGCAGTAAGTGCCCACAAATTACCACACAGGTGTTAACCCATTACGTACCTAACATGTAATGAGAGACCTGGGGACAAAAGGTGATAGATATCCTGCACTGGACAAACATGTGGCTGTAGTGTTCGCAGAAACATATACTATATACCCACCCAAACATGAAGGTTGGCAGATGTAGATAAGGGGATGTCACTGTGGCTCTGCAGTCATCCTCCATCAGCGTCACAATTGACTATAATAGCCCCTGTGGGATATACCTCAGCAGACACCTCCATCAACTGTAAAGTCCACAACAGTACCCCACCAGGAGTAGCAAAGAGCATGAACAGATGCCATGTGTTGCCTGAGTAAACAAACTGCAGCCCCACACACCGCCATACTGCCCAGCTGCAGGCAAGCTGTGCCTGATGTATGAAGCCATGTCCAACCTGGAATCAATGAACATGCTGCACCTTGTACAATCTGAATGGCAGTGAGCTATGCACATGAGAGACCTGAACCCCAGCACTGACATACATAGGACAAGCTGTACAGAATGATCCATAACACAGAAGGCACCCCCACTCTTCAGTAAACTCCCGGTACAGGTCAGCCAGAGAGTCACTTATCGACACCCCTCAAGAGGAATCCTGATGAGTGGATGGGAGATGGTAGGCTAACCCTGGGTATCACTGTTATGTCAGAGGTAGACGGAGGCACAGTATACTAACCATGACATATGTCATGGCAAACTCCAGTTACAATGTGTGTCGAAGGACAAACACACCCTGTGACTAGCATCAGAAATGGCCTAGGGAACATCGCTAGTGTTTGTCAATGTCCACCCATGTTGTGGAATACACTACCAATGTTGGACGAACCTGGTGTAGGTAGTCCATATCTGAACATAATGCAACATGGTCATATGTGCACAACTGGCCCCTACACAGTCTGTTGTGCTCACTATGAAGATGTCAAGCAGTCATAGGACTAAAGCCCAGGATACTGTCCACCACAGTGAAAGTACTGAACCAGTACACTATACGGTACTACAGTGTTAGGTCATTATGAAAGTATGTTGACAACTGTCTGCAAAGTATCCCATGCAATCCCTGCAGGCACAGTATAATCCCTGTTGTGGCAGACACGAAGCAGTTGGCCAGTTAGTACACAACATGACACCCAACACACAACCATAAACGTGAGATATTGTTGAAGTTCACACACACCCAAATATGTGGTGGACTTCAGAGTGCAACATATGGAAAGCTCACACTGGGCATGCTCGCACACTTTGATAAATGAGGCATATGTCAGACAACATGCCATGGAAAGGCTGAACTGGGCATGCTCACACACTTAGGCCATATCTCCGTTTAGCAGTTGGCCACACATCTGGTATTTGTACGTGTCAGTCCAGGAACCAACCACAACACAGCAATCTGCCCAGTGCACACAGTAAATGACTACAGAGACATAAGTGATATAGTGGATCGCCGTCATATGCAAACATCTTCCACAGATACACAAGTTGGTCATAGGAACAGGGAATGCTATGGCAATAAAGACCTGCAAACAGTGGAACAGCACAACAAATATTGTGCATCCGACAATTGAACATATGGGTGTAGAGGTCAATACTAGACTTGTTGCCCTAGGGAATGACAGCTCAGCCAGAGTGTGCTTGGCATCTGCATCCCCAGTACAGTAGGCTACTGTGCCACTGTAAAGTAGGTCACATAAGGCAACGTGTGAGGCTAGTGAGCTGTGCCTCTGTCAAGCAGGGGCACCGTGGAGATCCCAGGGTTTGAATGTGCTAAGCCACAGCCATGTTGTCGGTGTGTGCTGGAAGAGGGTTGCTGAGGATCTCTAACAGTAAGTGGCCGTCAATAACAGACTGAGGGGAGCCCTATCTGCATTCTTTGGACAATTCCACTGTCAACACTGTGTTGTGATGATTATGTGTGAATGAAGTGCCGTGCCGGAACTGTTCACAGATGTTCTCCCTCTGTGGGCTACAGCTCTGCAATGTATTAGCTCACTCTGTCTGTTGTACGGCTCATATATGGCTGGTGTACACCTGACAGGTGTCTTGTTGTGGAGCAGTCATGGGTATATGTGGGATAGCATGATCAATGCAAACCGTACACATGCTCATAGAATGCAATTGTCAAGGATTATGCAGTGGCCAGTAAAGTCCCCAGCATGGGTCCTCTGAAGTCGCCCACCCCAGTCTTCACAAGTGTAGAGTCTGCTTGTGCTAAATACAGTTTGTGTGCAGTGACAACCTTGCCTGGGGTGGAGATGGGATATGGATGTCCAGGGAAAGGTGGGTATGGTCAGATATCAACAATGGTGGTCTACCTCTGGTGTGGAACAGTGAGTACCCACGTTGCAGATGGACAGGTGCAATATGTATTCCCCCATGTGGCTGTGGTGTGTGGTTCTGCCATAGCACATGGACCCACAAATTGTAGTGGCTGTAGGGTAAAGTGGTAGAGGCCTGAATAGTTCTCACACACAATATGCCTGTACCTGATGTTAACAACTGGAATGGTGTATGTGAACACCTACATATCCCGGCACTGATCCCAGGGAAGCTAAGTGTGTGTCCTGGATGTGGGTGTGGTGCTCTGGACTGGCTGTGTTGTGTGTTACAGGTCCTGTGGTCACAAAGCATGGTATAGAACATAACCTGCCAATGCGATGTGCATATCTGACCCTGACGTAGGTGGCTGCAAATGCATATATATGCTATCCCCCACCTGACAGGTAGTACTACATGTACATACCTCTGTAGAAATAAAGATGTCAGCACCCTATAAATACTGCAGGTGCAGAACAGATGCCCAGTAATTCGGATAGTGCACTCTGCTAATGCGTCTCCCTCAACTGTCATAACATAGTTAGGTAGGGGTTTGAATCCTGCAAATGCTCAGTGTGTGTGTGTGTGTGGGTGAGTGGGGTTTGTGTGTGTGAAAGTCTGTGTGAGGGAAATGTCCCTTTTGGCAACTAGGAGAACACACTACAGGATGCACATTCCCCTTTCTAAACACTGATGATGTCAGCACCCTATAAGTACAGCAGGAGAAGGGAAACCTCCCAGTAATGCGAATAGCGCACTCTGCTAATGCATCCGTCTCGAGTGTCATAACATAGGTAGGGGTTTGAATCCTGCAAATGCTCAGTGTGTGTCGAGGGGGTTAGTGTGTGTGCAAGTCTGTATGAAAGAAATATCCCTTTTGGCAACTAGGAGAACACACTACAGGATGCACATTCCCCTTTCTAAACACTGATGATGTCAGCACCCTATAAGTACAGCAGGAGAAGGGAAACCTCCCAGTAATGCGAATAGCGCGCTCTGCTAATGCGTCCGTCTTGAGTGTCATAACATAGTTAGGTAGGGGTTTGAATCCTGCAACTGCCCAGTGTGTGTGGAGGGGGGTTAGTGTGTGTGCAAGTCTGTGTGAGGGAGATGTCCCTTTTGGCATCTGTGAAAGCACTCTACAGGATGCACATTCCCCTATCTCAGCACGGATGATGTCAGCACCCTACAAGTACAGCAGGAGAAGGGAAACCTCCCAGTAATTCGAATAGCGCACTCTGCTAATGTGTCTCTCCCGAGTGTCATAATATAGTTAGGTAGGAGTTTGAAACCTGTAAATGGCATGTTTCTGTTCACACACTACTATTATGGGAATCCACTAGTTTTGACAGTAATTCTAAATGACATGCTTTGTGTACTACACATCCTATATTCCCTTTACATTCATTCCTATTACATGTTATATTTATTTTAGCACAATGTTCTTGTATAAGAGTCATGGCTTAGTGGTAGGTCATACATACTGTTTCCAAGGACCTGGGTTCGGGACGGACAGTGGGATTTTATTTTGCTTTTGAATTGACTACAGGACCTGTCAATCAGAGTGACTAAGGCACTTTTAAGCAGTTGTAACCGGGTTAGCGCTGGTTTGCTGAGCTCACGATGCACTGGCTTAGCTCACAAGACACACGCACACCCGCTACAACCGCTTAACAGTGTACTCTGCGCCACCCGCTATTTTCTTTGAAAGAAATGAAAATGGGGAGACAGGAAAGTGTTGAAAAAGGGGTTACAAAGAGGGTAAGACAGTAGGGAAATAAGCTTGGGATTTGCAGGAGGGATGTAGGTAAGGCCCATAGCTGCCCATTTCTTCATCAGCAACAGCTGTGCATATGTATGTAATTTGGTGTGACATTTGAAACCTTCCACCCATGAGAGAGGTGTCAGGACAACAATAATACTTGTTGTACAGCCAATTGTAATTGATAGTTTCCATGTCCAGCAGACATGTGTGCGAAATGGGCAGCTATGTATGGGGCGTAATTTTTTTGTGGGTACAGATTGCCCTTTTTTTTTTTTTTTTTTTTTTCAGGTGAGAGTGGTATGTCAGGTGAAGGAAGTCGGTATAGCTGGGGAGGTAGGTTGGGTAGGTCAACAGACAAGACAAACAAGACGCATACAGGGCGTGTATGACACGTGTGGGGTTACACAATTGACGGGGATGGAGGTTTGGCTATCCAGAGCCCATGAGCCCACAGATGGCAACAGTGGAACTGATATCCCCACACATAGGCAGTTGCCACTGTTCCTTCACTGCCCAGGACGGGGCTGTGCTGGGGGCTGTGTAGGCCAGGCAACAGGCATGCCCGTAAGTTGTGCTACCTGTGCCTCAAGCTGGCGTAGGGGCCCAAGAACAGAGTCCTGGATCTCCCTACGCACCACAGTCCGGACACTACGGAGGGTGAGTGGTGGTTCTCCTCCGGCCACACTTGCAGAGGGGGGACGAGCCGCATCCCCTGCAGCGCTTCCACCCGCAGGTGACACAGGGCCACCGGAGGAGGGTCCAGACTGGGCACTAGTGCCAGGTGCACTCGCTAGCTGAGGTGGGTCCGCTGGAACCCGCCTTCCCTGTCGTCCTATGTTTTGCATTATGTCATGACAGTTTGCGTTAGTGACATATAATACCATTCACAATTAGTTGTAACAGCATGCATTAGTACTCCCATTAACCAAACACCCAGATATTCACACCATTGAACAGCGAGCATAACACATGCATAATTTGAACAGCAATACATAGTCCAACAACATGCAGGGTTGATTGATGGCAACAGGGCATCAGGTTTGGATGTATGAACAGGGCAGATGCATCAACGGACATGCAAATATATATGACCCAACAGGACAAGTGTCCAGGGGTGTTAATTGTGATTGCACATACCATTTTCATGTGGAATGGGTTATATGTGGTTATAGGGTGGGGTGAAGAAAATAATATTAACACCTTCGAATACCAATACATATGCTGTACATTTCTAATAGCTGCACATATATCAACATGTACCCAGGAATGGACAGCGCAGATGCCCATGGTAGAACTGATATTATGCCATAGTTAATTGTGATTTGGATTACATTGGTACTGCACACATATCAACATGCGCAAACATCCACATTGCATAGTCATTGTGGGCAACTTGACACCATTACTGTACATGTCCATCATTGCACATCACTACTTGCATTAGCTTCCCCCCTGTGCTACCCATGTATGTGGCTATCTGTTGACATCCTTACCACCGGCATGCAATAATGTGCAGCTGTTTCACTTTGGTACGTACTATGGGTGCAGATAACAATTCAGGACATTCATACGGTTACTGCATCAGGCATGCTGGGATATACACACAGTCATATCAGCACACTGTACTGTTACCAACATGATACTACTAATACACTTCTATGTAGTCACCCTGTGCATCAGCAATGTGTTTACCTGTTCCTGCAATGATGTTGGAGATTGCAGGAGGTGGCACAGTGTCATCATATGCACAGGGTGTGAATTAGGTATGCCTGAGTCTGCCACTGATACCACCAATTGCCATGTGTGTGTATGTGTGTTGGTGAGGGGCAGCAGTACAGGGTGGGGCACTGTTGGTGCAGTGTGTGCGTGTATGTGGTCGACCTAGGTCTTAACATTTTGCATGTGTGTATGCACACACACAGTTCCACCTCATGGCTGCCATATACAGGGGTTTGTGGACAGCCACAGACTGCACCTGGCAGGTCATACAGATCAGTGTCTGTGGGCATGGACACGGTACCTGTGCCTGGCAGGGGTGCTACGGACCGTATCCAGTACTAAGCCAGACTGGGTACTGTCATCAGAAGCGGGAGTGTGTTGACTGGACACAGGTCCCTGTTGGGACTGTCCAGAGCCACGTGCACGTGGTCTCCTGGGGCATTCCGATGACAGCACAGACCCAGCATGGCTGGGGCTGCTGCTGGCACTATGGTGGCGTGCGCGGGCCTGTTGTCCGCGCCGACTGCCAGCTGCTGCTGTTGCTGGCATACGGCCACGTCGACGCCGCAACCGCCCACCATTGCCCTGGCTCATGGACATTTGGTTGTGGAACTGCTGTAATATGTCCCCACAACGTCTGTCTATGACATCGGTGAAATTACGGACAGCATCCGCGATGTCACGCATACTGTCAGTCATGGCTGTGCGACATGCTCTCAGCTCCCTCAGACCCTGTCTGGTGTACCTTTCCATAAGCGACTGTGCCTGCATGACAGCCCGAAACATAGCTGAGGTTGACAGACCTCTTTGGGCACGTCTGCCAGAGGCAGTACATGGATGCTCCCACGAGAACCCATGGGCAACTGTCTGTGTGGTACCATCACAGGACCCTGCCCATGGCTGCTGTGTGGGGAAGCATGTGCCACAGATACCACATTACCCTGGTCAATGCCCACTGTATCCTGTCCGTCACCTAGGGACAATGGTGACAAAGGATGTACTGGCAGGATGACTGTGCGCAATGATGGGGTTGACAGCTGTGTACTGTCAATTGGCTGACCAATGGCGGACCCTGACACACCTTCCTGTACCATTACACAGATATCATCATTACCAGTACCTGTGGCACCAGATTCAGGTTCCCTGCTGCAGTACACCAGAGCAGCACCAGAACCTGTGGGAGGAAGACAGGAAACACAGTTTACAGTGTCCACACAATGTTACCAACATGTTCTAACTACAGTTTCCTATATGATAACTACTTCAGCTTGGTGATAGGACTCTTACTGCTACATTAATATACATTTTATTGTTCTTCATACACATTCATATCTAGCTTTGTTCAGCTACATCATCCTGCTACATTTGCTTTATATAGCTATAGACAACTGTGGATGTTTGGTATATCAGACAATCATACTATCTGCATATTGCAGACTGAGAGCAACATATCCAGATTTTGGGATACACATTCCAGCTGCAGCAACACTTTGAACAGATTTTGCTGTTTGGTTTTGCTTCTCACATGCATTTCATTCTGTACTGACTGCAGTATACTTTATTCAGGGGTTATTACTACTGTATTGCTGGATTCATGACACGTTCTCACACTCTCTCACTTGTTTTCATTTTACTATTCAGGATGGTACTTACTTCTAGGCTTTATTGACATGTTTTACCTGTAGTTATTACAATCCTTTCCAGCAATCTCACTTCTGTCATGTTTCAGTATTTCAACAGGGATATATTTCACACATGTGATTTGATCATCTTCTGCAGCTGTACTTTTCAGCCTGCTGCAGGTTGTGCACTATTTTATTACAGGTGGGGCATCTTTATTTCAGACTTTATTTCAGACATTTTCATTTTTCTGTTTGGATTACAGACTGCAACACACTTTTGTAATCAAGCAATACTTGCAAACACTTTTACACTGTTACTTGCACATTTTATTACTTAGTGACTACAGTGCACTCTTTTGCTAACTGTCATACTTTTATATTTCTTTACAGTTACTGGGAGTGGATTACTGACCTGCCTGGTGGCGCAACCGCACCAGCCTATCGCCATAGGCTCTGCGGTTCGCAGAACGGACACCTGCAGTTGTAATATAAATGAAGTAATATTGGAATACACATCTCCATAATATCAGCTAGTTTAATTTCTTACATACATAATTAAATGTAACTTACTCAGTAGTGGGGCATTGGGCATTTGCCGGGCCTCCTGGATTCAAAGGTTCAATTGGTCCTGCTTGCGTCTCTTCAGGTCCGCATGGTGGTGATGGACCTGTTCACCAGTCCTTGGAATCCCTGTGGCACTGGTGAGATCATGAGCCAACTGGTCCCACGCCTCAGCCCTATTTGCTCCCCACAGGACCTGGCCCTGCATAAGTTGGGCCTCATGATTATAGACTAGGAGCCAGACCATGCATCTGGACTCCTCAATGCCCCACCTCTGTGCTCGAAAGCAACTACCCTCACCTACTCCTGTCATTCTGGCTGCAAGTCAGTTCTACAATCATTTATGCTGTGTATTCCCGCCTATGGGGCTTATATAGGCCGTTTTTCCTGCACATATCTGTGATTGGCCATTTTGGAATTGTATCAACTTCACTAAACCTGCTTTGTCATGCTCCACTTTGTATTCATTCCTATATATTTGCTATTATTGCATTTATAGGTACTGCTGTCATGGCTTAGTGGTTCAGTACCTTGACTATGGTGTATAGTATCCTGGGTTCGAACCTGGCCACTGCTTTTTATTTTTTATAACTGTCTAGACAAGCTGAGGGGTGTGTCTGTGTAAAGACAGTTTTGATACGCCTTGCTCAACGTTGCCCGTCGGTTAGGTTGTTTGCGTGGTGCGCAGCTCCGCGCAAACGGGGTACGCTGGTTTAAGCCTCATTTGGCTGTCAGCACGCATATTACACTCAGCTCAGCTAGGGGCACATAGTTTCAGTGTGTTAAACCACTGCTCACCTACGGGCACTCATTTTGCACCTGTTAAACCACTGCTCAGCTACGGGCAGATGCACTCACCCTGTTAAACTGTAGCTCAGCTATGGGCACATTTGGCATTTTTTTATTGTTTTGTTACCTCACATTTCTTCAATATAAATGGGCTATTTCATTACATTTTACATAAAATGTGATTTTATATGTGTACATGTTTGTCAGGGACTTGTTTCGTGCTTATTTTGCTAAAAATAAAAATTGGTGTTGTGGGGGCTCGAACCATGAATGCCTGCTCTTCAGCCAACATCTCTACCGCTACGCTATTGCTTCTTGGCTTACTTTGAATATTTAGTTCTTATATGCTTTCCCACTGACTGCTAACTGTAGCTGCCCTACGGCACGCCACAGCAAACGAGCACTCATGGGCAAACATCTTTACGATTTAGAAAAAATTTATAACATGTTCATTTATATATTTTCTGTTCATAGTCTGTGGGGCATGTGTTGTGTTGTGTTTATTCACATTTCCATGGACTCTGTCATGGGTGTTTACTTTGGGCACTTTTACTCTTCTGGGGCGTGTCCGCTTACAGGGCTCGCCTACGGACATGCCCCCTACTGTCTTACACGGACCGTGTTAGCCTTAGGTGTGATTCAGCATGCTCTCATGAATATGCAGAGCATGCTGACATCACTCCGTTTAACTGCAGCCTCTGTGTAAGAGTTATAACTCTTACACGGAGGCTTCGTGAATCCTGCCCATTATCTATATATATATATATATATATATATATATATATATATATGTATACACATATACACATACACACACATATACACAAATACACACTATATGTAAAGATCTGCAGTAGTGGAACTGTACACGTTTATGGACAAATCACAAATTGCAATTAGCCAGTCAGAAAGCAGGATTATTGTCAAAGCAGACCAGAATATAAAAATCTACCCTAAAATTAAACTTGTGAAAAGTTATACATACATATACATATGTAATATACTATATGTATAGATCTGCAGTAGTGGACCTGTACACGTTTATGGACATTATACATACATATACATATGTAATATACTATATGTATAGATCTGCAGTAGTGAAGCTGTACACGTTTATGGACATTATACATACATATACATATGTAATACACTATATGTATAGATCTGCAGTAGTGGAGCTGTACATGTTTATGTACATTACACATACATATATAATATACTGTATGTATAGATCTGCAGTAGTGAAGCTGTATACGTTTATGGACATTATACATACATATACATATGTAATACACTATATGTATAGATCTGCAGTAGTGGAGCTGTACATGTTTATGGACATTATACATACAAATACATATATAATATACTATATGTATTGATCTGCAGTAGTGAAGCTGTATACGTTTATGGACATTATACATATACATATGTAATATACTATATGTATAGATCTGCAGTAGTGGAGCTGTACACGTTTATGGACATTATACATACATATACATATGTAATATACTATATGTATAGATATGCAGTAGTGGAGCTGTACACGTTTATGGACATTATACATACATAGTCCGCGGTGGTGGTGCTGTGGTAGTGTTGTCGCCTCACAGTAAGACGCTGTCTGGTTCGATTCACAGCTAGAGCATCTTCTGCATGGAGACATGCATGAATGGACATACCTTCATTGAAGGTTGTGCGTCAGGGCTGGTAACTTGGCACGTAAAAATCAACTACCAATCATTAGCGGACCAGAGTTCCGCTGTGGTGACCCCTAACCGGGAAAAGCCGAAAGACAAAGAAACAATACATATGTAATATACTATACATATAGATCTGCAGTAGTGAAGCTGTACACGTTTGTGGAAATCATCAGATCCAAACACAGTGAAAGTTCTAAACCATTAAGAAAACAAGTCCAAGGGCACATATTTACACAGATTAGCAGAAGCATAATTAAGGGATCAGGAATGGAAAAGAAACAGACAAAAAAATCAGGTGGCACCAGAAAATGCCAAAAACAAAACAAATAAAAATAACATGAGCAGAAGAAAACAAAAGAAACACATGGAAAGCCCACAATTACTCTGGCAATTATATGGAACTCCTGGAACAATCATGCTGCTCAAGATCTGACACATTAAAAGACTAAAGTGGGATGAATTTAAACCAAAACATGAAGGTTAAAATGACAGTTAAGTCACTGGACTAAATGCATGCTGGTTTACAAAGTCTGTAGAAATGACAGGAGATACAGACAAGTGCAACAATGTGGCAAGACAGTTGCACTGAGGATTATGCAAACACTGCAACCTACAGGTGACTGAGAAGCAATGGGATCATAAACCAGAAGGAAAGAATCACTGAAAATGAATAAGTTGTGATCACATGAGATCATCCAATATCAACAGTTAAACAGGAAGAAGCAAGAAAACCAGATATTGAAGTCAAAGACAAAAAGGTCAAAGGTTGCATTAATCTCTGAAACAGCAACACCTATAGCAATTACAGTCTTCTGTGAATTGAGAGACATAAAGCCATAAAATACCAGGATATGCAAGCTGAAACTAGAGCAATATGGAATAAAGACACCCAGAGAGTTCCAATTGTAGTAGGAAAGTACAGTTGTGTACCTACCATAAATGTAGATGTTCGAGTGTATTCACTGTTGCAGTCATTACAATTGAGTTATCCTGCTGGCAGGCTACCCGCAGTCGGCCTGAGTCCCAAAGTCTAGGTCCGGCGTCGGTTGCTGTCACCTCTTCCCTGATGTCAGTGCGCCAGGGGTATATAAGATGCAGCAGACGCCATTTTCTTCAGTTTTTCTTGCCCCAGATGTCAGGTGCCCCTAAAATGGTAGGCTAAATTATGCCAATAAGCATGCATGCACAAAAAACAACTTTTCCTTCATTTACAAGCAAATACACCACATAGGTTGTATAGAATAGAGAAGTACAGATAAGACCCAGCAAAAGAAAGGGGGATGGTGGGAGGGTAACCTGCACTGCAACAGTGAATACACTCGAACATCTACATTTATGGTAGGTACACAACTGTACTATGTTCATCGTGTTTCACTGTTGCAGTCATTACAACTGGGTTGAATCCCAAAGCTAAGGTTGGGAGGCTGGAGCTAAATAGGATTAGGAGAGGCTATAAGGCCCTGCAGAACTGCAGTGGCAAAGCCTGCCCTGGATTTAGAGTAGAGAGGTAAGTGATAGTGCTTTGTAAAGGTATGCACTGAACTCCAAGTTGCAGCCTCTAAGATGTCTTTGGTCGGTACTCCTCTGAGGAAGGCTGGTTGCTGCTCTGGTTGAATGTGGCCTAATGCCCTTAGGCACTGATTTGTCATGCTGTGAATAGCAGAAACGAATGCAATGGCCTATCCACTTTGAAATCGTCTGTTTTGAGATAGGCTTTCCTTGTGATGCTGCAGCATATGCCACTAGAAGTTGATCAGTCTTTCTGAAAGCTTTAGTTCTGTCCAAGTAGAAGCGTAGCTGTCTGTGAATGCCCAAAGAATGCAGAATTTTCTCACCCTTATTCTGTGGGTTTGGATAAAAAGTAGGCAAATGAATTGTTTGGTTAAGGGCCACACTGGACACTACCTTAGGCATAAATGTAGGGTTTGTCCTCAGCAAAACCCTGTCAGGATGGAAAATGATAAAAGGTTCCACAGCCATGAGTGCCTGTAGCTCTGAGACTCTTCTAGCGCACGTTATTGCTAGGAGCAGAGCTGTTTTCCAGGATAAGAATTTTATGTCAGCTGCAGAGGCTGGCTCAAACGGAGGCAGTGTGAGTTTTTCCAAGACATAGTTGAGGTCCCATGCAAGTACTGGTGCTGTCCTTGGAGGTCTTATGTTTTTGGCCCCTCTGAGGTACTGTCTCCATAACGGATGAGAAAACATAGGTGGTTCTGTATTGTAATGAGCTGAAATGGCAGAGGCATGAATTTTAATTGATGAAAAGGAAAGGCCTTTATCCAGCATCTCAGTTAAGTATTGAAAAATCTGAGGAATATTTGGAACAATCATGTCAATGCCTTGTGCTTGGTTCCAAGCACAGAATCTCTTCCATTTGTCTGAATAAGATTTTCTGGTGCTAAGCATCCTGGCCTCCAAAATAACATCCATCACTGCTTTAGAAAGAGGTGTGTCTTGAGAGGCTATATTTTCTGCCATGCCGCCAGGTTTAAGGTTTTGAGTTGACTGTGCAGTATCTGGCTGTCTTGTTGGGTCAATAAGTGAGGAATTTGAGGTAATGTCCAGGCTAGGCAGTGAGACAAGCTCTTTAGAATTGTGTACCAGTGCTGGCGGGGCCAGTCTGAGGCAATCAGTATCATTTTTGGTTTCTCTTGTCTGACCTTGAGGAGTACCTTGGGGAGGAGAGGCAGAGGAGGAAAAGCATATACTGTTAAGATTTTTCCAGCTGAAAGATAGAGCATCCACTTTCCATGCTTGCTTGTGATGAGTCCTTGAGCAGAATCTTCGTAGTTGGTAGTTGTGAGGGGAGGCAAATAGGTCTATGTCCAGGCATCCCCAGGTCCTTGTTATCATGCTGAAGACTTGTGTATCCAATTTCCACTCGTGGGGATCCATTAGATTTCTGCTTAGCTCGTCTGCCAGAGTATTTTTCCTTCCTGGCAGGAATTGAGCTTGCAGATGTACTTGGTAAGTCAATGCTGTGTGCCACTAGTTCATGGCTAGCCTGCAGAGGGGGTAGGAATGTGTGCCTCCCTGCTTGTTTATGTGCCACATGACTGTAGTATTGTCCATCTTTATCAGTAGTTGTCCTGGATGAAGTTGATCCTTGAAGGCTGTTAGGGCATTCTGAACAGCTAGCATCTCTTTTTGATTGATATGTAGATGCATTTGACTTGCGGACTATGTGCTCTGAATACATCTTCCTGCCATATGGGCCCCCCAGGCATAATCTGATGCATCTGTTGTCAATGTCTGCCTGGCTGTAGGTAAGGTGAATGGCTGTCCCATGTTGTGGTGACAGGCTTTTGCCCACCATCAAAACTCCTGTTGCAGGCAGGGAATGAGGGTAATTGTTTCCAGGCTGTGGCAATGTTGAGTCCAAACACTTTTTAGATACCATTGAAGTTTCCTCATATGCAGTCTTGCATATGGAATTAGCAGAATGCAGGATGCCATGAAACCCAAGGCCTGCAGAATTTTTCATGCAGATAACTGGGTCTTTGTTGCCAACATTTTGAAATAAGTAGTCAGTTGTCTGTGTTTGTCTGGCGTGAGATAAGCCATCTGGGCAGTTGTATTTAAGCTTGCACCCAGGAATATTATCTCTTGAGAGGGTGCGAGTTTTGATTTCTTCTCGTTTAGTGTGTACCCTAGACTTGTCAGTAATCTTTATACAAACGTCAGATGCTGTAGTAGAATGTCCTTGTTCTCCGCTTGAATAAGGCAGTCATCCAAGTAAGGATATATTTGTATTCCTCTGTCTGCAAAATGCAATTACTGGTGCCAGGCACTTTGTGAAGACCCTGGGCACAGTAGATAAGCCAAAGGGCAGTGCAGAGAATTGGTAGTGCATTGAGCCAGCTTTGAATGCGAGGTATCTTCTGCATGTTTGTCTGATTGGGACATGCAGGTATGCCTCTTTTAGATCTAAAGTCACAAGCCAAGCCTTCTTGCCCAACATGGGCAGAAGCTGCTGTAGAGTCAACATTTTGAATTTTGGAATATCCAGATATGTGTTTAGAATAGATAGGTCCAGTACTGGTCTCCAGGCTTTGTCTTTTCTGGGTACCAAAAACAGTCTTGAATAGAATCCGTGACCCTGCTCTTGTTCTGGTACTTATTGAATGGCCCTCATGTCCCTGAGGGATGAAACTTGTTTTTGTGCCCCTGCCCACTGATTGCGTGGCAGGTCTGGCATACCGTTTTGCCTTGGCAGGGTGTGAAAGTGGAACCTGTAGCCTTGTGAAACTATATTTAGAACCCATTTGTCCTGTGTGATCATGTGCCAATTTTGTGAAAAAAGTGCTAGCTTTCCCCCCAAAGGGGCTGCCAAAAGATAAGTGCTTGGTGCTGGAAGTGGAAAAGTACAGTTTTGTACCTACCATAAATGTAGATGTTCGAGGATTCCCTTGCTGCAGTCCTGACTATTGGGTATAGTCCGCGTCCCAGTCGGCCCGAATACCAGAGTATAAGGTTGATCGCCGGTCATGGCGCCTTTAGACTGACGCCAGTACGCCAGGGTACAATTGCGCATGACCTACGTCATTTCCTCAGTCTTTTCTTGCCCCAGATGTCAGAAGACCCAAAAAGACAAGTCCCAAAACAACCTGCACCAAAAACATGTACAATATATACAACAATATATACAAAAATATAAGCATGTAAACTCACCTACACAACCACCCAAACACAGAGGGGAAGGAGGGTAAATTGGACTGCAGCAAGGGAATCCTAACATCTACATTTATGGTAGGTACAAAACTGTACTATGTTCTTCGCCTTCCCTTGCTGCAGTCCTGACTATTGGGTAGAATCCCAAAGCAGAGGTAAGGGAGGCTGGCAAATTATAAAGTAGCAGGAGCTGACAACATGCCTTGTAAAACAGCTGTGGCAAAACCAGCCCTAGTCTTAGAGTATATAGGCAGGTGATAATGCCTAGAGAAAGTATGCACTGAACTCCAAGTAGCTGCTTCCAGAATATCCTTAGTTGCCACCCCTTAGAAATGCTGTTGAAGTGGCAGTAGCCCTAGTGGAATGAGGCCTAATCCCAGCTGGAACCTCTTTGCCATGATGGGAATAACAAAATGCAATGCAAAAGCCAATCCACCTAGAAATAGTTTGTTTTGACACAGGCTTGCCCTGTGAACTCAAAGCAAAAGAAACAAGTAACTGCTGAGACTGCCTAAAATTCTTAGTCCTGCTCAAATAATAACGCAATTGCCTGTGTACATCTAAAGTGTGCAAAATCTTTTCCCCTTTATTTTGAGGATCTGCAAAAAACGAGGCAAATGAATAGTTTGGTTTAAAGCCACACTAGAAACCACCTTAGGCATAAAGGAAGGATTAGTACGTAATGAAACCCTGTCCTTATGGAAAACCAAAAGGGCTCTACTGCCATAAGGGCCTGCAACTCAGACACCCTTCTTGCAGAAGTAATAGCCAACAGAAAAGCAGTCTTCCATGACAAATATTTCAATTCAGCAGTAGCTGCAGGCTCAAAAGGTTGTAGAGTAAGTTTTTCCAACACAAAATTGAGATCCCAAGCAGGAGTAGGAGCTCTTTGGGGGTCTTATATTCTTTGCCCCTCTAAGAAACTGCTTGAACAAAGGATGCGAAAACAAAGGTGGGTCACAATCATAGTGAGCTGAAATTGCTGCAGCATGAATCTTTATGGAAGAGAAGGACAAACCTTTGTCCAATAATTCAGTAAGATATTGAAGAGCCACACTCAAATTAGGCTCTGAAATCTCCAAATTCTTTGCTGTACTCCAAAATAAAAATCTCTTCCATTTTTCTCGCATTACACTCTCCTAGTACTAGGCCTTCTAGCTTCCATAATCACATTTAAAACTTGTTGAGGAAGCTGAGACCTGCTGTGCTTCAACACAGAATATGCCAAGCTGTGAGATGAAGAGATTGAAGCTTGACATTGAGCAGATGACCGTCCTTCTGAGATAACAGATGAGGAATCAGAGGTAAAGGCCATGGAGGCTTCTTTACAAGACTCCTTAGAAGTGGGTACCAGTGTTGCCGAGGCCAATCTGGAGCTATCAAAATCATCCTTGGCCTGTCTTGTCTGACCTTTAATAATACCTTTGGAAGAAGAGGCAGAGGTGGAAAGGCATAGACATGAAGGTTTTTCCAACTGAAAGACAGAGCATCCACTTTCCAAGCTGTGTGATGAAACCCCTTTGTGCAATACTTTGGCAGCTGGTGGTTTAGTGGAGAAGCGAACAGATCTATGTCTGGAGTTCCCCATGACACTGTCAATTTCTGAAATACATGAAGATCCAGTTTCCACTGTGGGGATCCATGATTTGTCTGCTTAATACATCTGCTAGGGAGTTCTGTGCTCCTGGCAGAAACCTTGCCTGAAGAGTCAGTTGCAGGCTTAACGCAGTCTCCCATAAAATCATTGCTTGCCTGCATAGAGGATAAGAATGTGTTCCCCTTGCTTGTTGATGTACCACATGACAGTTGTGTTGTCTGTTAGAATCAACACCTGCCCTGGAAGAAGTAACTCCTTGAACGCCATCAATGCAAACTGGACTGCTAACATCTCCTTCATGTTGATATGTAGATGCTGTAGTCTGGCAGGCCACTTGTCTTGTATCCACTTTCCATTTAGATGAGCTCCCAAGCAGTGTCCGAGGCATCTGTCGTTAAAATCTGACTCGCCTCTGGCCGGGTCACAGAGAGTCCCTTGTTTAGGTGACATTCCTGAGCCCACCACAAGAATTCCTTTTGAAGGCAAGGTATTATGTGAATGACAGTGTCGAAATCTTGGCAGTGCTGTGTCCATACATTTTGAGATACCATTGCAGCTTCCTCATATGCAGTTTGGCATTGGGAAGCACCAGAATACAAGATGCCATGAACCCTAATGCTTGAAGGACTGTCCTTGCAGTCAGCACGGACTGATGAGATAGTTGATGGAAGTAAAGTGACAGACTCTTTTGTTTGTCCCCGGTTAAAAAGGCCATCTGGGCTGCTGTATTCAGTCTCACACCCAGAAAGCACATGTCTTGAGAGGGTACTAGACTGGACTTTATTTCGTTCACAGAATACCCTAGGCATCTTAGCACTGCTATGACATATTCCAGATGCTGTAGAAGGTCTTCCTTTTCTTGAGCCAGAATCAGGCAGTCGTCCAAGTAAGGATAGATTTGAATGCCTTGAAGCCTGAAGTAAGCTATCACTGGAGCCAGAACCTTTGTGAATACTCTGGGCGCAGTAGATAAGCCAAAGGGCAATGCAGAGAACTGATAATGAAAATCTCCAGTTCGAAACCGCAGATACTTTCTGCAACTTAGCCTTATAGGCACATAGGTTCATAGGTTCATAGGTTCATACTAGGCTATCTGCCCGAGGGCATTTACAAGCCTAGCCCATCGTTTTGTGGCTTAGGCCACCCCTTTAGTATGGGGAACTATACCCATTATTTTTCTGTGCCTCTGTCGAGCAGTGACACTGAGGTAATCCCTGGGGTATATCTGCGATCTCCCATCCATTGGTCAAGATTTCTCTTGAACAAGGCCAGCGAGGTGCTCTGCCTCACATGTACCGGGATTTTGTTCCACAGCATAGGGAGTCTTTGGGTGATGAATCTATCCCTCCAGCACGCCCTATTAATAGCCGTGTCAAGGTTTAAGTCTCCGCCTTGTGGCTCTGATGGATCTAGATTTTTGAGGTGAAGCATATTCATCAAATCTGGGTTTGACATGGCCTTGTATGTTAGGCAAAGGTCACCTCTGAGCAAGTGGCGACTGAATAGAGCTGG
Organism: Protopterus annectens; assembly: GCF_019279795.1. Lineage (NCBI taxonomy): Eukaryota > Metazoa > Chordata > Ceratodontiformes > Protopteridae > Protopterus > Protopterus annectens. The sequence continues at coordinate 2,712,352 of NC_056732.1, forward strand.
AGTTCTTTCAGTCGGGCAGCATAGGACAGATTTTGAGACCCTTTATCCTTTTGGTGAGGAACTTTGTGGCCTCTCCAGCTGCTGCAAGTGTCGGGTCAGATACATTCGAATGGGGCATTGTACTCAATCATTGGTCTGATGAGTGATGAGTAAAGGGAGACTATGACCTCCCTTGATCTAGATGAGAATCCCTTCATGATAAGGTGGGCAATGTAGAAGGTCTTCCTAACTACTTTAGCTACATGGGTGTCGAATGACAGACTACTATCAACCTGGGTCCCCAGGTCCCTGATAACTTCTTCTGTGCTCAGTGGATTGCCACCTATTTGGTAGCTAGGGTAACCTTGTTTTTCCAAGGGTATGACTATGCATTTTTGGCATTTAACTTTAGGCCGTGGCTCTGGCACCAGTTATCCGCTTCTGTGAGACCCTTCTGAAGGATATCTGTGTCAGATGTGTTTTCTACTATGGCCCAGTTTGCAGTCATCTGCAAACTTTGTCAGCCATAACCCTCCTGTGTTTGCTTGTACTGAAAAGTAGATGCCAAACAAGAGTGGGCCCAGGACTGAGCCCTGTGGGACACCACTTGTGACAGGCTTTGAGTCTGACATGGCGCCAGCAGCTCTGACCCTGTGGGTTCTGTCACTCAGCCAGTTTGCAACCCATCTTGTGATGTATGGGTTGACATTTAGGCTGATGAGTTTTTCAATGATACCCGAATGGGGTATTGTATCGAAGGCCTTAGCCAGATCGAGGTAGGCTGTATGGACTGCCTTTCCTCATCAATGGCTTTGGTGACTGTTTCAAAAGTCAACCAAGTTTAAAAGGCATGATCTGCCTTTGACAAAGCCAAACTGGGTTGGATCCAAAGTCTGCAAATTCCCTATGTCTTTATTTATGAGGTCCATTATGATCCTCTCCATGGCTTTGCAGATAAGGCTTGTCAAGCTAATGGGCCGGTAATTTCCAGGGTCGGTGGAGGCACCGCCTTTGTGAAGTGGTACCACAGTTGCAGTGCCACTCCTGGGTAATGATCCAGAGGTAAGACTTTGATTAAACAGCTGTCCTAGCTGTGGGTTTAATTCCTCATTGAGTTCATGGAGCACACAGCCGGGGACACCATCAGGTCCCATGGATGCTGTGTTTTTGCTTTGGAGAGCAGTTCTCACTTGGGCTGGAGATGTTTGGGGGCTGCAATCGCTTGGTATAGACATCTCTCCTTTGGGGAGGGGAGAAGTTTGCACTGAACCTGTCAGCCAGTATGTTGGCAATGTCTGTAGGATCAGTAATCTTCACATCATTTTGAACTAGCTCTGAGCATATCTGGGAGTTTCCTCCCAGGTTTCTAACATAGCTAAAGAAGGCCTTATGATTGTCTTTTGAGTCTTTAGCTATTTTTCTCTCGAAATTTGCTTTGGATGATTTTATGAGAGCTCTTAGTTTTTACTTATAGTGATCAAGGGTGTCTTACCTTTAAGGATTTTGCTCTATCTTGTAGTAGCTTCCTCCTTTGTTGTAGAGTTTGTTTATGGCTGGGGTCCACCAGACTGGATGCTTGCCTTTGGTACAAAGAGTCTTTGTTTTGTTTGGGATTGCCTTATCCATGCAGTCCTGCAGGTGCTGGTAGAAGGCATTTGTAAGTGATTCAGCGGCTTGAGTACTGTTTTCCACCGCTCGGGGCCTTAAAGGAGACCACACTAGTCTTTAGAAGTGTGAAGTCGGCTTTGAGAAGTTCTTTACTGTGGTCTTTTATTTCAGGTGGGGTGGGATGAGGACCTCCAGCGAGATTAGTTTGTGGTCTGATCTCACCAGTGAGGGGTACACCTCCGTGTTGAACATTGTGCTCCCATGTTCGTGATGATGAGATCAAGTATGTTATCTCCTCTTGTGGGGATGGTGACTAGTTGTTCCATGGCATTTGAGTTTATGAATTCCAGGAACTTTTGGGCTAGGGTGTTTGGGCTTGAGTAGTGTTCCCAGTCTATATTAGGGTAATTGAAGTCACCTAGTATGATGGTGTTTGGTGATACATTTATCCCCTCTAGTGTTTTCAGGAAGGCCATGTGAGGTTCCTGAGTTTGTGAGGGTGGCCTGTAACATGCTACAATTTGCAGAGCAGTCTTGCCTATGGTTAATTGCACCTGGATGGTCTCCGATGCATCGTGCGTTGCCACCAGTCTTGAGGTGTGGGTGTCCTTGATGAATATGGATACCCCTCCTTTCTTGGTATTGTCCAGATTTTGGGGCCGGAACGCATGATATGAGGTAAAACCTGATAGCGCCGGGGTGCTCTCAGGAGCCTTGAACCAGGTTTCTGTCACAGCACAGACATCGATGTTCTCCATACTGAGAAGGGCCTCGAAAAGTGCATTTTGAGATTTAGACTTCTGGCATTGAGCAGCATTACCCTTAGTTTTTTCCTTTTTGTGTTCTAGGGTGGTAGGTTTAGAATTTGAGCCTTGCCTAAAAAGGCACTATGGGGTGGCAAGAGCCTTTGCCAATATCCGAATCCCAGGGTGACAGGTGCAAGCCGTCCCTTGCGAAGCAGCGTGGCTTGTCCAGCATGTCATCCCAGGCAGACAGACACTGGATCCCCTTTGAATGACACCAGTGTTTAAGCCAATTGTTAAAGCTGATCATCTTATCTCTGTATTGTGGCATCATTCTTGGTGAAGGTAGGATACTGCTCAAGGTCAGGGTCATACCTGTCTGGGCTACATAATCAGAGAGCTCCTCAATGTCTCTTTTCATGTAGTCCAAGGAGGTACGTCTCAGGTCGCTTACACCAGCGTGGACAATGACTGAATCATATTTGTACCTGCTGTTGAGAGACCTGAGTGCTATGTTATGTGGCGGATTCTAGCGCCCGACAGGCAGCTTACTGTGACCTTCTCCTTACTCAGTCTGGTGAGCGGGACGCCAGTGTGTCTGACTATGGAGTCACCAATGACTAGTGTGTCTGGCATTGTGTTTGGCCTTAAGGGCTGTGACTGTTTGACACTCTGACTGTGAGGTCTATGTGTTGCAGGTGTTGTGTTCTGAGGTGGTGGTTGTTTGGGTGTCTGCTTTGGTGGCCTCTGCTGTTTTGGTAGATTTTTGATCAGAGCCTCCGAGTATGTCTTTGTGTGTTTATGTGTATGATTTGAGGTTGTAATGGTAATATGTGAGACTGGGTCTATAGTGTGTGTGGTAACCTTCTCCTCCTGACTGGTCTTGCCAGTCCTATGTTGAGAGAGCTCAGCCTCCAGTTTGGCCGATGTAGTTGCATCTCTCGCATGTATTTGTGTTTTGTGGGAGGAGGAGAGGGTTGTCTGTGTACATGAGGCAATTGTAACATTGCCTCAATATTCCCAGGTTCACCAGCTGAGCAGGAGAGGACACTAGCAACTGATCCCTCGACATGCTAGAAGGAATAGACAAAAAACTTTAAAAGATTCCGGGGACGTGGGTGACCGAGAAATGGGGGTTGCCTTTTTGGGGTACTATCTATGACAAGAGTGCCGTATCAAGGTAATAAGTACTGTAGGAGCAAGTGCTACGTTTAACAGATAGAGAATAGTCTACTTGGAGTCAAGTAGAGATGATCTTTTTAATTATAGGATACGCTGATTAGATCAGTAGTATAGTTCGAGGAAGGTAGTTTTAAGGGAAATTTGAAGAGTGGACTTTAGGTAGCCCGAATAGTTTAAACCTGCTTAACCGGCGCTGCCCTAGTGTGCAACAGTAGCAACTCCAGGCTAAATCGCGCTAAAGCGTGCTTTATAGCAGGGGGCTGGAAAAGACAGGAAATTACCCAAATTGGCCAACAAACCACAAGTCACTGCCCTAAACCACTCCTCCGAGTGGAAATGAAGGAGTTATGGAAATGACCCCTAGTGGCCAATAAAACTACAGTTTCAAGTCAGTAACCACCTCTCCGGGGGGCAGGGAAGCTGCTCAATGTTAGTCACTCCCACTGATAAACACAGAGACCCTCCTTCAGCCCAAGCAAAAATGGCCTCACAGAAACTTTCAAACAGTTCAGGAACAGCAAGCCTGTAACTGAACTTTTTTAACTCTCAGAAAAGTGGGAAAAAAGCAAGATTTTTTTTTTTTTTTGTTTTTACAGAGATAGCAGAGGTTCACAAGTAATATCAAGTTATAACAGTGCAGTAAATGACCCCACACAAGAGTGCTAGGTCAAGGACAGAAAATATGCAAGTTTTAAGAAAAACGATTTAAAATTAAGTGCAAACAGGAAATTCAGCAAACAGCTTTTGGTTGTGCTCTAAATACAGCTACTAATACAGAAATCAAGTTTAACAAGCCAGAAAATGCTCAAGCTAGGCAGCTATGCAGAAAAACTTAGCAAATAAACAGAGAAAAATACTTAAAATCTCAAAAGTGGCTCCCTTCTTCTCTCAGCGTTTTTTCCTCTTGGAGGGTGCTTCACCAACAGCCAACAAGCCTGAAAAGATGCTCAAACCACGAGGCAACTAGGTTTTAAGAGAGGAAGATGAAGGAGTTATGGAAATGACCCTAGTGGACAATAGAACTACAGTTGCAAGTCAGTAACCACCTCCGGGGCAGGGAAGCTGCTCAATGTTAGTCACTCCCACTGATAAACACAGAGACCCTCCTTCAGCCCAAGCAAAACTGGCCTCACAGAAACTTTCAAACAGTTCAGGAACAGCAAGCCTGTAACTGAACTTTTTTAACTCTCAGAAAAGTGGGAAAAAGCAAGATTTTTTTTTTTTTGTTTTACAGAGATAGCAGAGGTTCACAAGTAATATCAAGTTATAACAGTGCAGTAAATGACCCCACACAAGAGTGCTAGGTCAAGGACAGAAAATATGCAAGTTTTAAGAAAAAAACGATTTAAAATTAAGTGCAAACAGGAAATTCAGCAAACAGCTTTTGGTTGTGCTCTAAATACAGCTACTAATACAGAAATCAAGTTTAACAAGCCAGAAAATGCTCAAGCTAGGCAGCTATGCAGAAAAACTTAGCAAATAAACAGAGAAAAAATACTTAAAATCTCAAAAGTGGCTCCCTTCTTCTCTCAGCGTTTTTTCCTCTTGGAGGGTGCTTCACCAACAGCCAACAAGGTAGGCTTCCTTGAGATCCAAAGTTACCATCCAGTGATCCTTGCCCAGCAGAGGTAACAGTTGCTGTAACGTCAACATCTTGAACTTGGGAATGTCCAGATAAGTGTTGAGGATAGATAAATCCAAAATTGGTCTCCACGTGTTCCCCTTCTTTGGTACTAGGAACAGGCGAGAATAAAATCCGAAGCCCCTTTCTGATACAGGGACTGGCTGAATGGCCCCTATCTGGAGTAACTGAGAAACTTGCTTGTGAGCCTCTTTTCTTTGTGGAGGAGGAACATCTGGCATGCCTTTGAAAGGGGCATTGTGTGGAAATAAAATCTGTAACCGTGATGAATGATATCCAGCACCCATCTGTCTTGAGTGATTAAATCCCAATTTTCTTTGAAAAGAGACAATCTTCCTCCCAAAGGAGCTGCCAGACGAGAATCCACTGGCAGCTGAAAAGGCAGGTCATTGGTTCTGCTTACGAAAGGACTGACCCCTGCCCTCACCAGAAGTCTGAGCAGGTGAACTGTCTGATCTAGGCCTAAACGAACCTTGAGCCCTGCCCCTACCACGTCTAGACCTACCCCTAGACTGGGAACCATAAGCAGGATATGTCCACCCCTTAGCAGGCCAATTTCTACTAAACTTGGAGGCTGCACCTGCAAAAATCTTTAACAGTCTGCATAGACTTAGCTTTGTCCTCCATTTTCTTTAAAACTGCTTCCACAGGCGGTCCAAACAACACATCAGACTGTAAAGGAGCATCCAAAATCTTGGTCTTAACATGCTCAGCTAAATTCTGATCCTTCAACCAGGCATGTCTGAAGAACAGAACTAGTAGCAGCCACCCTCGAGGAGGCCTGAACAGCATCAAAACCACACTGCAAAGAATGCTTACCCACTTGTTCAGACACATGAACCAAATCCAGCAATTCTTTACACTCAATACCTTCCGCCAAAGCATCCACCTTAGATTTCAATTGTGAAAGGAGATAATTCTGATATTTCAGCATATGAAACTGACAATTCAACGCCTCATGGCTAGAGTGGAAGAAGTATATACTTTCTTACCCCACCTATCCAAAGCCCTTGCCTCTTTATCAGAGGGTACAGGATTTTTAACCACAGAAGCTTTAACACCTTTAGGCCCCTGAGAAACAGTTTCTGGGTCCGCCCTGGGACTCTTAAACAAATACTTATGAGCTTGGGCACCCTATAATACCTATCAGGCTTAACAGGAGCAGGAGGCAAGGAGTCAGGGTTCAGGGAAGCCTCTGCAAAACATCCTCCACCACATTCAACACAGGAGGAATAGCTAAGGGCCTATGCTGGGGTAAAACAAGAATTCCCTAAGCCTTTTCCTGAATCAGAGTAATCCTGGCCTTCCCATTTAAAGTGCTCCCTCATGGAGTGAAGAGTCTCTGAAAATGAAAAATCCTCAGGAGGAGAAGCTGTAGGAGTGGAATCATCCACATCAGAATCAGAATAAGTAGGAAACTCTTGCAAGTCTTCCACAGAAGACTCTGAAGCCTGTGAACACTGTTCAAAACTATCAAACTCCTGTTCCACCCTAGGCCTCTTATCAGGCGGGGCATAGAACCTCTAATCAGAGTAATCAAATCTTCTGCCATTTTAAGCATATGTTTCTTAGGCACAGAGCCGAAATGCTAGGAGAAGCCCCACAGAAGCTGAACTTGGCCTACCTCTAAAAGAAGCTTTGGCAACAGAAGGAGAGGCCCTAACTACCTTGGGAAGAGAGGGAAGAACAGTTACCTGAGAAGCCCCTCAGCCTGGCCTACCTCCTGAGAGGGCACATCCTGTAACAGTAAAGTATCTGCCTGAGACTCCATAGAGACTCCTGGCAAAACCTCTGGCTCCCTGAGCCTTCTAAAGAACCGACGTCCGGGACTGCCGGTTCCTCACCCCTAGGCTTCACTGTTTTGTCCTTGCGCTTCTTGATGAAGCGGGCCGGAGCATCCGACGGCATATTATAATTGCAACGCTTCCCAAACACTAACCTAGCACAATCAAGCCTCCTCTTAATAGTGCTTTGTTAAATCTAGCACAAGAGCGGCAACCAACAACGCCGTGCTCAGGCCCTAAACAAGGTATACACAATGTATGATAATCCCTATGCGGTATCTGCTTCCCACAAGAAATACAGTTATTCACTTTTTCTGACATCCGGTTAAATACTGAGGCAAGAAAAACCAAAATGTTCTAACGGGTTACTTAGCCAACTCTGTTTCGGTCTGAAACTCCGGTTTTGGAAAATCTCAGAACGCCAACCTGCACTCGCAAAATTGCTTCTGCATCGGACCATGCGGCAAAAAAGACTGAGGAAATGACGTCGGTCATGCGCATTAGTACCCTGACGTACTGACGTCAGTCTAAGGCGCCATGACCGACGTCAGCCTTATACTCTGGTATTCGGGCCGACTGGGACGCGGACTATACCCAATAGTCAGGACTGCAGCAAGGGAAGACGAAGAACATGTCATTGAGACTGTTTCCTGTATGGCTGTGATTTTTCCTCTCCACTCTTGGAGATAGAAACACCCCATTGTTTAGGCCTGTATGAGCCTTGGGGCTGTGATCTGCCTCTGGGGCATCTGTATCTGCCCCTTTGTGGTCTGTCTGATACTAGAAAGGACCAATTTTTTGTAGGCCAGTTCCTGCTAAATCTGGGAGGCTGTACCTGCAAGAAATCCTTGACTGTTTGCATAGATTTAGCTTTGTCCTCCATTTTTTTCAACACCTCTTCTGCTTTAGCACCAAACAAAGTATCATGCTGTAAAGGAGCGTCTAATAGTTTTGCTTTAACATGATCAGGCAAATTTTGTTCTTTTAACCAAGCATGCCTCCTAATGACAGAACCTGTAACAGCAGCCTTGCAGGAGGCCTCAAGGGAATCAAAACCACATTGCAAAGTATGCTTTCCCACTTGTTCAGCTGCATGCAATAAATCCTGCATTTCTTTATTGTCTGCACATTCTCCATTTGCTGGCATTTTCTGTTTAAGCAAGGATATAAGATATTGCTGATACTTAAGCATATGAAATTGGCAAATTAAAGCTCTTACAGCCAAGGTAGCAGAGGTATAATTTTTTTTGCCCCATCTGTCTATGGCCCTAGAATCCCTATCAGAGGAGATAGGGTTTTTTGCAGCAGAAGCCTTGACCCCTTTGGGACCCTGAGAGATGGTTTCTGGGTCAGCTGCTGGGTTCTTATAGAGAAATTTATGTGAATCAGGAACCCTGTAGTATCTGTCTGGCTTAACAGGGGCTGGTGGTAAAGAGTCTGGAGAAAAACTGGACTCTATAAATACATCATCTACAATGTCTAAAACAGGTGGGATAGCAAGGGGCCTGTGCTGGGGCAATAAAAGGAAATCTCTGAGCCTTTTCTTGGATTCTGAGTAATCCTGGCTCTCCCAGTGGAAATGCTCCCTCATAGTATGCAGTGTTTCCCCAAAAGAATAATCCTCAGGAGGAGAGGCTGAAGGGATAGATTCTTCGGCATCAGAATCCTCATAGGGAGGAATAGAGTAATCCTGTTCAGAGAAGGAATCAGAGGAAATGGAAACCTGGTCTGAAGATTCATATTCTAACTCTTGCCTAGGCCTCTTTTCAGGAGGGGGATGGGAACCCCTCATCAAAGCAATAAGGTCTTCGGCCATTTTAAGCATCTGTTTTTTAGGCATGGAGGCCTGTCCAGGTGAATGCTGTACTTGTTTCTTTGCCTTCAGAGCTGCTTTAGTCTTTGTCTTTGTAGCTGAAGTAGGTTTCACATATAACTGTGTAGGCCTGAAAACACCCTCAGAAGCCGATGCCTGCTCAGTGGCTCTGGACCCATCTGAAGGAATAGTTTCCGAGTGTCCAATACCTTGAGTTTCCAGAGGCCCAGTCGGCTCCACATGGGAGTTGAAGCGGCCTGTGGCTCTGAAGTAGCAGGTGTCAGGGGCTGTGAAAGTGCCTCACTGAGAACCGGCGAACCGGAGCAGGCCTAGAAGAAGCCTCGTTGTCGGTTTTGGATCTCGGATGCCTGTCCTTTTCTTTTTCTTTTCGTTTTTTGTAAACTCCGGTAGTTGGCTGATCTGATGATTATATAATTAAATCTTCTGCCAAAGTAATGAAATGCAAAATCGTACCAACGCTTAAAAGTGCATTGGTTAAATCTAGCACAAAACTGACAACTAGCAACGTTATGGTCAGGGCCTAGGCAAGGAATACAGTAAGAATGAAAATCCTTATGAGGTATTTGCTTCCCACAAGAAATACAGTTATTAACTTTTTCTGACATCGGTCTGGAGCAAGAAAAAAGTTTCCCCAACGGGGTACTTAGCTTTAATAAAGACTTCGGATCTGAAATTCAAATTTGAAAACTTCAGGAGTCAGCCGACCGGCACTTGCTTCGGGCACCGCGCGGCAAGAAAGACTGAAGAAAATGGCGTCGGCTGCATCTTGTATACCCCTGGCGCACTGACGTCAGGGAAGAGGTGACAGCAACCGATGCCGGACCTAGACTTTGGAACTCAGGCCAACTGCGGGTAGCCTGTCAGCAGGATAACCCAACTGTAATGACTGCAACAGTGAAACACGATGAACATCAAACAGGAATATTACAAAAAGGAATGCAGAAGCTTACTTAAATATGCTACTAGCACATGTAATACCATATGAGCTTTTGTAGGAAGCAGTTCCGGGTACACTGCAGGTGATGAGAAAAACACTCTTAGCAAACATCAAATGCTGAAGCAATGTTAATTAAATAAACTTTAATCATACTCTGACTCAGGGATGGGGTCCACTGCTGTCATAGCATTAAAAATCCTGAACACCTGGAAAAATTAAACAGAGATGCTAATTAGATAAACTTTAATCATACCCTGACTCAGGGATGGGGTCCACTGCTGTCATAGCATTAAAAATCCTGAACACCTGGAAAAATTAAACAGAGATGCTAATTAGATAAACTTTAATCATACCCTGACTCAGGGATGGGGTCCACTGCTGTCATAGCATTAAAAATCCTGAACACCTGGAAAAATTAAACAGAGATGTTGTGGCCTGGGAATTTGTTATGGGAAGATGGTTCTCCCTATGAAAGAGACAATTAGAATTTTAGCATCATTCAAACTAGACAGACTTCAGTAAACAGTGTAGATATATAGATTACATACATATGTAGGGGAAACACACACACACACACACACACACACACACACACACACCATTTTCTTTAGATTGCTCATATTCCTTTATTTTAATGACTTTTATGTTGTTGTTCTTTCGGCTTTTCCTGGTTAGGGGTCGCCACAGCGGAACTCTGGTCCGCTAATGATTGGCAGTAGATTTTTACAGTGCCGAGGTGCCAGCCCGATGCCCAACCTTCAACGAAGGCATGCCCATTCACGCATGTCTTTCAGACGCCACTCGACCTCGGGGAGGACATGCAGACTCCACACAGTAGGCGCTCCAGCCGAGAATCGAACGGGAAAACCTCTTGCTGTGAGGTGACAACGCTACCGCTGCACCACCGTGGCTTTTTAATGACTTTTATGTAATGGGCCAAATTGTATCACCGCAGCTTTTTAATGACTTTTACGTAATGGGCCAAATTCAGAAAAATGAATGTGAGGTGTACACCAGGCTTAACCTTGTAGTAACCATTTCTGATTCACAGACAGACCTACCACGGTGCTATTCTGCAATGGGCTGTCTCCACACCCATGCTAAATACTAATGAAAGAGTTCTGAGGGGGCAGCATATGCTAAATTACCCATGTCCCCCCCTTAGAAATATCTGTGGCAAGGTATTTACTAAGCAAAGTGATTCATGTAAATTACATTGGCCTCCAATGAACATGGCCAAAAACTCACACTTATCCAATCATGTCAGAGGTAAGTGTCAGGAAGTTTAGCAGACAGGTAATGTTGGGATGGGAGTAGGGGGCTGTCATACCTTCAGACTCCCTTACACTAACAGGCAAATCCTGCAATACTTGCAGGGGGACACTAGCCACCAGGATAAAGTATAGTTGTGTAATTAAACTTACCACAACAGTAGATGTTCAAATGACCACTGCTGAAGCAGCCTTAGCTATATGGGGTTATATCCTGCTAACAATACAACAGTTGGCCAGCTTTCAGAGCTTAAAAGCACAGTCCAGGCACCCAGGTCATTAACTAGTTTGAACAGAGCTAAAGAAAAAGAATGGTTTGAGTGTCAAGCCCTTCAGAATTTTCATTAAAACGAAAGGGGGAGGCTAGAAAAAGATCAGTACTATCTAAATGAATATAAATGTTCTCACCCTGGCAACAAAAACTTACAAAAATGGGGGGATAGAGGGAGCAGCTACCACAGCAGTGATAAGTTGAACATCTACTGTTACAGTATGTGACTTACACAGCTGTACTATGTTCATCGTTTGATCACTGCTGTGGTAGTCATTGCTACATAGGGTATTCTACCATATCTTGAAATGAATGGGAGGAGAAGAGTTAGGATCCAGGAACCTCTGGAGTATGGTCCTATCAAAGCATGTCCTGAAATAAAGGTATAAAAGGCCAAATAGCTGCTTCTAGAATACTTCTGGAATCCATCCTTTTCCAAAAAGCCATAGATGAAGCCAAAGCACTGGTGGAGTGAGCCTTGACCCTGCCTGGAATTGCCTTGTTGCAATGGATATAACAAAAGGTAATATCATGTTTCAACCATTCGGATATGGTGTGCTTTGACACAGGTTTCCCTTTTTTCTTTGTTTCATAAGAAATTAATAACCAATTAGAATTCCTGAAAGTTGTAGTTCTATCAAGATAATATTAGAGTGGTCTGTGGACAGCTAGAGTATGGAGGATCCTTTCTCCCTTTATTTCAGGTTCTGGAAAGTAACCTTGGATACCACTTTAAGCATAAATGAAGGATTAGTTCTTAAGGAAACCCTATGTTTGAGGAAAATGCAAGGTTAATCCACCCTATGAGCTGACAACTCAATACTCTTCTTGCAGAATTCAGAGTAATCAGCAAAACTGTTTTCCATATTAAAAACCTCAAACAAGCCTGCTGAGCTTGTTCAAATGGAGCAAGAGTTAATTGTTCCTGATAAAATTATAAGGTTGATTAAATGGATATATATATGAAGGATCGGAGGCAAAAATGACAGTGGGTGGGGTCCTCTCTGATAATCTCTGCATGAGAAGAGGAACCAGGCAGGGGTGTCTTCTCTCCCCTTTGTTATTTGCATTATATTTAGAACCATAGCCAAAGAAAATAAGGGACTCAGAAATTCAAGGATATAATTGCTATGGTTGTCAAGAAAAGCTGGCTCTATTTGCAGATGACATTATTTTATACCCGACAAAACCAGAATGGGACATTACAGTGCTGTGGAACATACTGAGACAGTTTCAAACCTTTTTGGGATACAAAATTAATGCAGCTAAAACAAAGGCGATAGCGGTAAATTATGTACCCACATATGAATTTGTTCAGTAATATCCATATTTATGGGGACATGATAAAATGAAGTATTTAGGAGTATGGATTAAAAATGATACCAGTGTGGCAGCTAAGGATATGTGGGAAGAGACTAAACAAAAGATAATACAAAAACTGAGAAAATGGAAGCTCTGTTATATGGATATCGGATAGCAAGATACAAGCAGTTAAAATGTTTTTAGTCCTCTTTAGTCTTATACACATCAGGCAGATTTTTATCAACCAGAGGAGAAGTTGTGGATAGCAAATAATAAAGAACTGAAGGATTTTATCTGGGAGGGGAAGATGGTGAGAGTTAAGTGGGATAATTTTAGTCTTTCAACAGAACAGGGGGGATTAGGATTACAGAGTTGAAGGACTATTTCAGAGCAACATGGTTAAGGCTCCTATACATAGCGCAAGCAGAAAACTATAATTCAAAGTGGAAAGAGATGATGATGAAATGGGGGGGGGGGTTCAAGTAACAGGGAGAGACTGGGATTTTGGATGCAGACTTTTAAGGAGAACAATAATAATCATACAGACTATAGGGATAGAGAAAGGAGATTCTGCTGATAGGGATGACTGCAATCAGGGATACAGACAATAGGCAAGAGGGGATGGGAATATATTGGAAAAAACTGGCACAGGAACCAAGGTAGTGGGAGCAAATAACTAGAGAAGGAAAGGTAATAGAATGGAAAGATGCAAAGAACTTACTTGGACTGCAGGCTAGAGATTGCCTTCCATATCAAGGATTGATATTGGAGTATAGGCCAAGAGAAAGAAATGAGGGGGGGGGTCCTAAATGAAAGACCAGCCCTGGTAGTTTTTATTAGAATCTAGAACAGAAGTTGTCGTTATGAAAGGAACAATTAGTAGGGCATCTAAAATATTGCATGATAACTATAAGAATCAATCAGAGGAGGTTAAGAAGGATTGGTAAGAGAGATTAGATAAGCAATTCACAAAGAAACAATGAGGGGATATATGTATGTCTCCCATACACAAGAAAATCTATAAGATTTAGGATCTTTGCCTGGAAGTGTTTACATGGGTATTTTTATACCCCAAGCAGACATCAGAGAAGTTTTCCTCAGGTAGACAGCAAATGTTGCGGTGTGAAAGGGAAGAAAGAGATAACTGGGAACATATTTTCTGAGAATGTAATGAGTTGGCAGACTTTAAAGAATCCCTACAGACCTCTTTGTCAGAGAAACTAGGGAAACTTCTAAGATCTTTTGAGAAAGGACACTGGACCTGCGATATTTAAAAATAAGAAGTCATGTACCTACCATAACGTTCCATGTTAGTTGTCTTCATCTTGCCTTCTTTCTTGCTGTTTGGGTTCAGAGCCGATCCTCGGCTCTGACTCAGCCATCTTCAATAGCTCAAGAGCTGTTTACTGGCTCGAGGCTACCCCTTATCCCATGATGCCTAGCGATAGCTACCCAGATCTCGTTTGAAATAGCTAATCCAGACATAATAAGGGAGAAACCAGTTATCAAAAAACTGGTTGTTCCATGCATTCTAATATCTAGAATAGATTAGGAAGACCTAGCCAGAAGAATAACAATAAAAGAATATTCAGCCAGTGAAAAAAGGGACTCCTCTCGATCCACTAGGACGGGGGATGGAGGGAGGGATACAAGAAAGAAGGTGAGATGGAACGTTATGGTAGGTACATAACTTCTTAATGTTAAGTTGTCTATCTCGCCTTCATTCTTGCTGGTTGGGACAGTGTCCCTAGCACCTAACACCCTGGGTGGCTCAGTGGAACAGACTCTTCAGAACAGTGGAACCAAAGTCAGCTCTGCTCCGGGAGACCATATCCACCTTGTAATGAGAAATAAAGGTATGAGGGTTTGCCCACGTGGCAGCTGCACAGATGGAATCCATGGGCAACCTAGACTGAAAGGCTATGGAGGTGGCTAATGCCCTAGTAGAATGACCTTTTGGTTTAATTGGTAACTCTTTGTTCCTTAACTGGTAAATAAAAGTAATAGTGTGGGACAACCATCTGGATAAGGTCACCTTGGAAACTGGGAGACCTTGTTTAAGGTATAAGAAAGGAATAATTGGTCTGACTTTCTTATTTCTTTAGTTCTGTGTAGGTAAAAACGCAAGTGCCTATGAACGTCCAATAGGTGAAGTTTGTACTCTGCCTTGTTGCATTTGGGAAGAACACAGGGAGATCTATAGATTGGTTTAAATTATTTTCTGAGCAGACTTTAGGAAGAAATGAAGGATTAGTCCTCAGACTGTCCTTGTGAAACACCAGGTAGGGAGGACGAACACATAGTGCTTGAAGTTCTGAGACACGCCTAGCTGAAGTGATAGCTACTAGAAAGAGTGTCTTCCAAGATAGAAACTTGATGGAAAGGATGCTGCTGGTTCAAAAGGAGGCAGAATTAAGGAAGTTAGGACTAAATTAAGGTCCCAAGGAGGAGGGGGACCTCTCACTGGAGGTCTAAGAAGAGATGTTCCTCTCAAAAAAGCTTTACAGAGCTTATGAGACATAATGTTAGAATTTGACAAACCAATATGAAAATTAGAAATGGCCGCTAATTGTACCCTAATTGTAGCGGAAGCGGCCTCGGAGTGAAACAGTTGTGCTAGGAATTCCAGAATTTCGTGGACTGGGGCTGAGAAGGGATCCACATTCCTAGACTCTGCCCAACAAGAAAAACGTTTCCATTTGCTAGCATAAGTTTTTCTCATAGACTTATGAGAGGAGATGATAATCTCACAGACTGCTGGGGAAATGCTGGGAAGCCTGGCTAAGGTTGGAAGTGGAGCAACCAAGCTGTGAGCTGGAAAGTTTGGAGGGATTGATGCAACCCACCTGATTGATGAATCAGGAGATCTGGAATTGGGTCCAGAGTCCAGGGCTGATCGAGAAGGTAATGGTGCAGGAACAGGAACCATATCTATTGAGGCCAGTAGGGGGCAATGAAGATCATTTTGCAACCCAACGATTTTGCTTTTTGTATGAGTTTCGGTATCAGGGGAAACGGAGGAAAAGCATAAAGAACTCCCTGAGGCCAATCGTGGACTAGAGTGTCTCTGGGTATGTGACCTGGAAGTGGAAGAAGGGAGAAGTAGTTGCTGCATTTGCTGTTGAAGGGGGTGGCAAAAAATCGCAGCAAGGCTGTCCACATTTGCGGAAAATAAGATCCGCAACTTCCTGATTCAGAGACCACTCGTGAGGCATGAGGATAGCTGTGCTGAGCCTGTCCATTATGACTGTCCGCTATGACGCTGGATCTCCCAGGGATGTGCATCGCAATCAGAAAACGTTGGGAGGAAATCACCCACTGCCAAAGTCTGAGTGCTTCTCGACACAGGGGGTAGGATCTGGTTCCACCCTGCTTGCTGATGTACCACACCACTGACATGTTGTCTGTTTGAATTGCAATTGTCCCGGAAGGAAGACAGTCTTGAACAGCTTGCAATGCTAGCAGCACGGCTCTCATTTCTAGGACATTTATGTGCAGATGGTACTTGTGAGGTTGCCAAGTGCCTTGGACTGTCCTGCCCAGATAATGCCCCCCCACCCTATCAGGGTCTGTGGTCACTGTGGCTACCGGAGGGGGTTGTATGAAAGGTCTGCCCTGAGTAACTAGTGGGGAGACCATCCACCAAGAAAGGTGTCTTTTGCATGCCTCCGTGATCAGGATCATGTGAGACATGGGTAGCTCTTGGAAAGACCACTGCGTGAAAAGAAGCCACTGAAGAATTCTCATGTGGAAGCGTGCTAGTGGGAGTAGAAGAATGGCAGCTGCCATGGAGCCCAGAGTTTGAAGGACATACCTGACTTGGATCCTTTTGCTCTGCATTAGGATTTGCACTTGTTGACGAATTGTGGACACTCTTTCTAGTGGTAACCTTGCGAACATATCCCTTGTGTTTAAGTCTGCTCCTATGTAAGTGATAGATTGGCAGGGCAACAAGGCAGATTTTTCTAAATTAATTGTAATACCTAGCTGGGTGCAGGATGTGATTGTATAATCCCGCACTTGTAGGAGTTGATGCCTGGTGGAAGCAGTGAGGAGCCAGTCGTCTAAATATGGAAACACCTGGAATCCTTGACGTGTCAGGTGAGCCGTGACCACTGCCATACATTTGATGAACACCCTGGGGGCTGTGGTGAGACCAAAGGGCAGAGCTCTGAACTGGTAATGACTGGCCCTCACCCGAAAGTGAAGAAATCTCCTGGAGCATCTGTCCATCTTGATATGGTAGTACACGTCCTGAAGATCTATCAAGCGCATACAATTGTCCTGACCCAGGAAGGGTAGAATGGACTGTAGCGTGACCATCCAAAACTTTGTTCTTTGTACATATTTGTTTAGTCTGCTGAGATCCAGAATTGGTCTCCAGTCCCATGTCTTTTTTGGTACCAAAAAGAACCTTGAGTAAGTTCTGGATCCGTGCTGGTCTGCGGGGACTTCCTGGATGGCTCTTTTTTTCTAGCAGTTTTGAAACTTCTATTATTGTTTGCTCCTTCAGATTGGGTGGAACATCTGGAAGGGTCTTCTTTGACTATAAGGGGGATTGATGGAAGGGAATTTTGTAACCTCCGGATATAATGGACTGTACCCATCTGTCTCTTGTTAACTTTTGCCAGGCTTTTGGGTACAGTGAAAGTCTTCCCCCGAATGCCTCCAGAGGTGAGCAGCTGGCCAACACTTCAGGGATGCTGGAAGGGCTTATCAGAGAAAGATTCTCTGTTGCCCTGGTTCTGCGGACCCCCCTCTGCCATGAGGGTGGCGTCTATTATTACTGTTTCCCCTTCTGCCTCTGGAGGAAAAATCACTACGTGTGTCAAGTAAGGCTCCCTGAGATTTACGGAACCACATCTTCCCACTCTTCTGACCCTTGGGGTAAGGTCTAGAGGGAGTGGAAAAATGGACTCCCACGGCAGAGAGAGTCTTGCCTTCTTGCTCACTCCTAGTCAACGTGTCTTTCACCTGTGGCCCAAAGAGAAAGGAGCCATCAAAGGGGGTACTGGTGAAGGATGTTCAAAAGGGTTCCGCAAAGTACCACAGCCGCATCCACACATGCCTCCTAAGGCCTGCACCTGTGCACGCGGTTCTACTCATGCCATTGGCTGCATAGGAAATGAGCCTCATGGAGGAGTTAACTACAGAATTAAGCGTCGCTAGCTGGGAAGCTACTTTGGCTTGTGCTCCCTCAGCTGTAGGATCTTGAAGGGTATCTCCAAGCTCTTTAAGGAGATCCCTTTGAAGTCAAGTAAAATTACATAGATAGTTCAGTGACCTCATGGAGACGGTCGCTGAAGCAAAAAGTACCTGTCCATCATCCTAGACTCCTTGTTAGGGGGATGAACCAGTGAAGAGGTCTCTGCTAACTCTTTTTTGGTGGCTGCTGCTACTACCATGGCATCAACGGGCACACCTTTAGAAAGGAATTGCTTATCCTGGGAGCTGTAATAAATCTACCAGGTCTCCTTGGAGTAGGTTCCACTGTGTCCGGAGCTGACTACGCCTTTCAAGCCACTACGGACATAAGTGGGTCGAAAGGTGAAGAAACCCAGGAGGTGGAAGGTCGGGAACCGAAAGCATCCAGGAATACAGACTCATCCTCGGTAGGGGCTAGGGGATTCTAGTTCCCCCTCTGCCTAAGCATTTCCAGGATGTCCGAGAAGGAAACATCTTTAGAGCGGGATCTCGGGGACCCTTCCGATTCATTCAAGTCTGTATCAGAAGTGATAGACTCAGGGGAGTCAATGTGCTTCCTAATCCAAGGGGGCTCCTCTGAGTGATCAGGGGAGGCCTCGGAAGAAGAGGAAACACCCAATGGGGTGTCCTGGAGCATCGGTTCCCTACGCTTGGGGTCTGGAGGAGAAGCAGAAGTTGGCACAGACACTACGGGGGATGGAGCCGGTGGGGCTGGTAGTGGAGCTGACTCGGGGGACAGCACACTCTGCAAGACCTCAAAGGCGTCCCTGCCCCGAGGCACAGAAAGCTCCGGTTCCAAAGAAATAGGAATCTTTCTCTGCGCAGAGGTGGACGGCTCCGAGGCCGATGTTGGAGCCGAGCTCACCTGCGCCGATGCTCCGAGAGGGAGAATGGGGTTGGACAAGGGTCGGATGCCACTCACCCCCTCAGAGCCGACGAGGGAGCCCCAGCATCCAGATCCCTCGATCGAAGGTACTATTGAGGTAATCAGAGCTGACGTCAAAACCGAAGGAGATATGGTTACTGGAGCCGATGGTTCCACTACTCGAACTCCAACGAACTCCGGCTCCAAGCTCAATAGAGTCGGAGGAGGAACAGAAAGGGAGGTGGATGGAGCCGATACCTGTTGAGGAGGGCTAGACAATATTTTAGCTAATGCCTGTGATTTTAGCAACCTACTTACTACTCTCTCCACATCATGATCAGACAGCCTAGAGGATCGAGAGGAGTGTGAAGAACGGTGGCTAAGTTCATTTTGCAATAATGGAGAGCCAAGAGCCGAATGAACTGACTCTAACGAAGGGGACCTCAGCCTTTTATGGCTCCGAGACGGCTCCGAAACATCCGATGGAGCCAACGGAGGGGTTGTCTTGTTGCTGCCAGCTGGAACCGACATACTCGGTAAATCCTGTACCGGAGTTGGCTCTGAAAGTGGAGCCGATGGTTTAGATGATTCTGGGGATTTCACTGGCTGTGAACTCTTTGCCGGTGAATCCTGAGGTTTTAACAGACCCCTAAGGATCAATTTGTTCTTCCGTTCCTGAAGGACTCTTCGACTAAAGGCATGACAGATAGAACAAGAGTCCTGCAGGTGAACAGTGCCCAAACAATAAATGCAACTAGTGTGCCCGTCTGTCAGAGACATTTTCTGATAGCACGAGTCACACTTTTTAAATCCAGATACTTTAGCTTCTTTAGACATAACTAAACCACAAAAAAACAAGCACCAGAAGAGAAACACAGATAGAAAAAAAAATCCTACTCTAGTCAAAGTACAACAGACTATGTAAATATATAAAAAACAAACTCCCTTATTTATTTTTTTTTAATGAACGATAGCAAAAAACAGAAGGAAAGGAGAGCCTCTAAGTTAAATGGCTGTCCTTGGGAAGGGAGTGGGGGAGGGGCAAACTCTCTAACTTAAACGAGTTCTACTAAAAGGGACTATACAAGAACAAGGTACTCAACAACAAACACTAGTGAATAAAACTAAGAAAGGTAATTTATCTAATAGTTTTATAGAGTATAAGAATATATTTCTACACAAAAAATTTGAAAATACAAGCCTGAGCCAGAAAACAACACACCTCGCAACTAAAGCGAAAAATGAGATCTGGGTAGCTATCGCTAGGCATCATGGGATAAGGGGTAGCCTCAAGCCAGTAAACAGCTCTCAAGCTATTGAAGATGGCTGAGTCGGAGTCGAGGATCGGCTCCAAACCCAAACAGCAAGAATGAAGGTGAGATAGACAACTTAACATTTTTTGTTCTTTATTTAATAGAACTTCATCAGAAAATGATAAATTGAGAGATACAGGTAATAACAAACATTTAGAGATCTAGAACCGCCAAAAACATTTTAAAATGATTCATGGACATTAACCAATGTAAATTAACCAGCAAGAGTGATGTGAATTATAAGGCATTGGATGTATGGGAGCATATTCAAATAGTGGCTGTGGTATACTAACCAATCAGGATTAATGCTCAAGAGCTAATATATTGACCAATGGAAACTGTTGCTAGAGTGCTTTAAATAAAACAGAAACTTAGCTAAAGCTGATTGCTGAAACTTTAACAAATTGTTAGACCTTTGGTACTACTAAAACTTGTTGCATAAACAATAAGTTTGGTGACGGTTCTATCTCAACCAGCTAAGTCTGCATTTTAAGTTCAAGTTTCCATTGAGTCCCGGTGTTGCTTCTGCATTGAGCAGAAGTTTCCATTTGAGTTCTTTAACTTCTAATAAGGTATAGAAGTCTTCCACAAAAGGTACAGTCTGTTAGATTACAAAAAAGTTGAATGAACCACTGTTGCACACAATGCCTTTAAGATTTACGTCACTCTTCCTGGTTAATTTATATTGGTTAATGTCAACGAATAATTTTAAAATGTTTTTGACGGTTCTAGAATCTATAAATGTTTATTTATTACCTGTGTCTCTCTCAATTTATCATTTTCTGATGAAGTTCAAAAGAGCAAAAGTGCCTAAATATCGCAGGTCCAGCATCCTTTCTCAAAGGGTCTTAGACATTTTCTCAGTTTATTTAGTCTTAATTCTTCTTCTTCTTCTCAGTTTAGCGTTTATAATGATTTAAAGTGTTTGAAATACTCTCTGAAATGTTCAAAAAGGCTATAATGTCCGATTTTTTTTTTGTTGTAATGCACAACTTTTTCACAGTTAAGTAAGACTTTTCGAAGTGTCCCAAGTGTCCAGAGTGTTTGAGGTATTTGCAGTGATAAAATAAAGCATTTTTGGGGGGACTGCACTTGAACATCATTACAACTACCAGGGCTATACTTTTTGTTTAAAAAAAGTTTGTTGTTATGGAAGAGGGATTTTGCAGACCTGAACCACTGATGTTTGATAACACTCCTGAGAATTGGCGAGTGTTTGAGCAAAAATATGATACTTTCAGACAGGTTGTATTTTCTAATAAAGATGCATGTACAAGAGCATTTATACTTCTCAATTTAGCTGGCTCAAAGGCCATTGAGCTAAATGCACTAGCTGTTCAGGGGAGGGAGAGAACTGCCATACTGTGATACAAGCTGAAACACGGGAAGACCCTGAATGCTTAAAACATAAATTTAGAGAAATGTTTAACCCTCAAATGCATACTGCAATAGACAGGCAAATTTTACACAAGAAATCAAAAGCCTGGTGAAACTACTGCAGCATACATTACCAACTTAAAAATAAAGCTAAAACATGCAGATTTGGTGATTTAAGAGATGATTTGATAAAAGACCATCTTGTATGTGGTGTTGATAATGATGCAGGGAGAAAGATTTTCTTCGAGATAGTGAATTAACATTAAGCAAAGCCATTGGGATTTGCCAAATACATGAGATTACAGAAAAGCATACGAATATGCTCATGAATGAGAAAAGCATACTTGCAGTATCTGCTAGTGCGAATGTTGACACTGTGCAACAGAAAGCCAAGATGAAAAATAAATATGATCTGAAGGGGGCCACACCCAACTTCACTGTTAACGGTCACATTTGTGGAGGCAGTCATGAACCTAAATGGGAAAAATGTTTAGCTTTTGGTCAGCATTGTCACAAATGTAAAATGTAGACTCATTTCAAAAGGATCTGTAAGTCTAAAGTGCCGCAGACTTATATTAAAAGGCAGTATCCAAAGAAGCAAATAGATCAGATAGAGACTGTAGCAAACTTTGAGAGCTATGAGCAAACTTTCTATGTTGATGGTATCTCAGTGATCAATGAAACAGTTAAAACAGTAGACTCTCAGTTGTCAGCAAAGAGTGAAATATTTTGTACTGTACAAATTAATGGCAAACCTGTAGAGCTCAAAATAGAAATTGGATCTATGTTTTATCAGCACAAATGTTTGATAAAGTAAAAGCTGGTGAGAAACTTGATTAAGTGTGCAAAACTAGTTGCTTAGGGTGATGAAGAGATTCAAACTGATGGTGTAGTAGTTCTTTCACGCCATTCTGCTGGAAACAGCTATGACTTGCAGTTTTATGTAGTCAAAAGACACGTGCAGTCCTTGTTAGGCCTCAAAGACAGTCTGAGAATGGAACTGATTTCATTTAATAAAGAGGTCCATCATATAAGTCTGAATAACAACAGTTTTACACAGAATATTTTTTGTGATTATGCTATTTTCAAAGATGAGCTTGGTAAACGTCCAGTCATACATATGCCATGAAGTTGAACCATGAAGCAAGTCCAGTTGTCAGACCAGCAAGGAAAATTCCATTAGCAATGCAGAACAAAGTAAAAGCAGAACTAGACAAAATGGTGAATTTAGGTGTCCTTACTCCAGTAGAGGAACCAATTGAATAGGTATCCTCCATGGTTTAGCTCATAAGAAAAGCTCAGATTATATTCGAATATGTATTGATCCAAGAGACTTAAACAACTTAAGTGTCCTCATCATCCAATGCATACAGTAGAAGAGGAAGCCCCTTGTGCCAAATTCCACTGTTTTCTTGGTCTTAGATGCAAAAAGCTCTTTTTGTCAAATTTTGCTGGATTGCAAATCTTCATTGTTAGCTACATTCAGTACACCATTTGGTAGCTACA
This sequence comes from Protopterus annectens, assembly GCF_019279795.1. Classification (NCBI taxonomy): domain Eukaryota; kingdom Metazoa; phylum Chordata; order Ceratodontiformes; family Protopteridae; genus Protopterus; species Protopterus annectens. The sequence goes on from NC_056732.1 coordinate 2,735,171, forward strand.
GATTTTTGAGAATGCCATTTGGAATCAATTCTGCCAGTGAAGTCTTTCAACGTGCCATGGAACAAATTTTTTCTGGTTATCTATGTGCTATTATAGTAGACGACATTACTGTTGGAGGCAACGGTGAAGGTGAACATGATAGAAACCTCAGGAAAGTTCTAGACCATGCAAGTGAAGTAAATTTTAAAATGAATCCTCAGAAATATAAATTCAAACCGAAAGAAGTTACTTATGTGGGACATTTGTTTACCAGTTCTGGCTTACAACCAGATCTGTCTAAGCAAGCAGCAATTCTTGAGATGCCAGTTCCTGAGAATGTCACATCTTTACAATGTTTTCTAGGTATGGTCAACTATTTAAGAAAATTCATCCCAGACTTGAGTGAGCTTTCTACTCCATTACATGACCTGACATGCAAAAATGTAAACTGGTCCAGGTTGGAACACCACCAAAGGGCATTTCATATACTGAAGAAAAAAATTGCCTGTCAACCCACATTGAGATGTTATGATGTTCACAAACCTGTAACTCTTTCTTGTGATGCTTCAAAGTATGGCCTTGGTGCATCACGTCTTTAAGAAGGCATACCAGTAGCCTATGCATCAAGAACTTTAACCCAAACAGAAATATACTATACACAAACAGAAAGAACTTTTGGCAGTAGTGTGCGCATGTTCAAAGTTCAATGATTATATTTATGGCAGATCTATCCAAACAGAAACTGATTGCCAATCACTAGTGCCAATCTTGAAAAAATAATGCATACAGCCCCAGCACGATTGCAACGCATGATGTTAAAATTGTAAAAGTACAATTTCAATATTGTTTACTAATACTTTTACCTTGCTGATGCTTTGTCATTCGCACCTAGACAAATGACAGAGCAGCATGAAAATGAAACAGCAGACTTTGAAGTCACAGAAGTCAGAACATTTTCGTCATCATGCCTTGATGAACTAAGAAATCATACAGCTTCAGATTCAATTCTCCAGAAGCTGAAAAACATCATCAGTCAAGGATGATCAACACGACAAACTAGTTTACCACTTGACATTTAGCAGTACTTTCATTAAAGAGAGGAGTTCACGATGGAAGATGGAATCATCGTGAAAGGTCCAAAAGTGGTAATTCCTAGAGCATTATAACAGGAATATATCAAAATCTTGCATCGTGGTCACCCAGGTACTGATTCAGCCAAAAGAAAGGCAAAAGGCATTGTATTTTGGCCTTCTATGTCCAAAGATATAGAGAAGGAAACTCTAGCATGTTCAATTTGCAACAGCACTAAACCGCGTCAACAAAAATAACAACTTCAGCTATGCCAGATGTCTAAATTACCATGGTCGATGCTTGCCACAGATATTTTCAAATGGAATGGCCAGCATTACTTAATGTCAGTAGACTTTTATTAAAATTAGTTTTAAATTGATCTACTTCCTAACTTGACGTCCAGCACTGTTATTACAAAATTAAACAGAAATTTTTCTGCCCATGGTAGTTCGCACAAAAGTTGTGTCTGACAATGTTGAACAGTTTACAAGTCAGCAGTTTAAGAAATTTGCTGAGTCTTGAGACTTTGTTCACACTACCAGTAGTCCTGAGTATCCACAATCAATGGGTTAGCTGAACATGCAGTTCAGAGTGCAAAAGGTTTGTTTTAGAAATCCAGGAGAGATGGTATTGATGTTTTCTTTAAGTTGCTTAATCTCAGAAACATCCCTCGAGACAACTTGCCTGGTTCACCTGCTCAGAGATTAATGTCCATAGAGACTAGAACAACATTTCCAATCAGTAAACAATTGTTAGTACCAAACCCAAAGAATAATAGAGTGGTCAAGGCTCAACTTTTGAGAAAATGTCAATCACAAAAGTTGCACTACGATAAGACCAGTAAACCCCTTAGACCATTACTACAAGAAGAAGTTGTGAGAATGCAAACATCTAAAGGATATGACTGAGTTGTGGTGATTGTGAAGAACATTTGTGAAGATCCGAGATCTTACATCATCCAGTCTGAAGGTATGGATTTCTGAAGGAATTGAAGACATGCGTTACTCATCTCCAAACCAGTGATGCAGTAGATTGCCTGTGCCAATGACTCTAATTCCCAGAGTGACTCTACACCTGTTCAAAAGGACAATGAGCTTTCTTCAAATAATTTTGATGTAATCCCTGATGTTCCAGTTTTGAAAGAATCCCCAGATACTGTCCCTGTTGCTAAACCCAATCAAAGTTTATATGTTACCAGATCAGGTAGAAGTTTCAGACTGAATACAAAATACACAGTGACTTGGCCTTGAACTCAAGTTTTGTTTATTAAAATGTTGATATAATGTTTAGTTCTTAAAATATCGTTGTGCTCCTATTTTGCATGACGAACAAAATTAAAGAGTGAGGATGTAGATCAGTGTGTATACTTTACCTAGAGAGCCACTGCCGTCAGACAGCACGTGCAGGTAAGTTAATGAGCACATGCGAGATCAGTGCCATTTTGTATAGTCATTCTGTGTGAGTGCTAACTTGAATGGAGATGCATATGCAAGTGTGTTAGAAGGAATGAGTCATTCAGTAATCATATGAAGTTTGAAGTATATGTCCCAGTTACAGCTCCTGATGTACTTATGTACAATAAACGACTTGAACCCATCCTGTGCCTCAGTGTCTCATTTGAATACACAAGACATGCGACATAGGGTACCTTAAATAATATGTTAGCCTACTTAGGAGCAGGAAGCGGACCGTCAGGTAAGCTAAACACAGTGAGAAAAACATTCTCTAAAGCAGTCAAGGCTTGAGGAACAGCTGCAGCTTTAGGCATCTCTAACTGCAACTGATCAAAATACATTGCCTGTGCAACAGGAACTTCATTCTGGTTCCAAAACACTTTCATCTACAATAAAGTCTGTTTTAAGCAGGAAAATGTGAAAACATACTTTCCTAAGAATCATAATGCTCTGACTGAGATGAAATTCGTGAAGTACAACCATCCCCCTGCCATGTCTGCACTTCTGTCCGAAATTCCATGTCAGAAAGACAATGAACAGAAGGCAAGAAAAAAAGTATTAAGTTCCTTGCAAATCCCAGTAAAGCTGCCTGTCCATAGATACAGAAACAGAAGAATGAAAGTTTTTCTCACTAAACACATTTTCCCTCAAAAAAGGCTCGACTCTTGGTATGTACACTGTTCCCAGCTTCCTCATCCCTATCTCAGACAAGTTAAAACCCCTCACCTGCACCTTCCCCCATCAGCTACAAAACTTGCTCTCCCTTGCCTGCCAAGGGTATACCTACAGCTGTAGAGGATATGGTTATCCTCCAATCTTTGGTGGCTGAAAAGGCTACACCAAGAAAACTAGGGAAAAAAATATGGGTGGTCAGAGGAGCAATCAGTGACAATAGCAGAGTGACCTAATAGCGGGTGAGGCAGAACAGAAGCTGGGCTGACACCCAAAGATTCATTTACAATTTTCTTCTTTTGGTGTGCAGGAAGAGGTACTATTACTCACTGCAATGCTCCATAGGTAAGCAGAGGAAGAAACGCCAAAAGTAGGCAGCGCAGCCTGGACAAGCTGGTAAAGTGTAAGGTAGAGAAAAAGTTGCTCTGAGGTATGTAAACCACTTGCAGTCCCCCACAAGCACAGTATCCTGCCCCAAATACACAAAAAACTTTCAAAACTAAGTAAAATTTTAGTAAAAAATAAAACACTTCCTCACAAAAAGTTCACATACACATTAACACAACTCCCTTAGAAAAGCAAAGACAGTCCCAAAACATTCTACTTCCTTAGCTGAACACCATTAATTTGACAGAAAACACCAGTTTTCGACATAAAACAAAGACAGAGGAAGACTATCCCTAATGGGGGCTTATCTGTCCAGCACTTGAAAATCACTAGCAACTCACCAAAAGAGTACTTCTCTTCTGTAACAAAAAAGCTCTGAAGCATTTCATGCTCAAACTGTCTCTCAAGCTCCTGACAGGTAGAGCACGAAGAAGACACCCTTAGTTTTGTGAAGCTAGCTGGTCACAGAGGGGTGAGACCCAAACAGCTCTGGCTACTCTAACAGTGAAACGAAACATCTCTAGCTAGTAATATGGTAAGCAGTATTCTTTAGGTCACTCTGCAGTATACTCAGTTTAAATGATCTGCCTGCAAAGACCACTATATAAATACAACTGTAAGTTAACATGGCTCTGTAGCTAGTAATATGGTAAGCAGTATTCTTTAGGTCACTCTGCAGTATACTCAGTTTAAATGATCTGCCTGCAAAGACCACTATATAAATACAACTGTAAGTTAACATGGCTCTGTATTTAGTCAGGTCAGTTGCAGTAAAAACTATATAAACACTGTCCTCAACACAAGCTACTCTTATTTAGACACAAGCTGCATGAACCAGGATAAGAATATGGAGGCCTAGAAATGTTGTCCAAATGGAACTTGAAAATCCCTGAAATAATGACACACAAGGATTAGACTGGCCTCCTGCTGTCAAGATACAGTTGTTAATGTTTGCAGCAGCACAGGCGTACACAAGTACCCAGACTGGCACAAGGCTGCTTGGGCAGCAGAAAAATTAAGCATTAACTCATCTGGGTGTTAATACATGGATAAAGGATAAATGAGCAAACAAAAACAACCTTTGTTAAACTTGCATTACAAACACAACCAGATATGGGCTACTGATACTACTTAACATTACTTAAAACATAAATCTTTAATAACATCACTGTACACATGAAGTTCCATCTCTTTTCACATCTGGTGGCCAACTTAGTAATGTACTATCCACGTGTTTGCCACTACATCTCGATTGGCTTAATGTACTTGCTACCACTTTTGTAAGGGTGTCAGGAGTGCACATGCATCCAACTTTTTACATATTAGGGAGGGTGGTCTTTTTTTAATATGCATGTGATTTATTTTCATTTCCCCATTTAGCAGCATGGAAAAATAATAGCTGTAGCTATTTGTCTGCAGTTAGAGTCTTGTGATTTCTTTTAAGTTTTATTTTGTTTTGGAGCCAGATTTCTTCCTGTGGTTAATGCTAGCAGTAATTAATATATGATAGTGAACAACCAGTCAATGTTTCTGAAATAGAATACACTTCTAGTACATCATTTCAGCTTGCATATACACAAAACACTCCACAAGGGGAGGAACATGCTGTCTCTTTGTAATGAGATGTCATCTCACTGGCCAGGTCTTTTTTTTTTTTTTTTTTTTTTTTTTTAGAAGGGAGCATACTTCACCACATGACCTACATCTGTGTTCAAGTAAAGCAGGCACGTTTCCTGGTGACACTGAGGTTGAACTACAAATGCTATCTACTCTGAAAAAGGAACCCAATAGGAAACCATATATAAAAGAGGTATCTAGTTTGTCTCCAAATACTGATGCTCTAGATTACAGTTAAATGTGGTACTACAGGTACAAAATGAACATAGTGAAGCATTGGCAAAGCCAGCTTTTCCTTTCACTCATCTAAATATAAAGCAATCTATTAAAAAAGGTGCAAACAGGAACAGGAACAGAAGAGAAGAGGAATAGCAAGTTTAACTAAACTGATCAAGGGGAATCACGTTTTAACCTGAATTCTCAAGTCTTAATATAAACCTCTAAAATAGGTTAGCCACTCAAAATAAAGGCTTCAAGAAGAATGGAATTATGTGCTACATTTGAAGTTTGGCATCAATAACATTACAAGCTCATATGTGTTTACTAGTCTAATGACCACAAGGGCCTTTTTAAGCCTAGCCATGCATCCCAAATCTCTGACAAGTTCTGATACCCTTGATAAGTGTAAGCAGGGGTTTGGGAGATTAACCATTTACAGGTTACCTGTGTCCATTAGAGACATAGGTGCCAAACCAGGGATGAATTTCTGGTTTCCCATCCAATTGTCCAAGTTGCACTTGAATTGGGTTAGGGAGGAGCTCTGCTTCACATGGATGGAGAGCCTGTTCCATAGACGGGGTAGTCTTTGGGATACATACCTACCTCTCCAGCAGGACCTATGTATATCACAGGCAAGGTTTAAGTCTTTAGAATGGGTATTTCTGGTTCTGTTTGTTTTTTTGGATATGTAGGAGGTTCATCAGAGTGGGGATCTAACAATGCCCTATATGATAGGCATAGATCTCCCCTCAAAAGCCTATAGGAGTCGAATACAGGAATAGGGCCTTGAGGTGGTCTGCAAAGGACATTTTACTTATGCCCTGTATTCTTTTAGTGAGGAACCTCTGTGGACATTCTAATTGTTGGACATGCCTGGTTAGGTACATACCAAAAGGGACACTGTACTCAATGATAGGTTTGATGAATGCCAAATATAGTGGAACAATGACTTCCTTGGACTTGCATGCCATACCTTTGTTTATAAGTTGTGCAATATAGAATGTTTTCCTCACCACTGTAGACACATGATGATCAAAGGCTAGATTACTATCTATGTGTGTCCCTAAGTCCCTGACTACTAGGTCGACTCTAAGGAGTGTGTTGTCAATATGACAATTACCAGGGATTGTTGACTTCCCAAAGGATACTATTATGCATTTCTTGACATTTAGTTTTAGTCCAAGGCTCTGATACCAGTTGTTTGTGCCTGTCCCTCCTGGAGAACATATGTGTCAGTGTGAGATTCTATGACAACTCCCAATTTGCAATCATCTACAAATTTAGTCAGCCAGAGACCACTGACATTAGCCCTGCCTTATGAGAAGTGAATGCCAAAAAGGAACGTTCCAAGGACTGATCCCTGAGGGACTCCACTTGTGACTGGCCTCTTTGTACAGGTGGACTCACCAATTCTAACTTCCTGGGTCCTCTCTGTGAGCCAGTTGGTTATCCACCTGGTGACATACAGGTTTGTACCTAACCTCTTGAGTTTGTCAACAATGCCTGAGTGAAGTATTGTGTCAAATGTTTTGACTAGGTCAAAGTAGGCAGTGTGAACAACTTTGCCCTCATCCATTGCTTTGGTGACCTTCTCAAATAAGTCCACCAAGTTGAGAAGGCATAATCTTCCCTTGAAGAAACCAAACTGGGCTGGGTCCAGTGTCTGGAGTTTTACTATATCTCTATTAATCATCAACATGACAATTCTTTCCATGGCTTTACATACAAGACTAGTGAGATTATGGGTCTGTAAATGACCCACCTTTGTGCAAAGGGATGACTGTTGCCTTTCTCCATTCATGAGGCACGAAACCTGTTTGTAGGCTACAATAAAATAGTAATTTTAAAGGCCCTGATAGGTCATGTTTCATGCTATTTAGAAGGCATCCTGTGATATTGTCTGTGCCCATTGATGCAGTATTCTTGGTCTTAGAGAGAGCATTAAGGACCTGTTCCCTACTGATAGTAGGGGGAGTTATATTTAATGATATTTCCTGAGGGAAGGTTGAGGGGGAGAGAAAGGTAAAGTTGGAGCTAAAATTATCAGCCAGGAGGTTTGCTATGTCTTCTGTCTCAGTATAGGTGGCTCCATTTACAGTGAGCTCTGCACACAACTGTGTATTGCTTTTGAGGTTGCGGACATAGCTAAAGAATGCTTTGTGGTTGTCCTTGGCCTGGGAGGCCAAACTTACCTCAAATTTGGCTTTAGTAAGCTTTATTTGTCCTTGGAGTTGTTTGTTTAGATTGATGACAGTGCTTTTATCCTGCTGGGTGCTGCATCTCCTAATTTTTTTCCATGATTTTCTTCCTCCTGTTATATAGCCTATTGACTTTGTGATTCCAGCAGGGTGGCTTGTTTTTTGAGTTAGTTCTGTACTTCTTCCTGATGGGTACAGCTCCCTCTATGCAGCTATTAACATGCTTGTACAGGGTTTCTGTGAACAGTTCTGCATAGGCAGCAGTGTTCTCAGGACTTATAGGGGTTTGAAATTTTGGCAGGTTCTCACTTAATAGCAGCAGGTTAGCCTTAGAATAGTTCCTGAATATTCCAGGTTTAGCTGGGGGTCCAGTTTTTATTTTTACTTCAAAGGAGACCATTTTGTGCTCTGACCTTACCAGGGAAGGCATTACAGTGCAGCACTCTCCCATATTAGTGAGGTCCAGATCCAGTATGGCTGCAGCCCCTGACTGGTGTATTGGCTATCTGGTCGAGGAAGTTTGTGGTTACAAAATCCATGAATCTCTGTGCATGTATGTTTGGTGTCGTATAGGATTCCCAGTTAACAGTGGGGTAATTAAAGTCACTTATAAATATGATATTGTGATGGATGGTTAGTGTTTCTAATAAGTTTAAATACATGGTATGGGTTTCCTGGATCATAGAGGGGGACCTAGAGCTTGCAAGGTAGTAGTATTGGATTTTGCCTATGGTGATTTGAATATGGAGCAGTTCAAGTACATTGTCCTAGTTGACCAACCTTGAAGTATATTTATCTTTGATTACTTCTATCCTCAACAGATTAAACATTTAGCAACAACTGAGATGGAGGGCAAGTGAAAACCAGCATGCAGCTATGCACTCTGACTCATGCTTTCAAACCCCATACTCATGCTAGGATCACGGTAGGCAGGAAAATGAGGAAAGGAAAAACAGATGCATGACAGAATGAGAAGCAACATGCAGGATTTTCATTACAGCATGCAGAACACAGACATTATTTTTCTCTTTAAAAGCAATATCCCCTAGAGTGCTAAATGTGAAAGCTGTTTTCATACTTCATGCAAAAAAGAGAAGGGCGGGCAGGTTTGCCTTCCTTCAGTAAAACAAAAATTCACTTACCCCTTTCCCGATCAGCTCCAGATTTTGATAATCTTTCTGTATACACATACATGCAGGACAAGAAAAAAGAACTACTAAACTTTCACATTATGTCCCAGTAATGCTCTTATCCTCTTAATAATTAATACATTGTAAAAAAAACAGCTAATGGAGTTATTCTGCTTTACTTGCTTTTTCAGATCAATACCCTCTCAAATAAAGCATATGTATCTCTCAAATAACTATTTAGAGACCCTAAACACTTTACAAAGTTTGGATGTTCATGGGTAGGTGGTAGATATATGCTCCAGGAAAGCACTGGGGAGCAAAGGCCCATTTTTTCCAAATGCCGCAAAGCACTGTCTGATTAAGTGACCTGGTCAGAGTTACAAAATAGGCAAATACAGGCAAACAGCATCAAACCTGGAAATACAGGAAAAAGTTAACTGCTCACAGCCTTAACCCTCTGCACTAACTGCCAGATAGCTATGTCGATATTACTAAACATAGCAAGAATGAAACCTAGAGTAAAACCTAAAGTCCAAGCCATCTTAATTTCCTAGTTTGACAAAGGCAAGAGTTTTTCACAAGTTCTTACTTGTATGTTAAAAGTGTTAATCATTCATTCACTGTGTCAGGCATTATTACACTTCATCCACATAGATAAGTCAACAATGATACCTAAATTCAAATGCAGGAAAGCAACAACTTTGTTATGTTACCTCTACTTTATGAAAACTGGACTTCTGAGTTCTCAACTGAGTTATAGCTGGAGGGGAGAAGATGACCCTTTTCAATGCTTTCTTAACAATAAAAATGCAGATTACAACTGCTCACCTTTTAATCTTGTGGAAGTCAGAGAAACAAAACAAAAATGTAGCCACTTCTATTGCTATAATGTACATAGTTGTTTACGCAGTATTTCCTTAGATTCTGATAGTTATTCAAAGAACAGATGTGCCAAAGGTGCTTGTGGCACATTCATGCCTTCCAACCACTACACTTACTACCAGAAACATACTGTAAACCTATTAGAGAGGATTAAGTAATATCACAATGGTATCTGTCGATATATATGCATGCCATATGTGCAGGAAGTTTCTGAAGAAAAGGGATTCTAGGAGCAGCTAGCTACATTCTGTAATGGAGACTCCCACATCTTTCTCCCTCGTTTCATGTTTAGCATTTACACTTTCTTTGAGTACACACAAATTTACAGTAGGATTATCATGTGAAGCCATGCTTGATTTGCCAGAGGAGCACTCAAAATGGGTGGCAAGAACTTTTAAGTATGCCTACTTAAAGGTGTATAAGGTCAGGCATGTCCCTGTGATCACTTTCCTACGGCTTAACTACAGTAATATACAGAATCATAAGCATATCTCAAGGTAAACAATTTTCAAAAGCTTAGAGAATTTATATAAAATTAGACAATTCTTAGTCTCACATTTCCTCTAGTTCAGGTGTTATGCAATGCTGTACCTGCACTAACTCGAAACTAAATGAGACAAGAATGCCATACCTAAGTATGGGCCAATTTTAGACTCCCTTTAGGAGGTGAATTCTCCAAAGCAGCTTCTCAATCTTAATTTGAGAGAGCAAAATCTGGAAATGGGACAGAAATGATGGGAACTTTAAACTCTGGTGTGAGAATACTGAACAACCTGCCTCAATATTTGAAGTTTCAATGTTATACTAATTCAGTCTTTGACCCTTAATTTGGGCCTTCACACAGTCTCCTTTAATCTAGGGTCAATCATCTAGGGTCAAACAGGGTTCCTTCAGCATCTTTCAATCTGTCCAAAAATCAAAAACAGAGGGGTGGTTGGAGGAAAGGTAGTTGAGGAAAGATGAAAATGGACAACACAGATGGAACATTATGGTGTGTTGTCATTTCCATTCATTCCTCAACTGTTGGGAGAGAGTCCTCAGCTACCTACAACTCAGGAGGACTCTAAGGAAGGATATTCCTGAGCACCACTGAGCCAAAGGCTTCTCTTCCTCTAGAGACCAGTTCCAATTTGTAATGAGCGATACATGTATGAGTATTAGCTCACGTTGAGGCTACACAATATATATCTATCATCTAGATAAAAAAAGCTGAAGAAGTTGTTATAGACCTGGTGGAATGAGCTTTTGGTGGTTTTGGTAAAGACAAACCCAATGTTTCATAAACAAAGGAAATACAATCAGTTAGCCATTTAGCTAAAGTCAGTTTATAAACTGGTTTGCTTAATTTCGATTCCAAAACAGAAATAAATAACTTTTCTGATTTGCTCAAATTTTTGGTCCTATGCAAATAAAACCATACTGTCTCTAAACATCCAAAAGGTTTAACATATACTCTCCTTTACTACAGAAACTTAGAAAGAAAACTGGAAGGTTGATAACCTGATTAATGTTGGATTCTGACACCACCTTAATAAGACAGAAGAGGTTGGTTTGTTAGGATACCCTATCTTAATGAAGAAACAAATAAGGAGGATTGGAAGACAGGGCTTGTAATTCTGATACTCTTCTAGCAAAGGTAATGGCCACTAAAAAGGCAGTTCTCCAGGTCAAAAATTTTAGTTCACATTTAGCTGATGGTTAAAGCGAGATTGTGTCAATGACGTTAAAACAATATTTATATCCCACAGAGGAGTGGGGTCTTTTAATGGGGTTCTAAGAAGAAAAATTCCCCTTAGAAAGACTTTACAAAGTTTGGAAAAAGCTAAAGATTAATTATTTGCTCCTATATAAAAATTGAATATGGAAACTAATTGTACTTACAGTAGAAGAGCTAGCATCTTCATTGTAAAATGCAACTAAATATTCAAGAACTTTAGGAACCAGTGAAAAGGGATCAATGTCTTTTTGCTGTGCCCCAAAATAAATCTTTTCCATTTACTTCTGTAAAGTTTTCTAGTGGAAGCTTTGTGGGAGGATAAGAGAATGTGGTGGACAGGGGAGAAGATCCTGGGCTGTCTAGCAATCAATGGAAGTGGAGAAACCACGTGATCAACTTTAGGCCAAAATGTCCGAATGTCTCGTGTCTACAGGGTGAGACAGAAGGTCTGAAATTGGATGCAGAATCCATGGTGGGTGAAGTAGGTGAGGCCAATGAAAGGGAAACCAAATCTGATGAGGCCAATAAGGGGCAATGAGGATAATTGTGCTCTTCAATCGAGATGCTTTCTGAAGAAATTTGGGGATTAGAGGTAATGGGAGATAGCCGTAAAGGAGATCAGGGGGACAATCATGAATTAGTGTGTCCCTTGGTGAGTCCCCTGGTGGGGGGGAATCATGGCAAAGAACCTGCTGCACTAGTTGTTGAGGGGAGATGCAAAGAGATCGCAGCATGGCTGTCCCCACTGGTGGAAAATCCTTTCCGCAACCTTCATATTGAGGGATCACTTGTGAAGCATTAGACTGGACCTGCTTAACTTATCTCCATTCACATTGGATTTCCACAGAATGTGCATTGCTATCAGAAACCGATCGGATGAGATTGCCCATTGCCACACTCTCGTAGCTTTTTGACACAGGGGGTAAGATTTGGTTCCCCCTTGTTTGTTGATGTACCAGACCACTGACATATTGTTCATCTAAATCACAACAGTCCTGGAGGGGACGAGTGCCTTGGAAGGCCTGAAATGCTAGAACAGCTGTCATTTCCATAACACTGATGTGTGTATTGGCCTCTTCACGGGACCATGTGCCTTGGACTGTCTTTCTCAATAAATGCCCCACCACCAGATCTGGGAAGTGACTGTGGTCACTACGGCCATGGGCTGAGGGACAACAAAGGTATGGCCTTCTATTACCTGATCAGAATATATCCACCACAGAAAGTAATACTTGCAAGCCCATGTTATCTTGATCTGGCTGGATAAAGGTTGGTTAAGAATGGACCACTGAGTCACTAGCATCCGCTGAAGGATTCTCATGTAGTACCCTGCTAATGGTACCAAAATAATTGTAGCAGACATTGACACCAATGCTTGAAGGATCAGTCAAGTTGAAAGAGAAGAACTTTGAATGATTTTTTTTGACCTGGAATTGAATGGTTTGAATACTTGATAGAAGGAGGAAGGTTGTCATAGATACTATATTGAACAAGGCTCTGATGAACTCCAATATTTGAGCTGACTGAAGTTGAGATTTCTTGTGAATGATGGTAATTTCCAGGTGAAAGCACAACTGCAGTACACAGTCTCATGCTTTGATCAGATGATGCCTGATCGGAATGGTTATGAGCCAGTCATTAAAATATGAAAACACCCAGAATCGCTGTAACCTCAAGTGAGCTGCTACTACTGCCATATACTTAATGAACACCATTGGGGCTGTGGTGAGACCAAAGGCAGAGCTCTGAATTGGTAGTGACTGGCTCCCAGCTGGAAGCATAGACATCTCCTGGATCATCTGTTCATTTTGATATGATAATATGCAACCTGAAGATCTGTTGAGCATATCCAGTCTTCCTTTTGCAGAAAAGGCAGACTGGACTGAACTGTGACCATCCTGAACTTGGTGCACTGAACTGACTTGTTCAGATTGCCGAGATCCAAAACTGGTCTCCAGTCCCCAGTTTTCTTTAGCACTAAAAGGAATCTTGAGTAAGTTCCAGACTCTCACTGGTCTGGAGGAACTTTCTGGATGACTTTTTCTAGCAGCTTGTTTATTTCTACTGCTGCTGCTTCCCTCTGATTGGGTGGAACACTGGGAATTTTGTTTACTATCAAAAGGGGTGGTAGGGAAAAGGGTATGATATAACCTCTGGAAATAATTCTCTGCACACACAAATCTTTGTAATCTCTAGCTATGCTCTCTGGTGCAGGGAGAAATGACTCCCAACTGCCTCCAGAGATAGACATTCGGGCCTCCTTTCAGGAGCACTGGTAGGATCTGTCAGAGAAAGTATTTCTAGATCCCTGGATCTGCAAACCACCACTGCCACATGGATGGCATTTTGCCCCTGGGGGAACTATCTCCACATGGATCTTGTAAGGGACCCTGGGACTTCCTGAACCACATACACCCACAGCAGACAGGGTTTTACCTTTGCGCTCACACTTGAAGAGCGTGTCTTTTACTTTAGGGCGAAAGAAAGAACTGCTGTCAAAAGCAAAAGTGATGAAGGAAGACTTGAAGGGCTCTGCAAAATCACATAAGCACATCCAAGCATGCCTCCTGATAAAAATGTCTGAACCAGCCACCCATGAGGTACCTTCAGCTGCATGGGAGATACGTCTCATGGGCAAGTTTGAAATGGCTTGGAGAGTAGCCAACTGTGAGGCAATAATGTTCTCTGCCTCAGAAGAAATTTGAATTTGTCCCAGTGAGGGATTTGGTAAGTTCCTTAATCAAATCCCTCTGGAGTCTTGTGAAGTGTGCCAAATAATTTAGCAATCTAAGAGCAAAGGTCACTGAAGCATAGACATGCTTCCCAAATCTGTCTAGTGCCCTAAACTCCCTGTTAGGGGGTGAACAGAGGAACTCTGTCCTGCTAGTTCCTTCTTTGTGGCTGCCACTACAACAATGGCATCAACTGGTACTCCTTTGCTCCAGAAAATACAGTTGTGTACCTACCATAAATGTAGATGTTCAAGTGTACTCACTGCTGCAGTCATTACAATTGGGTTATCCTGCTGGCAGGCTACCCGCAGTTGGCCTGAATTCCAAAGTCCTGGCCCGGCGTCGGTTGCTGTCGCCTCCTCCCTGACGTCAGTGCACCAGGGGTATAAAAGATGCAGCCGACACCATTTTCTTCAGTTTTTCTTGCCCCAGATGTCAGGTGCCCCCAAAAGGGTAGGCTAATTTATGCCAATAAACATGCATGCAGTAAAGTCAAACTGTACCTTCATCTACAAGCAAATACACCACATAGGTTGTATAGAATAGAGAAGTACAGATAAGCCCCAGCAAAGGAAAGGGGGATGGTGGGTGGGTAACCTGGACTGCAACAGTGAATACACTCGAACATCTACATTTATGGTAGGTACACAACTGTACTATGTTCGTGTTTCACTGCTGCAGTCATTATAATTGGGTAGAATCCCAAAGCTAAGGTTGGGTGGCTGGGGCTAAATAGGATTAGGATAGACTATTAGGCCCTGCAGAACTGCAGTGGCAAAGCCTGCTCTGGATTTAGAGTAGAGAGGTAAGTGATAGTGTTTTGCAATGTGCACTGAACTCCAAGTTGCAGCCTCTAAGATGTCTTTGGTTGGAACTCCTCTGAGGAAGGCTGCTGAAGTGGCTGCTGCTCTGGTTGAATGTGGCCTAATGCCCTTAGGCACTGATTTGCCACGCTGTGAATAGCAGAAACGAATGCAGTGGCCTATCCATTTTGAAACAGTCTGCTTTGAGATAGCCTTTCCTTGTGATCCTGCAGCATATGCCACTAGAAGTTGTTCAGTCTTTCTGAAAGCTTTGGTTCTGTCCAAGTAGAAGCATAGCTGCCTGTGAATGTCCAGAGAATGCAGAAGTCTCTCACCCTTATTCTGTGGGTTTGGATAAAAGGTAGGCAAATTAAATGTTTGATTCAGGGCCACACTGGACACTACCTTAGGCATAAATGTGGGGTTTGTCCTCAGAGAAACCCTGTCCTGATGGAAAATGATAAAAGGTTCCACAGCCATGAGTGCCTGTAACTCTGAGACTCGTCTTGCAGAGGTTATTGCTAGGAGCAGAGCTGTTTTCCAGGATAAGAATTTTATATCAGCTGTAGAGGCTGGCTCAAAAGGAGGCAGTGTGAGTTTTTCCAATACATAATTTAGGTCCCATGCAGATATTGGTGCTCTCCTTGGAAGTCATGTTTTTGGCCCCTCTGAGGTACTGCCTTAGTAATGGATGAGAAAAAAATAGGCGGTTCTGTATTGTAATGAGCCAAAATGGCAGAGGCATGAATTTTAATTGATGAAAAGGATAGTCCTTTGTCCATCATCTCAGTTAAATATTGCAAAATCTGAGGAATATCTGGTAGAATCGTGTCAATTCCTTGTGCCTGGTTCCAATCACAGAATCTCTTCCATTTTTCTACATAAGATTTTCTGGTGCTAGGCCTCCTGGCCTCCAAAATAACATCCATCACTGCTTAAGAGAGAGGCGTGTTTTGAATGGTCACATTATCCGCCATGCTGCCAGATTTAAGGTCCTGAGATGGCTGTGCAGGATCTGACTGTTTTGTTGGGTCAGTAAGTGAGGAATTTGAGGTAATGTCCAGGCTGGGCATTGAGACAAGTTCTTTAGGATTGGGTACCAGTGCTGGCGTGGCCAGTCTGGGGCAATCAGTATAATTTTTGGCTTCTCTTGTCTGACCTTTAGGAGTACTTTGGGAAGGAGAGGCAGTGGGGGGAAAGGCATATACTGTCAATTTTTTCCAGCTGAAAGACAGGGTATCCACTTTCCATGCTTGCTTGTGGTAAGTCCTTGTGCAGAATCTCTGTAGTTGGCAGTTGTGAGGGGAGGCAAATAGGTCTATGTCCTGGCATCCCCATTTCCTTGTTATCATGCTGAAGACTTGTGGATCCAATTTCCACTCGTGGGGATCCATTAGATTTCTACTAAGTTCGTCTTCCAGAGAATTTATCTTTCCTGGCAGGTATTGTGCTTGCAGATGTACTTGGTAAGTCAATGCTGTGTCCCACAAAGTCATGGCTAATCTGCAGTGGGGGTATGAATGTGTGCCTCCCTGCTTGTTTATGTACCACATGACTGTAGTATTGTCCGTCTTTATCAATAGTTGTCCTGGATGAAGTAGATCCTTGAAGGCTGTCAGGGCATTTTGAACAGCTAGCATCTCTTTTTGATTGATATGTAGATGCATTTGGCTTGCGGGCCATGTGCCCTGAATACATCTTCCTGCCATATGTGCCCCCCCCCCCCAGGCATAACGGCTGTGGGTAAAGTGAAAGGCTGTCCCTTTTTGTGGTGAGAGGCCTTTGTCCACCATCAAAACAGGGAATGAGGGTAATTATTGCTTCCAGGCTGTGGCAATGTTGAGTTCAAACACTTTCTAGATACCACTGTAGTTTTCTCATATGCAGTTTTGCATATGGAATTAGCAGAATGCAGGATGCCATGAAGCCCAATGCCTGCAGAATTTTTCTTGCAGCTAACTGGGTCTTTGTTGCCAACATTTCGAAATAAGTAGTCAGTTGTCTTTGTTTGACTGGCGTGAGATAAGCCATCTGGGCAGTTGTATTTAAGCTTGCACCCAGGAATATTATCTCTTGTGAGGGTACTAGTTTTGATTTCTTTTCATTTACTGTGTACCCTAGGCATGTTAGTAATCTTTTTACAAATTCCAGATGCTGTTGTAGAATGTCCTCGTTCTCTGCTTGAATAAGACATTCGACTGTCCAAGTAAGGCTATATTTGTATTCCTCTTTGTCTGCAAAATGCAATTACTGGTGTCAGGCATTTTGTGAAGACCCTGGGCACAGTAGACAAGCCAAAGGGCAGTGCAGAGAATCGGTAGTGCATTGAGCCAGCTATAAATCTGAGGTATCTTCTGCATGAGTGTGATTGGGACATGCAGGTATGCCTCTTTTAGGTCTAAAGTCACAAGCTATGCCTTCTTGCCCAGCATAGGCAGATGCTGCTGCAGAGTCAACATTTTGAATTTCAGAATATCCAGAAATGTGTTTAGAATCGACAGGTCCAGTACTGGTCTCCAGGCATTGTCCTTTCTGGGCACCAAGAACATTCTTAGTAAAATCCTAGTCTCTGTTATTGCTGCGGTACTCGCTGAATGGCCCTCATGTCCATGAGGGATGAAACTTGTTTTTGTGCCTCTGCCCATTGATTGTGTGGCAGGTCTGACATTCCATTTGCCCTTGGCAGGGTGTGAAAATGGAACCTCTAGCCTTGTGACACTATATTCAAGACCCATTTGTCTTGGGTGACGATGTGCCAATTTTGTGAAAAAAGTGCTAGTTTTCCCCCCTAAAGGAGCTGCCAGAAGATAAGTGCTTGGTGCTGGCAGGGGAAAGTCATTGAGACTGCTTCCTGTATTCTTGTGATTTATCTTCTCCACTTTTGGAGACAGAAGCACCCCATTGTTTAGACCTGTATGGGCCCTGGGGCTGGGATCTGCCTCTGGGGCGTCTGTATCTGCCTCTTTGTGGCCTGTCTGACACTGGAAAGGACCAATTCTTTGCAGGCCAGTTCCTGCTAAATCGGGGAGGTGGTAACTGTAAGAAATCTTTGACTGTTTGCATAGATTTAGCTTTGCCCTCCATTTTCTTCAACACCTCTTCTGCTTTAACACCAAACAAGGTATCATGCTGTAATGGAGCATCTAATAATTTAGCTTTAACATGATCAGGCAAATTCTGTTCCTTTAACCAAGCATGCCTCCTAATGACAGAACCCGTAACAGCGGCCCTGCAGGAGGCCTCCGGAGAATAAAAACCACATTGCAAAGTATGCTTTCCCACTTGTTCAGCTGCATGCAATAAATCCTGCATTTCTTTGTTTTCTGTACACTCAGAATTTGTCAACATTTTCTGTTTAAGTAGAAACATAAGATATTACTGATATTTAAGCATATGAAACTGACAATTTAAGGCCCTAACAGCCAAGGTAGCAGAAGTGTAAATCTTTTTCCCCCATCTGTCCAGGGCCCTTGAATCCCTATCAGAGGGGATAGGGTTTTTTTGTACTGGACGCCTTGACCCTTTTGGGACCCTGAGATATAGTTTCTAGGTCAGCTGCAGGGTTTTTATAAAGAAATTTATGTGAATCAGGAACCCTGCAGTATCTGTCTGGCTTAACAGGAGTTGGTGGTAAAGAGTCAGGAGTGAGACTGGACTCTATAAATACATCATCTACAATGTCTAAAACAGGAGGAATAGCAAGCGGCCTGTGTTGAAGTAGTAAAAGAAAATCTCTGAGCCTTTTCTTAGATTCTGAGTAATCTTGGCTCTCCCAATGGAAATGCTCCCTCACAGTATGCAGGGTCTCACCAAAAGAATAATCCTCAGGAGGAGAGGCTGAAGGGATAGATTCTTCAGCATCAGAATCCTCATAGGGAGGAAGAGAGTATTCCTGTTCAGAAGAGGAATCAGAGGCAATAGAAACCTGATCTGAAGATTCATATTCTGTCTCTTGCCTAGGTCTCTTATCAGGAGGGGGATGGGAACCCCTGATCAAAATAATTAGGTCTTCGGCCATTTTAAGCATCTGTTTTTTAGGCATGGAGGCCTGTCCAGGGGAATGTTGTACTTGTTTCTTTGTCTTTAGAGGTGCCTTAGTCTTTGCCTTTGAAGCTGAAGTCGTTTACACATATAACTGTGTAGGTCTGGAAACACCCTCAGAAGCCGATGCCTGCTCAGCGGTACCGGACCCATCTGAGGGAATAGTTTCCGAGGGTACAGTACCTTGAGTTTCCAGTGGCCTAGTTGGCTCCATGTGGGAGTCAGAAGCAGCCTGTGGCTCTTAGGTAGCGGGCGTTAGGGGCTGCGAAAGCACCTCACTGAGAACCGACGAACCAGCGACTGGCCTAGCTGAAGCCTCGTCATCGGTTTTGGACCTCGGATGCCTGTCCTTTTCTTTGTCTTTGCATTTTTTATAAATTCCGGTAGTCGGCTGTTTCGACGGCATTACATAATTGAATCTTCTGCCAAAATAATGAAATGCAAAATCGTACCGACGCTTAACAGTGAGTTGGTTAAATCTAGCACAAAACTGACAACTAGCAACGTCGTGGTCAGGGCCTAGGCAAGGAATACAGTAAGTATGAAAGTCCTTATGGGGTATTTGCTTCCCACAAGAAATACAATTATTAGCTTTTTCTGACATCTGTCTGTAGCAAGAAAAAAGTTTCCCCAATGGGGTACTTAGCTTTAATGAAGACTTCGGATCTGAAATTCAAACTTGAAAATCTCAGGAGTCGGCCAACGGGCAGTTGCGAACTGCTTTTGCTTCGGGCACCGTGCGGCAAGAAAGACTGAAGAAAATGGTGTCGGCTGCATCTTTTAAACCCCTGGCGCACTGACATCAGGGAGGAGGCAACAGCAACCGACGCCGGACCAGGACTTTGGAATTCAGGCTGACTACAGGTAGCCTGCCAGCAGGATAACCCAATTGTAATGACTGCATCAGTGAAACACAATGAACATCTCTCTATCCTTCAGTGGTTCCAGGATCCTATCTGGTCTCCTGAGGATCTTCTTATGAAGTCTTATTTGGTAGACAAAAGCGCTTACTATCTGTTGTTGGAATAAAGAATTATTTATCTTCCTTGGTGACTTGGAACCACTTTTTGATCTTCTCAATGGTGTCAAGTTCCTTCCATGCCCATCGAGAGACCAATCAATGAGCTTGTCGGTGGGTGGAGGAGGTAGACAGGCCAGCTCCAAAAGCCTCCAGGAATACAGACTCCTCTTGGGAAGGGTTGTCGGTAGACCAACCCCACCTTTGCTTTAAACGTTCTATATGTCTCCAAAGCAGATGTCAACAGATGGTAATCTTAGGGACCTTTCCCCCTCCTCAAAATTGGTATTTTCTGTGATAGACTCTTGTGGAGAGTCTAAGTGTCTCCTCTTGCACTTTTTCTTCCTGGGAACTTCTTCAGTGAGATGCTCCAGAGAAGTATCGGAGGAAATCAATATACCCTTCTAGGTATCCCGTTAACTTATCTGGGATGGTTGTCCCCATGGCACAGGAAGTGCAGGTTCTCGATGCAGAGACAAATGGAGTTGGGAAGTCAGAGTCAAGGGGGGGGGGCAAAAATGACACTATTTCAATGTTTACAGAACAAAAATTATGGAATAATGTACTTATTAATACAGACGCATACATTTCAGTTACAAAGAGACCTCTACTAGAGGACACAAGGGCAGTTATGTCAGGATTTAACAGGTGAAAGATTACAGCAGTTAACAGTTCTATATGTAACACGTTTGTGCTAGATATGGACATGTCTGATCAGAATAACGTTATTTCAGACTTCAGTGAGAAGATTTTATGGAAAAATAAAACTGCCACAGAATGTACTGAAGTGCACACAGATGACGCTTGTAATTACAATAGAAACACAGAGACTTATGTGTTAAAGTTAAAATAAATTCCAGTTCAGCTGCCAGAGCTGAAGCGCACGCAGTCAAGTTTCTACATTTTCAGAAACAGTTATCTTATTCTTAGAAATACTAAGACAGATTGGGAGTGGCCAGTAAGAAAAAAAGAAGTAACAGTTTCAGGCAAAATGAAGCATATGTTGTGTATGGTCATACCTCTCAACCTGTAATCATCAAAATTCAGGACAAGGCACATAAAAAATAGGTACAAATCTGTACGCTGATTAACGCAAAATTTGTATACATAATTACACAACCCCGCTCACTCCAATGGAATTTTGGGATAACTTTCAAACGCAAACTGAAGAACAGACAACCAAAATATGGCACCAGATGACCAGAGTCCCCCTGCATGTGGGGTACATGAGTGTATATATATTTGTATGTACGCATATGCTTTTGTGTAGACAACTAGATAACCAGACAGAGTTACGTTACCTTCAGAACTAGGTAAATTAATTATATTAAGCATTATATTTTCATAGTCTGAAAATCACTTTATCTCTATTCTTAACAACATACTCAGTATATAATTAGGCCAAACACAAAGAAAAACAGAAAAAATCACCATGACAGGCATCTCAGCACTGTTAAGTTAATGCCAAATTCATCTTTTTCCTCAGAGTCCCACAGGTCTGTGCAAGACTAGATGCTAGACTTAAGACCAGTGTAGTACTGTGTAATGACAGTTGTACTGCATTATTTAATATTTAACAGAAAGTCTGAATTTTCTTAGGTTGGGTATTTATCATAGAAGGCATGTCATATTCAAGAGATAAGCCTCAGCATTTCATTTATCATCTTTAATACAGGAAATGTATGTACCTGTATTTACTTTATTCATTTCTTATGTAGATTAGTCCACTAATGACCATTTGTTGGGGTAAGAAGGCTCAAGGCTCAATATAAGAGTGCAAAGTCTTATAGCAAGTTATGTAGTCCCTCTCTGCTTCGTGCACTAAAGAACCAGACAATTAATATTAAATAATGCATTAACACAGCTGGATACGACACGTGATGTCATAGGGAAAGCACAGACCTGTTTCATTTACTTGAACTTGCATGCTATGGAAAGCCTTTAGCATTAGCAGAATCATCCACTAAGCCTTATGCAGAATGATCCTATCTCCTGATGTATGCCGCATGTGTGCATGTATGTGTGTGTGTGTGTGTGTGTGTGTGTGTGTGTGTGTGTGTGTGTGTGTGTGTGTGTATATATATATATACACACACTGGTCATTGGCACTGATTTTCTAAGTTGCCTTACATTCTTCTTTGTATCATACTAAACAGAAATTTTGTTGAACTGCAAGAAAGAAGGAACTTTAAGTAATGTGAAAAGGTGACGGAGGTGGAACTGTACTCCTCATAACACATTCACTAGAGAAATCTGTGTGTTGTGAGTTGAAAGGCATTTGATCTCATGCCACCCAATCTTTTTTTAATCATCTTTGTGTGTACCTAGAAAACTTTCAGCTGCTTTCTAGAATTGCTTCTACAGCTTGTTTTACCTTAATAATAGGTACTGTCCCCTTGGTTAGAACCACACTCTATTTTTATACAAGAGTTCATGATATCGTTCTGTTTAAGACAAAAATCTTTTCAAAAATTCCCTCAAGCAGTGGTAACTGAAATATGTGAAATCTTCTATCTAAGGTAACGTTATTTAGTTATTTTGAATTATAGAAAGAAAATTAAAACAATATAGTGGTCTTACAGCAGTAATGAATAACCATTTGGCTGGAAGGAGCACAAAATATACTTTGCAGATCACTGAGGTAAATAATAAAAAATATGTTCCTGAAATTCCAAAGGCTATTTTAACAATAGGCACACATACACTATAACGGATTCACATTATTATGAAAGAGAACGCAGTATCGTTTCTCATTAAAGTTTCAGAAAGTTGTTTCTTTTTGGTGTGGTAGAAACAGAAATAATTTCTAAATGATTGTGCTGCTATTCTGTATAAAACAGAACAAACAAACCAGTGTCCAGAGTGGGAAGACCACCAAGAAAAAACAAAGCACTCTGTTGTGCAACCTCAAAAAAACTAAGTCCAACGGGCATGGAAAGAAGTAGACTGGTAGTAAAATACAGGTTTATTGCTGTAACGAACACCAAGCATAAAATCCAATACAAGTAAAAGGCAGAGCGTATAAATCCATCACTTCCAATAAAAACACAGAATTATATCCAACACAGTCAAGCGCTTTCGTCCTGCTCTAGGACTTCTTCAGAACTGCGTAAACTAAAAACCCACCCATATTTATACCAAACAATTAACCAATAACACAAATTTCACAAATTCATATCACAAAAACCTATTAACCTTATAAATACATAAGGGTTGAAGAATTCCATTTGAATAAAAGGAAAAATAAATAAGAAAAATAAATATGTTGTGTATATAATTTTTACATAAACACATTTATTATTTACTATCAAAACGTATCCTACCAAATCACAACACACTAACCCTGTACTTCAATTCAGGTTTGATAGATACATTGTCATTAATGCCCGGAATCACCGTGGCATTAAGCCTCAATTGCCATCTCATTTCTGCTCGCCCCAAATTGTTTTTCCAATCCCCCCCTCTCAGGTTGTTATCAGTAACCTCCAAAATACCAAACAGAAAAAAGTTATCGGGATAATTTTTAATATGCCTATATATGGCATTATTTTCATCATGTTTTTTCACAGCGTAAAGACGTTCATAAATCCTCCTTCTGAAAGTTCTTTCTGTCTTGCCCACATAAAAATGTGGGCATCCTTGACAAATAGCTATATAAACAAGACCCTTACTCGAACAGGACTAGGAAAACTAGTTTTATCACTCTGCCCCTTGCTTCAAGTAATACTGAGCACCCAACTAAAATATACCTGCAATACTCACATGGCCCACATCTAAAAGTCCCTCTCACATTATTCCTAACATTAATAGGGTGTTCTAACAAAAATTTTAAATTATAGTCGGTTTTATAGACAAAAGTTGGTTCTTGTCCTCCTACTACTAGTATTTCCTCATTCCCTTTAAATTGCACCCAATTCTTCTTGACACTATCCCTGATCTTACCACTAGATTCTCCATAAGTTACTACCATAGATTGTGTATAATCATTCTTTATATTAACTTCATTCTCCTTCACTAGTTGGAATCCCAACAACAGTTTATATCTACCACAACACTCACTTATGACTTGCTCACAAATGGGTAAGATAAAACTTGACAGATAACCTCTATCAGAGAAAAGTTTTAATATGCCCATTTCTCTTTTCACTATATCCAAGTTACATTCTGGCTATTCGGACCATTTGACCTTTTACTATGTTTCTTTTTATATATAAAGGGTGGTTACTTTTGAACTCTAAGTAATCATTAGAGAAAGTGGGTTTCCTTTAAATTTGAGATTCACAATTCCTATTACCATAGTTCTTACTAATCAAAACATCAAGATAATTAATACTACTGTTGTTAAAAGTACCAGTGAATTTAAAATATTCACAAATATTGTTTAGATATTTCATGAATTCCTCATTCATCTCTCCCACCTTCCATAGAATAAAAATATTGTCCAGGTATCGCAAATAGTGAATCCAATGCACAGAGAAACGGGCTTTAAAAATATATTGTTTCTCCCACCCATACATTACAAGATTGGCAAACAATGGAGCACAGCTAGTACCCATGGCTATACCCTTAAGCTAATGATAATATTCCCCTTCGAATGTAAAATAATTATTTTTTAAGGTAATTTCCATTAGTACCATAATGACGTTTACCATGGTGTTACTTAAGGATGTCCTCTCCACTAATACTTCAATTCCGCATGAAATTGGATTAGAGTATTTTTATGAAGTAAACAAAGCCAGCATATTCACAGTGGAAAAACACAAACTTTCTGAAAAAAACATCCTGGCTAATTCTACTCAAAAAATCCCAAGAGTCCTTTAACACATGATCAATTGGATTCAAGGACTTCCTAACCATTCGGTCCACAAACATCCCTAAAGTATAGGTTAGACTATTCTGATTAGTTATAATCAACTTAAAAGGGGGGGTCTCGGATATCCTTATGTACTTTCGGTATCCCGAAAGCAACTGGAATAATGGGATTTTGGTTCACTAGAAAACCATGTGTATCCTCATTTATGACACCCTGTAACAATGAATCTTCTAAAATCATCTGGATTCTCCTATGGGAAGTATTTATTTCATTTTTAGGAACAGTTTGGTATTTCTCTTCCTGTAGTAACATGGAAGAAATTTTGTTGCTGTAATCTTCCTTATTTATTATAGCCATTCCACCCCCTTGTCTCGTTTCATGAATCTCAATTGTTTGTTACTCCTTAATTCTCTCAGTAAAAGGTTCTCTTCCTTACTTAAATTGAATCTTCTACGTTTAAATTCATTATAATGTTCAAATATCTCCTGGGAACAAACTTTGTCAAAAACCCCTATCAATGGGTGGAGTGGCGGGTTAAAACAGCTCTTTCTTCGAAATCCTTCGTTAACCCTAACAATATTTTTATCCTTAAACATGTAACTTAAATTCATTTTTCTTGTAAACAATTTGAGTTCAGTTAGTACAGAACTTACATCCTCTTTTTTAGATGGAACAAATTTAACCCCTTTCATTAATAGGGTAAAAATATTCTCACTTATGCTAATACCAGCATAATTAAAAATATTAAAACCTTGGTAAGACCCCCCTTTATACCGTGTTTCATTAGATGTTACTTGTAACTGTTGTTTCTCTACCTGTTCTGTGGCAAGTAACCTTTCCCCCTGGTAAAGCCCAGAGGTAAAAAAACATCATGGTTCCTATAGTTATTCCTTTTGTTTTGTAACCTCTATGATCTCCTTAGGGGTGGGTATTCTTCATCATATTCATTTTCCATTACACTCATTCTCTGAGGATTACCCTGCCTATTATTAAATGTTTCCATCCTAGCACCATTATCACCTTTGTATGTTTCTCCAAAATAAGATTTTAGAAAAGGGTAGGCTATTTGGTTTCTGTACTCATTCTCATCCCTAACCAGTTTCCTTTTTTTCCTTTCAATATTATTTTCAACTTGTTCTTCAACCTTATCAAAAACCATATTATATTTCATAGAAACACTGTTAAAATTCACATAATTTAAAATAACATCATTACACTTTTCTATTTCTTCAAGTATTTCTTTGACCTTATTATTATTAATTTTAACAATAAACTCCATGAGTTCCAACCCATGGCGGTCAAACATTTCATAAAGCTCATCACACTCTTTTTGTCCTTTTTTAAGTCCATTAGGGAATTTATAAACCCTTAGTCCTTTTGGGACTCTATGGTTTTTAATGTTACTAATGTTAGCCATTTTTGTCAACTGTGTAGGCGTCTCTGGCTTTGACAACCTGAGTAGATCTGTGTCAGAAGTTGTCAGCTAAGATGTTGGTACTCTGTCAGGAATATTCTTGTGAATATATTAAGAACTAGTACATGATATGAGAGAGTTTACCTTTTTTATCATTTAGCTATCTGGAATCACTCTGCAGTTAAATGGCACGGCAGTCCCCATAACTCCAAAGCAGCACGGCTTGAGGAAAATGACATTAAACAGACGCGCGCAAGTATTCAATCCATGAATTATGAGTATTCAGACACGCATGCCTGAGCTTGATTCTGACAGGCTGATGGAGCGGACGTCATCGTGCACGTGATGATGTCAGTTCCGAAAGTGAGGAATCTAAACAAATAGATTAAAAAATTGGAAATGAAGGGGTGCCACTCGGGAATAGTTGCACCCCTTCATTGGAACCCCAAAACGCGGTAAAAACTGAGTAATTCGGGACGGTTGGGAGGTCTGTGTATGGTACACCAGAAATGACAGTCAAATGAATTCACAGAATAAAGGGTTTGCAGTTACAGATCTGGCAAATTAATTTTTTTATTACTTTGACCTTTGAATTATGGTAGTACAGTGTTGCGATGCATAAATAATATCTTGATACAGATAGAGACAGAAAAGCATTCATAAATATTACGTGACAGTGCAGTCAAACGTTCAGATCCCATGCAAGAAGAGCCTTTAATTATGGTAGTAAAGTGTTGCGATGCATAAATAAATTCCTGATACAGACAGACACAGAAAAACATGCACAGATATTAAATGATGTTTTGCTAGTTTACAGAATGCAGAATTTAAAGTCAATGCTACATTTTAAAAGTGACAGTACAGTCAAAAGTTCAGATCCCATGCAAGAAAATAGTGCAGCATAAATATTATGTGTCATTAAAGCCACAGGTTCATATTTCACATTAGAAAATGAAGAAACTTGGCATACTTGTATAAACGGCAGACAAGTAAAGTTCAGAATAAGATCAGTTCAACTTTAATAATAATTCTGTATATGTAAGCAGTTCAAGACTGTATATATTTCATGCAGAAGTTGCAGTTTACCAAGCACACCAGAGGCACAGACTTAGTTATCGATTACAGGCCAGCTCAGCAAACTGAATTAAAGACAGTACTGTATGCTATAAAACAGTATGGTAAAAATCAGTTTAATATTATTAGTGACAGTTTTATGCAATAATATTCCTTACTATTTATCCAAGACACTTGTAGACAGTAATTATAATCCTTGTGGCATTCACTAGTACTGAAAATTAAGTCAGCTAAGGAAAGAGTGACATGTAAAGGGGTAGGTAGAGACCTGCACACTGAAGAAATTCTTTTGGGAACTATGACCTGAGGGTCACAGAGTAAACATAGAATGTTCAACAGTTAAGATTCATTTTATAAAGGTGCAGAAATGCAAAAACAAATGTTGAAATATTAATAAAGTGCCAAATTACTACCTTCGTTTCATTTGAGGTTATGACAGGGAAAAACAATGCCACTGAGGTTTCCGATTGATTTAATAAGGAAGTTGCAGCCTTTCCATTTCACTGTAGTACATTATCAGGTTAGTTACACACTTGCAAGAATGTATTTATTAGCAACATCGGTCTAATTCACTACAGCACATTATCTGTTTGCTTACAGACTTACAAGAGTTTATTAGCAGCATATGTTTATTTCATGCAGAAAACTGTAAATAAAGTCAGGGCAGTAAGCAATGCTATTAGTTTATAATTGTTAAAACTGCAAGTATTATTTTAAGGACTTCATACTGCTTTTTTGTGCTTTGCAGATATTGCTACAAAAGACACGCTGTCAGTTTTGGATATTTAAATAATTTCCAGGTTGATTTTCCAGAATGCATATTTAAATAAAGTCAAGAAAAATATTATATCGGCCACCCAGCCTTGCACAGGAAATGTTAAAGGGAGATTTGGAAGGCTTAAATGTAAAAGGAACAAGGTCATTAAGACTCTAAAGTGGCCCTTCCAATACCTCAGCAGTAAATGGGACAATGCAGAGTATGGCCTAAACTTGGGAAGAGCTGTTGTTTACAGCTCAAGTAGATTCAGAAAGACAAGCCTTCAATGATTGTTCAAATGTGTTTTAGTTATCTAAATTCTTTATAGTTAAATTTTGCATTCAACAGATGTGTATTTATGCAGATTAAAGTTAAAGCAAGGATGCACATGTTTTTATGTTTTCAGACAATTGTATAACAGTACTAGTTTTCAGTTTATATTTTAGGTTCATAGGTGCTTATTATGCTAACAACCATAAGGGCCTTTTTAAGCCTAGCCATGCAGGTAAAATCTGACAAGTTCTGGTACCCTTGATAAGTGTAAGCAGGGGCTTTGAAGATGAAACATTTACAAGCATGGGCCTGAGAGATGAACCATTTACAGGTTGCCTGTATCCATTAGAGATATAGCTGCCAAGCCAGGGATGGATTTCCTGTTCCCCATCCAGTTGTCCAAGTTACACTTGAATTGGATTGGGGTGGAACTAGCCTGTTTCAGAGACGGAGTAGTCTGACATATACACCTGTCTTTCCATCAGTTCCTAGTTATATTACAGGCAAGGTTTAAGTCTTTAGAACAAGTAATTCTGGTGCTGTTTGTTTTGTGGATATGCAGGAGGTCCATCAGAGTGGGGTCTGACAATGCCCTGTATGCCAGGCATAGATCACTCCTCAACAGCCTGTAGGAGACAGAATACAGGGATAGAGCCTTGAGGCAGTCTGCACAGAACATTTTACTTATGCCTTGTACTCTTTTAGTGAGGAACCTCTGCAGACATTGCAATTGTTGGACATACCTGGTTAGGTACATACTAAATGAGGCAGTGTACTCAATGACAGGTCTGATGGATGCCAAATATGGTGGAAGAATGACTTCCTCGGACCTGGATACCATACCTTTGTTTATAAGTTAAGCAACACAGAATTATTTTCTCACTACTGTAGACACGGCTATATTACTGTCTATGTCCCTGACTACTGGGTCAACTCTAAGGGGTGTGTTGTCAATATGGTAGTTACCAGGGGTGGAAGATTTCCCAAATGATACTAGTATGCATTTCTTGGCATTTAGTTTTAGTCCATGGCTCTGACACCAATTTTTATCTGTGCTCAGACAATACCGAAAGAAAAAAAAATATTCTTTACTAATAGTTTTAGTTTCCAGAATATAACATTTACTAGATTTTGGTTTGTGCTTTTATCTGTGCTCGGGTAACACTGGCAGACAACGTATTCCTTTAGTATTAGTTTAGTTAGTTTCCAGAATATAACATATATATATATATATATATATATATATATATATATACACAACTATTTTAGATGTTTGCATAAATACATATCACTTTAATGTAAATTTCAGAGTTGTAAGATCAGGTATCATTTAAATGTACAAAAGTACAGTATTCTCTTTGCATAAGTCTAGAAATGCACCATATTAAAGCAGGCCCTCACAGTGTGCATACAGTTTCAGTGCATGTATTTTCAATCAGTGAAAATAACCTTCAGTGAAATACTGATAAGAACAGAATGTGCAGTGCATTTGAGTCCAAACACACTTTGTTTATATGGTACAAGGCTTGGGAACCAAGGTTAAAGAGACATGTAGCTTATTAGGAAATACTTCAGACACAGTCAGTTAAGTTAGTTTGTTTGGATAGATATGCACGAAGTCATTGCAGTACAGACACTCAAGTATGAGTGCAGAAGTCAGGTCAAATATCCAGAATTCCAGAACATTAATTACAGTATTCGGGAGGAAAGGAATATGAAGAATGTGAATGCAGGAACTAAGGACTATTTCAGTTTATCAGCACTGTTACTGGAGACAGTATTCGGAGATTGTTGACATCTACCCTCCACTGTACATAATACATAATTCTTAACCAAACTACAGTGTGTGTAGACTTTATTCTGAAGATTTGGCCCCTAAAGGACAGAATGGCACCTGTTGAAGCATGTTTGGGTAATTAACAGATACAGACATTCATTCCAGTCTCATTCCAGTTTTTTTACAGGCATATCAGTCCTTACAATCACAAAGGAACTCTACTGCGTTAGCAACACAAAATCATGATGCATGCACATAACACTAATCTTTGGTGCCAGTCAGGAACAGTTAAACTGCTGTCTCTGTCAGAGTTAATAATAGTCTGTGTTAGTGGTTCCAAATAAAGTCCTAGGAAAAACAGGCAGTGAGCAACCATATTCTGTTTCTCCAAACAACTCAATGTAGGGGCCAACTGTCCTATTTACTATAACATGTGCAAGATAAATTTTGAAAAATGGACAGCGAACTTTTACAAAATGCATTAGTAATCCAGATATTGTAATCACTTTAAATAACACAATTCAATTCACTACAACAATGCTTTTTCGTCTTCAAGATCAAATGAAAAGGTAGGTATGGCCACTTGACATGCCATGTGTGCTAATATAAAGTTTTCTTCTGATATTATTTTGGGACCACCTATCAACGATAAAGCCAAACTGATTTGAATCAAGCAGATAAGGAAGTACTTCAAATGATCAGTCACAATCTTGTAAACATCTTGCAAAAAGAGTTTATGCACTCACCATAATGTTCCATCTGAGTAGTTGTACTTCATTTCTCTTCAACCTGTGGGTATACGGATCCGTATCGGATACCAGATGGCAGTTTCTCCAGCATCTGATCCGAGCTCCAAGCTCCTCCCCTTACCCATAATACCCCTCCATCTCCTTCCTTCCCTCAGATCGAGTTTGCTGCACCATCAACCTAAGACCGACCCAATCAGACCTTATCACAACATGTTATATACAAACCTACCCAGTAGCAAAAGCGCTCTCTCCCACCTATCAAAATAAAAAAAACATAAGGTCAGGGGGAAGGAGCAAGGGACGGCTGAAGACAAATGAAGTACAACTACTCAGATGGAACGTTATGGTGAGTACATAACTTCTTTATCTGAAGTAGTTTACTTCATTTGCTCTTCAACCCGTGGGACAGAGTCCCCAACTACTAAACAAATGGGTGGCCCTCATGGAAGGCTATTCCGGAGCACTGCAGAGCCAAAGGATGCTCTCCCAATAGATATCATGTCCAGCTTATAGTGAGAAATGCAGGTATGAGATGAGGATCAAGTAGCCATAGAACAAATATCATCCAGAGACACCCTGGACCAAAAAGCCTGCTGAAGTAGCCATGGATCTAGTAGAATGCGCTTTCACTTGACCCAGGGGTGACATACCCTTGTCTCTGTATACCTGAAGGATACAATGAGAGATCCATCGAGCCAAAGTTACCTTGGAGATTGGTTTACCCAGGAAGGGTTTAGAGTAAGACACAAATAACTGGTCAGACTTGCGAAAGGTCTTAGTTCTGTGTAAATAAAATCTCAGTTGTCTATGTACGTCTAACAAGGGCAATTTATATTCACCCCTGTTCTGAAAATTTGGAAAGCACACAGGTAAATTAATCATCTGGTTGATATTGGTCTCAGAAGCCACCTTGGGAAGAAAGGATGGACTGGTATGAAGTGACACCCTGTCCTTATTGAAAACCATATATGGAGCTTTGATAGACAACGCTTGAAGTTCTGAAACCCTCCTAGCTGAAGTGATAGCTACTAGGAAGGCCATTTTCCAGGATAAAAATTTTAGGTCCACTGACACAGCCGGCTCAAAGGGTGGAGCAATCAGAGCCTGTAAAACCAAAGTCAGGTTCCCAAGGAGGGGTAGGATCCCTCACCAGGGGTCTTAAAAGGAAAGTACCCTTTGATAGTCACATCACCACAGTAGTCAGGAAGTCCTTCTACGTGGCACACCTCATCATAAAAGGGTTCTCATCCAGGAAAAAAGAGGTCATTATTCCTCTCTACACGTCACTCATTAGACCCATTATAGAGTGCAATGCCCCTTTTGGAATGTACCTCACAAGACATCTGCAGCAGCTGGAAAGGCCACAGAAGTACCTCACAAAGAGGATTACTGGCCTCAAACAAATGCCCTACACTGACTGCCTCAAAAAACTCCAGCTTTACTCCGTAGCATACCATCTACTCCAAGGTGGTCTCTGCCGAACATATAAAGCTATGTCAAACCCAAAGCTGCTGGACATGCTACACCTAAAGAAATCCCAATCCCTCCGAGCTACACGCTCTAGGGACCTAAACCTTATCACCACAATAAACAGGACACGCTGGAGGGATAGATTCCTGTCCCACAGACTTCCTATACTCTGGAACAAGCTACCCATCTATGTCAAGCAAAGTTCTTCATTAGCACTCTTCAAGAAAAATCTTGATGAGTGGCACAGGAAAATAACTTTCTTGGGTGGGGTAAGCTATGGAACCTTGCTGGCTAGGCTTATGTAGGCCCTTGGGCCGATAGCCTAGTACCTACCTATGAACCTATAAAGGTTTTACAAAGTTTAGAGGATGCTAAAGAAACCATGTTCTCCCCAATATGAAAGTTGGAAATGGCAATCAATTCTACTTTCACCATAGAATAGCTATCACCTTGATGAAATATATATGCCAAGAATTCCAACACTGCTGGGACGGGAGCTGTGAAAGGATCCAGATCCCTTTGAGAAACCCAAATGGAAAAACGCTCCCATTTACTGTGGTAAAGCTTCCTGGTAGATGATTTGTGAGCTGCCACCAGGATAGTCTTGACCGGAGAAGATAAACCGGGAGTCCTAGTTATCATGGGAACGGGAGCAACCAAGCAGTGAGCTTTAAACTGTCCAGGTTTGCATGTGGAACCCCCCGAGGGGTGAGAGATGAGATCCAGAATCGGATCTAAGATCCATGGAGGAGCTAGAAGATGAGACCAGAGGAAGGGAAACTATACTTGGCGAGGCTAGAACTAGGCAATGAGGATCACTTTGCTCCCCAGCCTGTGAGCCTTCTGGAGGAATTTCGAAGTAAGAGGTAATGGGGGGGGGGGGTAAGAAGAGAGAAGACCGGGAGGCCAAACATGAACTAAAGCATCTCTGGGGGACTCCCCCTGCAGGGGGTTGAGAGCAAAGGTACCACTGCATTTCACGTTGGAAGGAGATCCGAAGAGATCGCAGCAAGGCCAACCTCACTTGAGGAATATATGCTCCGCTACTGAAGGATTCAGAGACCACTCGTAAGGCATCAGAATAGTCCCGGAATGTGTGTTGCTACCAAAAACCGGCTGGTGGAGATCACCCATTTCAACACTCTCATGGCCTCACGACAAAGGGGGTAAGATCTGGTTCCTCCCTGCTTGTTGATGTACCAGACTACTGGCATGTTGTCCGACTGTACTGCAATAATTCCCAGAGGGAGAAAGGCATGAAAGGCCTGCAACGCTAAAAGGACCGCTGTCATCTCTAGGACAATGATATGCAACTTGGTCTCATTCGGGGACCACATGCCATGGACTGTCCTTCCCAACCAATGCCCCCCCCACCCTCATTAGGAGGTGTCTGTGGTCACCATGGCTTGGGGAGGGACTGCAATAAATGGATGTCCCTTGGCCAGTTCCAAGGAGTGCATACACCAGAGGAGGGACTCCCTGCCAGCCCTGCTGATGCGTATTGGATGCATCAATGGCAGATCTAACCATGACCACTGGACCGTTAATGTCCACTGTAGAACTTGCATTTGAAGATGAGCAGAGGGGAAAAGGGTAATTGTGGCTGCCATGGAACCCTGAGCTCGTAGTACCATCTTCTGTTGATGGGAGGTGTGACTAAGTGACCAGGGATACATGGAGTTATAATCTCCGAATTCTTTCCTGGGTTAGAAAAACCTTCATTTGCAGAGTGTCTACCCTTGCTCTAATGTATTCTAGAACCTGGACTGGGATCAGAGAAGATTTTGCTGTATTGATAGTGATTCCCAGGTGGCCTGACAGCTTCAAAAAGTAGTCTCTGGCTTGACAAAGTAGACACTTGGTGGGAGCAACAAGGAGCCAATCATCCAGGTATGGGAAGACTTGTATCTTCTGAAGCCTCAGGTGAGCCACTACAACTGCCATGACCTTGGTGAACACCCTGGGGGCTGTGGTGAGACCGAAGGGTAGGGCTCAAAACTGATAATGATTGGCCCCTAGCCAGAAGCGGAGGAACCTCTTGGAGCAGCTGTGAATCTTTATATGGTAGTACACATCCTGGAGATTTATCGAACACATCCAGTCTTTCTCGTGCAGATAAGGCAGGATGGACTGCAACGTCACCATCCAAAACTTCTCTTTGGCAACTGACAGGTTGAGGGTGGAAAGATATAGAATAGGTCCTAGGTCCCCCATCTTTTTTGGCACCAAAAAAAACCTGGAGTAGATGCCCGATCTGGACTGGTCATGGGGGATGGGTTGGATGACTCATTTCTTTAAAAGCTTTGTGCAGGTTTTACATCTGGGAGATGTTTTGGTGGAATACGGAATTCCATGAAAGGGATAGAATAGCCTCTGGATATGATCTGAAGCACCCAACTGTCTGTTGACATGGACTCCCATGCCATTAGGTGCAACGAAAGAGGACACCCCGACTGCCTCCAGAGCAGGGCATTCGGGCAATCCCTCAGGGCTGCTGCACGGGCCTGTCCAAGAATGGTTCTCAAGACCCAATTTTCCTCGGACCCCCTCTGCTCCTGGGCCGGTGTCTGTCAAAACCCCCTCTGCCTCTGGGTGAAGATGAGTCCTGAGCGTCCCGGAAATACTGAGACTTCCAGAACCACCCTCGCTGATTCCTGGAGAAGGATCTTTGTGGGTTAGAAAAGAGGATCCCGACAACAGACAGTGTCTTCCCGTCCTTTTCACTCTGGACGAATGTCTCACGAACGGTCTTCCCAAACAAGGAAGAACCATCATAATGGGCATTTGCAAATGACTCCTTAAACGGCTCTGTGAACTGACAGCCTGAGCCAAGCGCGACTCCTCCTGACAACGCCCGACCCGGCCGCCCTTGCCGCTCCTTCAGTGGCATGTGAAAGGAAGCACATGGACGTGTTGGATACCACTTTTAGAGTGGCCATCCTCGTGGAGAATGTGCGCTTATCCTCCGGCGACATGGACTCCAGGGATGAATCAGCTAGCTCATTGACAAGGTCGTGCTGCAGTCAGGTAACATGTGCCAAATACAACCAAAATCTTAAAACACCCAGAAGAAAATAAAACAACTTATAAAACAATAATATCCAGGCTATAGTCCAAAGTGGGTTAATTTTCTGTAGTACAAGTTTATTAAGCGCTTTCAGCTATGCACAGCGTAACCTTCATCAGAATACATTGCAAAACACATACTGCTTCATTAAATAAATAGAAATCAAGTAAAAAATAGCTGCTATATTTGGTGTCTCCGATAACGATAATAAAAAATTTGGTAACAGGAAAAAAGTTGGAGAACACCCTGGCAGGGCAACAATCTCTATAACACGTTCAGTTCTTTACTTACAGTTAGTGGAAAGCAAGTTTAGGATGACGCCTCTGAAAACTGGTGGTAACAGTACCAGAATAATTACGAAAAGCAAGATTTTGCTGGCTGGACAGTAACAGCCCGTTTGAAGTAGCCTATAAGGTGAAAGCGCTTGCCAGTTCTCTGTCATTAAAGTGTCTTAATTTATTACATTGCTGTGGTTTTTTCATTAGTGTATTTTGGACAGTGGATTTTATTTGTGACGAGGTGAAGACCGACTCTTAAATCCAATGAACTTTTGCATATACAACAGGCTGTGGTTTCTAATTGTGGAATATGTTTCTCCAATGGTGAGGTGAAAACCGACCTGGAAATTTGAAAATCTTGTCACGTTTCATTAACCAACTTATAGTAAACTGTCTCCAGAAGACAAGATACTTTAACTGCTGCTACTTCAAACGGGCTGTTACTGTCCAGCCAGCAAAATGTTGCTTTTCGTAATTATTCGGGTACTGTTACCGCCAGTTTTCAGAGGCGTCATCCTAAACTTGCTTTCCACTAACTGTAAGTAAAGAACTGAACGTGTTATAGAGATTGTTGCCCTGCCAGGGTGTTCTCCGTCTTTTTTCCTGTTATTAAATAAATAGAGTTCATTGACCAATCACAAAGATAAAACAACTAATTAGTAAATCAGCTCACACTACACTACTCACTGACTCTTAAAAACATATTATAGGTTTATATTCCTCAAAAAAACAACAACCAATTCATCACTGAAAACATGTTCTATTTAAAAAACATTCAAAAATCATCACTGATTTTGAGAGTAATATTTATTTCTTGTTTATTCTTTCCTGCAAAACTGGGACAATGGAAATTCTTTAATTTGGACCCGGGGAAACATTGTTGCTGTTCTAAATTGCCATTGTGTTTCTTTTTTCTTTAGTGCATTTTTCCAGTCTCCCCCTCTTGGATTTAATTTCACCTGTTCCACAATCCCAAATGAACATTTTGTAAAAGATGCACATGATAAGGAGTTTTTGTATAGTGCGTTTGTTGTTTTTTTGTTTTTAATGTCATTGATGAGCTCATACATCCTACTTTGTGCCCGCTCTGTTTTTCCTAAATAGAATGCTGTGCATGAATTGCACAGAGCTATATACACAACAACTTTGGTCAAACAATTCCCATTTACAAATACTACCTTACTTTTCAACCTATTGTGTAAAACTGCAGATTGCTCTTTGTGTATATAACAACATTGTCTACACATTCCACATGGTCTAGTACCTCTACTGTTCACCATTCTGGATTCTATCTTACATTCAAGGAGACTCTTAATATTGTGCCCTGTCATGTTGACAAATCTAGGACCCTCTCCCAGTTTCTTATATATTTCTTGGTTAGTTCTGAAAATTGTACAGTTCCTATTGATGATCCCCCTTAATTCCTTACTTGTGGAATTACATTCAAGTACACAAGCCCTTTTGTATTTATCATTTTCCTTACTCTTTTTCATATTATTGTTTTGTAGTCCTACCCCTAATAAAGGGAGATAATCAATACCCCACTTGTGTTGGTACTTCTGAAATAATTTCCTCAACCAACTGTTTAGGGTACCCCCTCTCTTCAAACATACGCTGTAGTTTACTTAGCTCACCTTGTAAATCGTCATAATGGGACATCATTCTTGCAACCCTCACTGCCTGTCCCTTCACTATACTTCTTTTTTGAGCAGTGGGATGATTGCTCCCATAATGTAAATACGTGTTGCAAAATGTTGGTTTCCTATATATACGTGATCGGAATCCACCCATATAACTGATAATTTGTACATCCAAATAATTAATACTAGTGAAATCATAGTTAAAGGTAAACCCTAGGAAGTCAGTTGTTTCACCTATATATTTCATGAAGTCAGAAAGTGCCAAGTAATTCAGCACCCTTATGGAAAAGGTAGCTGAGGCATACACCCACTTCCCTAGGCAATCCATCGTCCTAGACTCTCGGTCGGGAGGATGGGCCGTAGAACTTTCTTGGGCTAGTTCTTTCTTGGTGGCTGCTGCTACCACCATAGTGTCTACAAGGGACCCTTTGTTCCAACTAGGTCTATCCGAAGGGGGACTTAGGATCTTGTCTGGGTGCTTCAGAATAGGTTCTACGGTGTCTAGTTCCTTTCATGCCCTGGAGGTGATAAGGTCCACCAATGAATCCGTGGTAGGGGACACCCAAGAAGTAGACGGGTCTGTGCCGAAGGCCTCCAGAAACACCGACTCGTCCGAGGTAGGCTTGGGGGCAGAACCACCACCCTACCCCCGCTGGAGCAGGATTTCCATGATGTCTCCAAAGGAAACATCATCGGGGGGGGTGATCTGGGGGAGCCTTCCCCCTCCTCCAAGTCAGTGTCCTCAGTGAGGGAATCTGTGGAGGAGTCCAGGTGCCTCCTTTTGCAAGTCCGTTTGCGCAGAGCCTTTCTGGTGGGACTCTCCGAAGTGGACTGTTGTTCTGCAAGGGGAACTGCCTGGGGCACATCGGGCACGGGCTGTCCCTGAGTGGACAAAATGGCCGAGGTCGCATCCAGAGCCGAGGAAGCCGGGGTGGAATCTGAGTAAATAGTCACGGGTCTCAACCCACTCAAGAGGACCCTTTCCACCACATCAAATGCCAAAGGAGAACGAGCCTCCTGGGGCACCAGTAAGGAAGCTGCACTCCCAGACCCGACAGGAGAATCAGGGCTGAGCCCGCAGGCACCAAGATGCCGAAGGGGGGACCATGACCCGACACGGTCAAGAGCAGATGGAAACTCCGCCTCGAATCTGATGCCCAGACTATGGCTCCGAGAGCTGCTCGGATACAAACTCGTTGGATCTAACTTGCTTAGGGCAATGGCTGGGGCCGAGGTACAAGGTGCCATTGGTGCTGGCCCCCAACTCTGAGACTTCTCGGATCCAAAAACTCTGATATCGTGGGTCAGACAGAAGGAGTTATTGGGGTGAAAAAAGGGAGCGAGCTCCCCACTCCAGAGGGAGGGGCAGCTGGCAAGACTCCCATCTGGATCTAGGTGCGAATAAATCTTCTCATCATTTTGTCCATCTCCACTTCACTCAAACTTCTAGTGGAGCGCAACGAAGAAGACACTGATGCCAACCTCGAAGGTCGGTGCACTGACACCCTGGAAGAAGGTCTAGTCTCCTCCGGCTCCCGCGAGAACCTCGGTGACCAGAGTCAGGGAGAACTTGGCCTGGAAACAGCCTGAGGTTTCTGTGGAGGACCCGATGGACCCGACTGGTCCGGGGACCTCTTCCTAGCTTTGTCCTTATCCTTTCTCAGTATTTCCCCTTTAACAGGTCTCTGAGCAGGAGGATGAGTCCCGGCCTGGGAGGAAGAACAGGCTGAAGAAGTAGAAGCAGTCATTGCCGTGACTGCAGTAGTTGAGGGGACAGCCACCCCCGAAGCAGACAAACGTCCCTTCATCACAAGCTTGGCCTTGTGATCTTTCAAGGCCCACGGGTTAAAACCCACACAAATAGAACAATCAGTTGAGAGATGTGTGACTCCTAAACATACCACGCACAGAGTGTGGCCATCCGCTGAGGACAACCTGTGGCCACACTCTGAGCACTTCCTAAAGACAGGCTTATTCTGCTCAGCCATGCCCAAAAATAAAACAGAAAGAAACCAACAGTTTTCAGACCCAATTACACACACACACACAAACTATAGCGAAACTCTAACTAAATGTTTTTTAGGAAGGGGAGGTAAAGGAAAGGGAAACCCTGACCTAACACAATAAGAAAAAATTCACTCCTACCCAAAAATGCTAAGAAAATGCTATTGAAACAAGCACCACGCCTGAAGCTCTGAGACCATGATGCTAGGCAAAGCCACGGCAAATGAGATCTGAGGGAAGGAAGAAGATGGAGGGGTGTTATGGGTAAGGGGAGGAGTTTGAAGCTCAGATCAGATGCTGGTGAAACTGCTGCCTCGGATCTGTATAACCACAAGTTGAAGAGCAAATGAAGTAAATTACTTCAGATCTAAATTTAAGACAAAGTTAGTGAAATAGGAACCTGTTAGCCCGTAGTCTTTTCCAGATTTACATACTCTGCAGATAACCACCTCCCTCACACTTAGGGAAGTTGTCTCCTCTTTCCAAAAAACAGTCCACAACTTACAATAGACAAATGCTATGAGTACTCACAGCTACAGAGACAGTTATGACTGATGACACATGTCAGGACTGCTACGTGTAGAAAATATTCCTTGGTTGACAAACCACACTCCTTACTCCCATAATTCACTGCCCTAATTAGAGAAATCTAGTTCTGGATCAAGTAAAAACCATGCAAAGAAAAACAAGGCAGGGGGAAAGAAGTGGGATGCCTCCTGAATGTGTAATTCTTTGAAAAGATCCAGCACTATGGTGAGTACCTGTACATTCCATATCTGATTCTGAAGAACCATGAATGACAGAAAAATTAGGAAAGTCCCTAGCATGATCCTCCTGAGTGGCTGCTCTATAGTAATATAAATTTAATAACCACAGCTCCAAAGAAAAACCTGGAACTACAGGTCACATCCAACTTGCTGTGTTTGGCAAAGTTGTTCAGAGACAATCAGGCAATAATCATGTAAACATTGTCAAAATATGTATTATGGAAAAAGTTTTGGTTCCAGACTCAGCTCCAGTGGAATGTGCTTTAGGAATCATTGGAGAGATTTGCAATATCTTTCGGAAGAGGAATCAGAAAGCCATCTGGAAATGCACTGCTTAGTAGCCTTTTTGCCTTTGTGTACTTTAGTGAAGGAAGAAGAAAGGGTAGATGATCAGGTTTCCTTACCGCTTTTGTCCTCTTTAAAAATACCTGGGCTGTCTGTGCACATCCATGCAGTGAAGAATACAGCATGTATGATTAATGTACTGTGAGAATACAACTGACAAATAAATTGACTGGTATTTAAACATTACTCTGACCATAAGAGAAGGGGAAGTACATAGTGTAAACATTTCTTTTTGAAAGTTAAGTTAAAGAGGGCCCACATATAAGGCTTGCAGCTTCCAGATTTATCTGGCTGAGGTAGGTGCCACAAGAAATAATGTCAGACAGGACAAGACATGACCTATAATTTGACCAAAGTAGTAGACTCAGAGAGGGACAGTAAGATTTTGTAACATAAAAAATATGCCAAGGGAGCACTAGATCTCCAGCCTGTTCTAAAAAGAAATGTACTATGGAGAAGGCATCACAGACCTCATGGATTGTGAGTTTCTCCTATGTGAAAGCTTGAAATAGTTACTAATGGACAGTGATGAAAGAAAAGCTAAGGCCAGCATTAAAATAGTCTAAAAGGTACCGAAAAACAAGAAATATTAATGACGAAAAAGGAAAAATGTCTCTGGAGAAAAACAAACTGCAATTTATATTTTTCTCCCTGCAAGGCTACATAGTGGCACACTGCTGAGAAATCATAACAACTGAAGCCATCTCATCTGAATATTCTTCAGACCAAGCAACTAGTGGAACTGGAGCTGCCAAACCATTAGATTGAGAGAATGGACACCTGAATTTTTTTTCCTCTGCAGCAGGGAGTTAAGAAGCATTTGTAATAAGACCATCAACATTGATGTGCTAGGATAAAATAATGAAGCATGGGCCAGTAAGAAGCAATCTTAAAAAATTAGACAGTTAAGTCAAAAGTAGTTAACACCTTTATTGAATTATCCATCATTTAAGACATAGGTGAGCATGCATTTACATAAAAAACTGACAGTCTAATTCTGACAAGAATTTTATTAGTAGAACTGAGTGAAAGGCAGACAGCAGATCTTCCTGCTAGTTCTGTGTCATGGCAACCTTGGTCTTGTTGCTGATGGAGGAATAATGGAAATAAACTAGCTGTTGGTCATTGAAGGTGGGGTGGGGATAAGGGAGA
Source organism: Protopterus annectens (assembly GCF_019279795.1). Lineage (NCBI taxonomy): Eukaryota > Metazoa > Chordata > Ceratodontiformes > Protopteridae > Protopterus > Protopterus annectens. The sequence goes on from NC_056732.1 coordinate 2,776,671, forward strand.
AAAGCTTCTGACATTGGTTGTGAGCTGAGGTGTCCCAGCATCTCAACTGTCATTTATTTATTCTATTTTCCCCCTGTGAGACTAGGCTGGTCTGATGTAGCCACTGGAAATGTGGTGTGTTCTAAGCTCCTGCTCTATCTCTATTCCATGTATCTTGCCCAATTTAAACCTGCCACACCTGAGGTCATCAGCCACCCAGTAGTGGTGACGTATGTTAAGCTCTGTAATAAGAGAAAACAGTGCCAGAGAGCCACTAAAGCTGCCCACTGAAGGTGTATTGCTTTACTGTTACAGCCCTAAATCCCCTTACAGATGTGAACTATGGTCCAAGGGGCAGGACATGCATTAAGCCCATATGTGGGACTTCACATGCCTTCATAGACGTTTTTTTCATAGGCCTTACTCACCCTCTGCCTTCACAAACAACAGTATCTTCATAGGCCCACTCACCCTCTGACTTCACAAACAGTGTCTTCATAGGCCCCACTCACCCTCTGCCTTCACAAACAGTATCTTCATAGGCCCGCTAACCCTCTGCCTTCACAAATAGTGTTTTCATAGGCCCCACTCACCCTCTGCCTTCACAAACAGTGTATGCTCTGATCTTTACCAAGGATTCTACCAAAAGAAACCCCCCAGACATGTGCATCCCCATCCACTTTCTCCTTATAGAAGTGAGCAAGAGAAGCCTCAACATTCTTCTCTTCCCCCTTTCCAGTTCTCCCGGTGCCCAGCCTGCTACTGAAGTGAGGATGCCTGTGTCATTGTCAAGGCCATATCCCTCTGTAGTGCATACCTGGCCTGAAGTACATACTGCAGATAAATATCCATTTGTCTTAAAAGCCCATTTCCAGACTCATGCCATTGCTCTAAACAGAAAGAAGGAAGGAGTATCCCACTGCCATGCTGTTTATCTGACAGACATGGCCAGTTGGGCTCCACGCCTGTAGAGACTGGAGAGGAAGAACAACTGATCTCATCCCCCAAGTAAGAGACTGATGTGAAGCTTCAGAACTTCCTTGGACCAATGCCGTTCTGCCATGTGGCTTCAATAGTATTTGCCTATCCCAAGCTGCAGGCATGTGGTAGGTCATGCTTTGTAAGTTGAATCCAGAAAGGGTTAGCTATGAACAGATTAGATAAAGCTAAACTAGGCATGTTTTATGTGATACAGACATCTTGACTGGAGCACTCAACTGATCAAGTCTTGAGATCACTAAACTTTGAAACTCCACACTAGTGCCTTCATATAAAATCTCAAATGTGGCACCATCACAGTTGTGACTACAAGTTCCACAATCTGGAGACAAAGGTATCCAAAACTGTCTTACTGGACCAAAGGACTAGAAGTATGGACAGGGTGTCTAAGATTCTTGATAACAGTAAAAATGCCTGAGGTGTCTTAGTAATTGGGAACAACTCACGAAAATCAAGAACTGGGCTGACATTATTTGAGACCCTGCATCACGCACAGTTATTCCTAAGGACTGAAAAGTCTAGAGTAAAAAGTACCTGTGCCACTGAAGACCATTTTGGCTGCTAGCCATAAGGAACCAGTCATTATTTATTTATTTATTATTTACTTGCCATTTGTTAACCGGGTCGGTTCAGCTGAGCCATTTGGCCTGTTTTCAGTGGAGACCCGAGGAGAAAAGCTACAGAAAATTACAAAAACTTTACAAAAATGATTACAGTATTGTTTCAATACAGCATATTAAAAGAAATTAACAATATCCACACAACAGAAAAAAAATGCAAAAGAGGTACATACAAGTAACAGAGTGATAAATTGTGTACAGAAGATCACGTATATACGAGAAAAGTTTAGCAACACATTCAGGAATAAAAAGTCATCCAAACAAGAAAATAACATAGCTCCCTTTTGGGTAAGTGGCTGCTACTGACATGTACTTTGTAAACAGTGTGGATGGCTGCCACGGACGTAAACAGCCTGAATGCAGAAATAAGGTCAACAGGTAAAGCTCTGAACTGATAAGGACAGGTTCATACTTGAAAGAAAAGGAAAAATCTTGACCACCTCATAATCTTACTGTACAAATGAGCAAGTTGAAGATCTACAGCACACATTCAGTCAGAAGGACAACAGAATGAAGGGGGGGTCACACAAAATGATGTTTGGAATTACAGAACTGAAGCCATTTAAACCCATTTACTGACTTCTGGTCCTGTGTCTTTTTTGCAACTAAAACTAATCTGGAACACACAAAAACTTCCAAAGCAGGACCAAGGCAGCACCAAAAAACAAAGAACCAGCCAGCCGGATCAAAAAGGACCCTAAAAAACCTCTAAGGTCCAAAATGCACAAAATGTAAGGAAACCAAGCTTAGTGTAAAACACGTTTAATTTGCTTTTGTCTGAACACCAGACTTCTTCAGAAACAATACATGTTGATAAAAATACACCTTCTATTGATTATAAAAGATACACCTTACTAACTGAACAATGAACACTAACTAGCACTTAATTAAACAACAATTAATTAAATATTTAATTTCAAAAACCACAAATATAAATACCAAAATAAATAATATACATTCTATGTCTGGTATAGAAGTTGTAATCTTAAGAATTAAGGGCAAATAATTAACCTTTTATCTCTTAGAAAATATTTTCATGTTAATGATATCCATAAAACAGAGCTTCCATTTTCTCAGTGTTTGTATTATTTTCTGTTTAGTCTCTTCCCACATCTTTAGCTGCCACATGAGCATCACTTTTAATCCATGCTCCTAAATACTTCATTTTATCATGTCCCCATAAATATGGATATTGCTGAACCAATAATTATTTGGGTACATAATTTATCGTTATTGCCTTTGTTTTAGCTTCACTAATTTTGTGTCTAGAAAAGGTTTGAAATTCTCCAATATGTTCCGCAGCACTGTAATGTCCCTTTCTGGTTTTGTCAGGCATAAAATCATATCAACTGCAAATACAGCCAGCTTTTCTTGACTACCATACCAATTAGATCCTTAAATTTCTGATTCCCTTATTTTTTTGCCAAAAGGTTCTAAATATAATGCAAATAAAAAAGGGTAGAGAGGACACCCCTTCCTGGTTCTTCTGCTCAAGCACAGATTATCAGAGAGGACCCCACCCACTTTAATTTTAGCCTCCAATCCTTCATATATCCTCCTAAACAACCTTATAATTTTATCAGGGGAAGCAAATGCTTGTATTGCTCTGCTCATAAAATCATAACATACTCTGTCAAATGCTTTCTCTGCATCAAGACCCATCAATAACAGTGGTATTTTCTTATATTCTGCTTCCCTCTGGATCATCATTGTCTGTTAATGGTGGCAAATGCTTGCCTCCCCTCCACAAAACCACAATGATCCATATCTATCAATTTTGGCATCACTTTTGCCATTCTTTTAGCCATCACAGCCATAAACACAATAATTATGGTTTATTATTAAAATGGGCCTGTATGAAGCTGGATCTTTACCCTCTTTAGGTATTACAACTACCACCACTCTCTCTCAGGCTGTTGGTAAATCTCTTCCTCTTAAAATACTGTTAAACAAAACCTTCCAAATCTTTGTCAGTTTTTTCCCTTCTAGCTTCTAAACTTCCACAGGAATACTATATATATATATATATATATATATATATATATATATATATATATATATATCACCATTTTATCTCATCCCCTCCTATCCTAAATGTTATTAACTAAGCCTCATCTACCTCTAACCTTAGCATATTTAATTCTTCCATAAGCATTTCCATTTGTACCTTTTCTTAATTTCAATATTTCTCTGCTTTATACAGACTTTCATAGAATTTCTGAAATATTTCTAATACCTCTACAGGATCTCATTACCTTCCTTGTTATAGGCTCCCTAAGCCTGGCAACAGTCCTTTCTACTTTCTGTTGCCCGAGTCATTGTGCTAACATTTTTTGTTATTAGCAAAAAAAAAACCAGTTGCTTAACAGCAATCTTTCTAAACTCGTGTATTATCAAGGCAATTCCTTATTTTCTGTTTAGCATTCTGCAGTTGCTCCTCTTCTTGTTCTGTGAGATTCCCCTTATTTTGCAATACTTTGTCAGTCCCTCTAAATAATTTCTTAAACATACACCCTTTCTTTTATTTCCACCCTGTCTTTAAACTCCACTTTAATTTTATCCCACGCCCTAGCTATATTTTCAGAATAAATATATAGCTTATCTAATAGCTCCTGAATAATTTCCACTACCTATTCCTTAAATTATTCTCTTTTCAACAGAGAGGTGGGAAAGCATCAGTGTCTCATTTTTATTTCATTACCCCGGGTTTTTATTTTAATTATTATTGGCACATGATCTGAAATAGTTATTGGGTGCATATCAAGACCTTCAATTAAATGCACATATTCTTGTGAAATACAAATTCTGTCTAGCCTAGCCCAGTTTTTGCATTTTGGGGAATATTATGTAAATTAACTCCATACTCTTAGTACTCAATTAACATCTTCCATACTGAATTATCATCTTCCATGCCAAACATTTTCATAAAGTTTTTCAAAAGTCTACATTCCTTTGTTGTACTCTCCCTTCTGGGCCCCCGGACACATATTCACTGCTGCAAATCAAATTCCAGTCCCCAATTATATGTAATATTCCTTGCTGAAAGCTGATTATTTCTCCCCAAATTTTCTTAAACTCCACTATAGCAGTTTTAGTTGGAATATAAATACATGCCAATGCAATCCTTCTCCCTTGCCAGTAGCCCCTTAATACTAAAAAAATATAATAATGATAAATCTGTATCCTTTTATATCACTACTGAAGCTCCTCTTGCAATTAATATAAGTAGTCCTCTTTTCCTTTGTCCCAGGTATTCCACGGAATAACCATGTCGAAAACTTTTTTTTATCAAATTCACATGTTCAGTTCTTCCCAAATCTGTCACTTTTAGCATAGCTATTTGCACTCTACATTTTTAATATAGTTCACTACTCTTTCTTTTTTGTATTTATATGTGAGACCATTGACATCTAAAGACATTACAGAAAGCATCAGTGTATTGAAAAGTTATTATTCCCACCTTTTATGTATAACAGATTTTTTGTTAAATGTCTAGTTCCAGCTTTTGTGTTACATGCATACACTGTTTGGCAGGTTGAACTTTTATACAGTTGTTTTTTATCAAATCCATTTGAGCCTATGTCACATCTTACAATTTTTTTTTGTTTTATTGAAAGTCTTCAAGTAAAAATACAAGCACACCCCAATATCCCGTAAAACCTATTAACTTAACGCTAACACAAAACTGTACATCTTCAATTATTAAAATGTTACCCTCCTAATAGAAACAAATGCCCCAAAGTGACTGCCACACTCACAAACTTGAGATAAAAGAATGGTTATCCATGCTACGACAGATGGTGCAGCCTGTGCTTCTACTAAGTGCTGTCTGGTTCTTTCTTATCTTTATAGCTCTCCCAGCTGGGAAAACATTGGAATGCTTATTATCTCCTAGCCAATTTCGCTTTTATTTCTAGCCGATTTTTCTTCATCAGATTATAGCCAATTTCTCTTTATTAGACTGTCTCCAAGAAGACATAGACACAGAACTGCTGCTAAGCAGGCATTTATTTGCTGGAAATAAAACGTATAATATTCAATATTCTTTTTTCATTTATTTGCTTTCTCTTAAAACGTATTACTAGATCAAGGTAAGGGCCTTAATCCAGTCATTCCCCCATGCAAGAATGAGAAAAAAACATTAATATTTCTTTTCTCATGCTCTTTTAACCAGACTTTTTTGCACTGCAGTGCCTACTTATTAAAACTAAACAAGGAGAAAGAGAGAAGGAAGAAAAAAATAAAGTAAAAAGAGCCCCTGTTTACAACAGTATCCCTATTACACTTAAAAGCAACTGAGACAAATTCACCTTATAGTATACAAAGGACATCATACACTATAAAAATAGTACCAATATGAAAAAAAATGTTTTACTTACGGTTAGTAAGTAAAACATTTTTTTTCAAATAGTACCAATATGAAAAAAAAATGTTTTACTAACGGTTACCAACTTTCTCCCAGCTCTTCCTCTCCCCTAAGTAATTTTCTGAACATTAATGACATGAAGTATGGTGTATACTTTAGTCCCCCAGAAGTACAACAAAGTCCAAAAAGTCCAATATTTCCAGATTTTGTTCTATTTCACAAATATAATTATTGCTTTGTAATGCCACATTTGTCAATTTCCAAGTTAATGTTTTTATTTCTGTTCATCTCCATCTCCCAAATCCTGTCTCTGCTTCATTTCCAATGTACTCTCGATTCCTCTAGTCAACTCTCATTCTTTCTGTGATTTACGCTAAAGGGTTGGTTAGTGGTACTACCAGCTTATCCCTCAATTCTCTAAGGACTCTGCTGTGAACTATGTCTGGCTCCTTTGCCTTGTACATGTCTTTGCTTTCGGAGTCCAATTGTCATGACCATTTTTTTGGGGGGGAGTATAAAAGATTAATCAACTTAATCTACATGCTTTGGCTGCATTTTGAGGATCTCACTTCTAATGTTTAGTGAATACTGATAACAAATCTTTTATTTTAGCAGATATGTGTTTTCACATAAATTTCTGTTTATCACCATTGATTTTTCTTAGCATCACTGTCCCTCTCTTTCCATTTCTTTGCTCCCTTATGTAAAAGCAAAATGCTTTATATACATTCATGGCTATCCATTCCTCAGTTTGGTTAATGGCTTTCCTGAATGCCGCTCTGTCTCCTTCACTAGCACTGTCTTTCTCTCTATCTGTTATTGTGTTTTACAGACAATACAGGCATCCTCCTAATCCTTGATGTCACCTTTTTGTGAACTACAGTGATGCACTCCTTCTTTCTGAACTGCGCGTTTTTTTGGGAAAAATGTGTTGCGTCTGCAAAAGAAGCTTCATATATTCACCCTTTTTTCCATACCACACGTCAGAGTGCTACAGAGCATTTCCAAGCCACTGCCATATTCTGGCAAAGTAGTCTTCACTGGCACATCTCTATAGTTTAAGTGACCATGAACCATACTGTGGATCATGAGCATACAGAACCATACTGCAGTACCCGTTCACTGTAGCTGGTGAACTAAACTGCACTTCCAGTATGCATTATTTACTTGTTTCTCATTCATATGAAACATTTCACAATTCCACCACCACCACTAACATGCCACAGTACCCATTACTCATGTTATGTGGCCTTTGTTAAATTTGTCATCGTCTGTCATTTTATGGATACCCTCCAAGACAGAGATTACGCATGAATATATGGCTAGGTTGCCGAGACATAAATGCATGCTTCATTATACTGTGCTCCACATATGAGCAGGCCTGTGTTCCCCTGGATGAATAAGCTGTTAATGTGTGACAAACTGGCTGTATTACTGTGTCAGCATATACTGTGCAGCAGCGCACATTATATATCACTGTGTACACTGTTAATTCATATGCTGTGTCTTACTGCTTCAGCACGTACTGTGGAACAGCATACATTATATAGCACTGTATAGATTAATTCATATGCTGTGTCTTACTGCTTCAGCATATACTGTGCAGTAGCGTACATTATACAGCACTATGTACAGTGTTAATTCATATGCTGTGTCCTTTATAGACGGAAAGGCACTTCAGTGTATATTGCAATCTTGCACAGATGTGAATACTAGTTGAGTGTGGCTACTGCCTCGGTCTACTGTATTATCATCTGTCGTTTACATATGTCAGCAGACTGCAGTCTTCTGAGTACACAGCACATTAGGGTATCATACCTTTCTAGTTTTTTTGTTCGGGGGATTTGCTTCTTCCATATCTAGCTGCGTCTGACCATCTGACATTATCTGCATTAACGGACTGTTCTTTACAATGGCATAGTTATTTTCTACAGTTCTTATTATTACTAATCTTCTTAAGAATTTATACCAGAAAATCAGTGCATGACCCACTATCCACCACAACAAACCCTGTTTTGCCAACATAGCCAGAACCTCCTGGCCTCTTTTAAGACCTGAAACATTGTGCTGCAACAAAAGAGATCACATGCGGCAAACTTTACAGAAGCCTATAAAATGCATCACCTGTCATACACACATTCATACCTCACAACCGCTTAGTGTTAGAAAGCTGGACAAAGCTTGACAAAATGGGGGGACAAAGGCCCAAAAATAGGGACAGATTTTAAATATTGCTCTTATAAACTTAGAAAGTTGCCAGAACAACAGGTTTTGTGTTAACATGCATTTTCTGAAGTATATGAAGTCTGAAAATCAAATGTATGTAATTATTTAGAGAATTCAGTCCTCACATCATCCCAGTGATTTGTCAGAAAATCACAAATTTTATGAGAAACAGACCAAAATATGAGGCAAAAATCTGGATATTCTGCGAAAATCTGGACAGATGAGAGGTATGCACACATTTAAAATACTTTTTAGGAATTAACATGTAAGTTCTTAACATATTAGTCAATCTATGAAGAGGACTTTTCTTTAGGTATCCTACATTTGGATTTATCCTACCAATAACTGAAGCAATCAGCAACATTCTTCTGGACTTTCCTGTGTTCATGGGAAGCTGTGCACCTGAGATGTAGAAAACCTGGGATGCCCACCAAGCACTGAAAGGACTTTACCCTATCAGTCCAACAAACAGCCACCTTCCAATGACAGGATTCAAACAAGTTCCAGCCAACATCCAAGAAGTGACGCAAATGGAGCATGCAAATATAGGCTCCTTAATGATGACAGATACAGACTGAGATATGAACTGTGTGACTACAAGAAAGAACTGGTGGGTGCGGGAAATGGTATTCAGTCAACATATAATGAGTATGTTGTCACATGCAGACATCTGTCCCACAGCACAGGAGTGTCTGGAAAACAGACATGAGTGCTGACTAGTGAAGAAGATGAACAGAGTCACCTGTCAGGGAGGGTCTATGATGTTTGATTACAGCACTTCAAACGTAGTCACTTGAATTTTTTTTTTTTTTTTTTTTGGTAACAAGTGAAAATATGTATCTGAAATAAAAATTCTAAACACAGCACAATAATAAGTTGTCAAACACTTGCTTCTAGGGAGGTATTATCACGGAGAATTTCACCCTCACTTTGTAAATCAAGTCCTAATATACAAGGAAACATGACTACTACTGTACATTCATTCAGACTTTATCTTTAGGAAAAATCTTCACAGTTTTAACAGGTCATAAAGCATAGGTCAGTGTTACAGACGATTAATCTGGCTGGGGGGATAGCAGCTCTACTTCAATCAACATACAACACTGAAGTAAGGACACTATTAAGGTAATTCACAAACATGAAATCTGCATTCAAGTTCTGTGTCTAACAAAAAGTAAACAGAAAAAATCTACACATGATCATTCAAAATTAAAATCCAAGGAGCTCAGATTTCTAGTATTTAGTTCACACCACTTGCTTTACGCTTGTGGCCATCACACTCATTAGGTTGCAGTACACAAATGATGTTTGCCAATTACTCAGCTGCTTTTCACCCTGTGAAATATTAATTGGCTGTTTACTAAGCAGCTATTTAAACCCAGCTTTTCCACTGCTCCTATTTAATTACGCAGTGTCAGCATTTTACATAAAATTTCACACTTCATTTAACTTTCCAATTTAAACTGTAAAAGGTGTGTGTGTGAGAATAGAATTAAATATGCTTGCTTCATTCTATACCAGCAGTTTCTGGCCTCTGTCCAAGACCCAGACTTGTGCATTCACTTATTACACTCAGCCTATATACAGCTGCGATCCTCACTTAAAAAAGTCACTAACTGTGTTATATGTTTGTATGTGTGATGGACCGTTATATCATATGAGCTCAAGTGCATCGGAATGTTACCGCAGGAGCATACTTACACCATCTGAAATTCTTTAAGTTCAGCGATGAAGATCATGAAGGGAAATGGTATTTCCTTTAGCAAGCCGAAGAGGGTTTCTCATATTTTAGGAGCAAGGATGGTGAAAGCTTGGTTGGTGCAGTGTAGCCTGGTTTGTGAGGATTGGAGTGAGGGAGGGTGTTTTGGAGAAGTGTCACAAGTTAGTGTGTTTGCACTGCATAAAGTTTGTAGCTAGTTGTGGAAATGAGCTAGATTGAAGTCTGAAGGTGAAAGAGATGAGGTGCAAATATACTCTGTGCTGAGCTGGCAGCCATGTGGCTTTTCTGAAGGAGAAGCAGTGGTGCTCATGAGAAGATGAGTTAGTGATGAAGCAACACATTTTGTTTTTGATAATCTGTAGTATGGAGGAGTTTTCCTTAGAGTCTCTGGCTACTATAGGTAGTTCACATTCAACTTGGCCTAGAATGACTCCTTTGATTATAGCTGTCCTTGCTAGTTTGGATAGGCAAGGTAAGATTTTCCCTGTCCCAAAGGAGAAGCAAATTAACATTTGCCCTTATTTTTTTTTTCAAAACAGGTACTGAATGTTAGTGACTGATCTAGCCACAAAATGAGGTATTTGAAAGAGCTGATGGTTTCTATTGGTGCATTATAAAGGGTGACAATATTGAGAGACTTTGGTGGTTTTTTTTTTTTTTAAGTTTTTGGGTGGTGCCAAATAATATGTGTTTTGTGTTTGCAGGCTGAAGTATTAGTTTGTGGATAATAAGCCAGGAATTTAGGGAGTTTTTCTATTTGTGTTTCGACTGTCGAGTGGTTGTTGCTGGAATTAAGGAGTACCATGTCACCAATGAAGAGAATGAGTTGTACAGTACAAACGTCATGAGGTAGTTTATTAATAAAAATAGAGAAGAGGAGTAAAGACTAAACACTGGGACACTCCCACTGAAAAAGGGATGGGCTAAGAGAAGAAAGAGCCTAATTTAACTGTGAAGAAGCTGTTCAGCAACAAGTCTTAGAACCAGTTGGCGAATGTGTTACTAACGCCAAAATTCTGAAGAGAGAGAGAGAGAGAGGAGTTGGCAGTTGATAAGGTTCAAAGGTTTTTGTGAAGTCAATGAATATTGGGTACTTGTGCATTATCGCAACCAGATTTTTGCGATAATAGCGCTTGCTTCCCGATGCGGAAATCTAAAAAGAAATGTATGCAAAATCACACTGACAATGTCAACTTCATCTAAAAACATTGCTTAGGTAGCAAAAACATTGTAAATTTAAAGGAATGAGTGCTTGTTTCAAGCTATGCTGTTTTCCAATATCTTGTCACTGTAAATACATTTTATACAGCAGCTATGTGTAATACACGTTCCATATCCCCAGCCGCGAGCCTGTAAATGTCGTCAAAGTTATACTTCAGATTAGTAAAGACAATCTACGTAGATATTCAGTGGTAGTGAACTAAACCCAGAAAACAACCTTTATAAATACAATGCGTTTGTGGGATCTACCCAAGACAGAAAAGGAGTCAATAGCACTTTTCCAGCAATACGGCATTATATCAACAAGTAAAGAATGCTGTTCCGGACATTCAATGACATTATACTATGGGAAGCAGATTTTTTGGAAATGCAATACAGAAAAATCTTACCAACACATAGGAGTTTGAGTGAGTAATTTTTTTGAAGGAAGTAGAATTAATTTTACCACCGCTGTCCGCTTCATTTATTGTTGGGCAAAGCAGACGACATCTATAAGTTTCTGTCAGGAAGAACTGGACATGGCTGACAAGACAGTCATAGACTGGAGTAACTATTAACGTGATGTCTGTGTCTTAGAAATGGAGAAAAAGAACAAGAAAGAAATCAGAGGGCCAGGGTGTATTGCGGAAATAGACGAGACTCTTTTTACTAAACGTAAAAGTAATGCTGGCCGTATTCTCCCTCAACAGTGGGTATTTGGAGGGATACGTAGGGAGACAAGAGAGACTTTTCTTGTAAAAGTTCCTGATAGAACAGCCGCAACATTATTTAATAAAATCAAAGAATACATTAAACAGGGCAGTACTATTTATTCAGATTCATGGTGGGCATATCAAACTCAACAACTAGAAGAAGCTGGTTTCAGTCATGAAAAAGTAAACCATAGCTATAACTTTGTAGATTCAAACACAGGAGTGCATACACAACACATACAGAGAATGTGGGGATCTGTAAAGTGGAGAAACAAAAAACAGAGAGGCACTGCAAGACACCATTTGGACTCCTACCTAATTGAATATATCTGGAGTGAAACACAGCTTGCACTAAAGAAAGACTTATTTGATGCAATCTTGACAGCAATAGCAGACAATTTCTCTCCATACAAAAAGTGTAAACCAGCAAGTGAACCATCTACAAGTGAACCATCTACAAGTATGCTTCCTTAATCAGCGATGAAATATTTACAAATATGTTGCTCAAAAACATCCGGAAGACATCCACATGAATACTATGCAAAACATCTACAAAACATTGCAACAATAACTGCTATTCCCCCAAAATCTGTTTCTGTCAAATACTACAAGAATGCTCTTCATAACTTTAGCCTCCATCGTCAAGACCTACATCTCTGTTTGATTGTTTAGATTGCTATTAACTTTAACTTCAATTATTTCCTACAGTATGTCAAATAAAACTAGTTATTTACCAAAAAAATGTGTTGCTCCAGATTTCTTATTCTCAGGAAAAAGTTTAGTATCCAATTTCTTAGTAATCCAACACGCAGTAAAAAACGAACGAACATTTCCCATGCATCCTCAACTCACTTCTGCACTAACACAGCAGTGCAACCAATTTTGATGTACGCAAAGCAAGTTTCACATTTCTGTGTTAATTTATGCTACTAATTTGGGACAAACTACATTGTACCCAAAGAAAACATCAAATTCTGTCTTACGTTTAGTCCCACAATCAATTTTTGGGCCAACAAACGTATTACTGCAACCGCTAAAATCTGGCTGCAATAATACTTAAGTACCGAATATTGCTCCTATCAAGTTGCCTTAGTAGAGATTGAGGAGAATGTCATCAGTTAGGTGATAAAATTCCATCATTGTACTGCAACCTGTCCAGAATCCAAGCTATTTTAGGGTAAGGAGATGGTACTGTTGAATGCAGTGCGACAGCTGTATATAAACAATTTTTTTCTAGCACCTTGCCAAGAGTGAGAAGGATGGAAATAGGATGAAATTGTGAGGTGTTTGGAAGTTAGGGCTATGTTGGGCAGGGGGGGGAGCAGGTAATGAGAGTTTATTTTCCAAATGTCTGGCATTACATTTCAGGTCAGGCAAAAGTACAGTTGTGTACACTTACCATAAATGTAGATGTTCGAGTGTATTCACTGTTGCAGTCATTATATCTGGGTAATCTGCTGGCAGGTTGCCCTCAGTCGGCCTGAATTCCAAAGTCTTGGGTCCTGCGTCAGTTGCTGGCTCCTCTTCCATGACGTCAGGTCATCAGGGGTATAAAACATGCAGCCGACGCCATTTTCTTTAGTTTTTCTTGCCCCCGATGTCAGGTGCCCCCAAAAAGGAAGCAATATTCTACAAATATATTTATATACCTGCATCAATATAAACTTTACCTTCGTCTACAAGCAAATACACCAAATAGGTTGCAGAAGATAGAGAAGGAAAAATAAACTGTAGAATGACAGGGGGATGGCGGGAGGGTAACCCGGACTGCAACAGTGAATACACTTGAACATCTACATTTATGGTAAGTGTACACAACTGTACTATGTTCTTCGTATTTCACTGTTGCAGTCATTATATTTGGGTAGAATCCCAAAGCTATGGTTGGGAGGCTGGAGATAAACAGCATTAGGTGCAGCTATAAGGCCCTGCAGCACTGCAGTGGCAAAGCCTGCCCTGGACTTAGAGTAGAGAGGTAAATGGTAATGCTTTGTAAAGGTGTGAACAGAACTCCAAGTAGCAGCCTCTAGAATATCTTTGGTTGGTACTCCTCTGAGAAAGGCTGCTGAGGTAGCTGCAGATCTGGTGGAATGAGACCTAATGCCCTTGGGCACAGGTTTACCATGATGCAAGTAGCAGAAACGGATGCAGTGGCTTATCCACTTTGAAATTGTCTGCTTTGAGATAGCCTTTCCTTCTGAACCTGCAGCATATGACACTAGTAATTGCTCAGTTTTTCTTAGAGCTTTTGTCCTGCTCAAGTAGAATCTTAGCTGTCTGTGTACGTCCAAGGAATGCAGAATTCTCTCCCCTTCGTTCTGCGGATTTGGATAAAAAGTTGGCAGATGAATTGTTTAGTTAAGAGCCACATTGGAAACCACCTTAGGCATAAAAGTAGAATTTGTCCTCAGAGACACCCTGTCTGGGTAAAATATGATAAAAGGCTCTATAGCCATGAGGGCCTGTAGCTCTGAAACTCTTCTTGCTGAAGTAATTGCTAGTAGGAGAGCTGTCTTCCATGATAAGAACTTTATATCAGCGGTAGCGGCTGGTTCAAATGGAGGCAGGGTGAGCTTTTCCAACACATAATTGAGGTCCCATGCAGGTAATGGTGATCTTTTAGGAGGCCTTAGGTTTTTGGCTCCTCTAAGATACTGCTTTAGTAAAGGATGAGAAAAGATTGGTGGGTCTGTATTGTAATGAGCCAAAATGGCAGAGGCATGGATTTTGATTGATGAGAGAGATAGGCCTTTGTCAAGCATCTCAGTTAAGTATTGTAATATCTGAGGAATATGTGGTTCTGCTGTACCAATTCCAAACACAGAATCTCTTCCACTTGTCAGCATAAGATTTTCTAGTACTAGGCTTTCTGGCTTCCAAAATGACATCCATCACAGCTTTACTGAGAGGTATCGTTCGTATGATTACATGATTAGCCATGCTGCCAGGTTCAGAGTCTGTAGTTGATTGTGCAGGAACTGTTTTGCTGGGACAGTAGTTGTGGTATTTGAGGCAAGGTCCAAGCTGGGTATTGAGACAAGTTCCTTAGGATTGGGTACCAGTACTGGCGGGGCCAGTCTGGGGCAATTAATATCATCTTTGGCTTCTCTTGCCTGACTTTTGGAGGACCTTGGGTAAAAGAGGCAGAGGAGGGAAGGCGTAAACTGACAGTTTTTTCCAACTGAAGGATAGGGTGTCCACTTTCCATGCTTGTCTGGATAAGTCGTTGTGCAGAATCTTTTCAATTAATAATTTTGAGGAGAGGCAAATAGATCTATGTCTGGGCTCCCTCGTTTCTCTGTTATCATGCTGAATACTTGTGGATTTAGTTTCCACTCGTGAGGATCTATAAGGTTTCTGCTTAAATCGTCCGCCAGAGTGTTCTGTTTTCCTGGCAGGAATTGAGCTTGAAGATTTATTTGGTAGGTCAAAGCTGTGTCCCACAGTGACATGGCTAATCTGCAAAGGGGGTATGAGTGTGTGCTCCCTTGCTTGTTTATATACCACATGACTGTGGTGTTGTCCGTCTTTATCAGTAGTTGCCCTGGATGAAGTAAGTCCTTGAAGGCTGTTAGGGCATATCTAGCTAGCATCTTTTTCTGGTTGATATGTAGATGCATTTGATTTGGTGCCCATATGCCCTGAATGTATCTTCCGGCCATGTGGACCCCCCATGCATAATCTGATGCGTCTGTTGTTAAAGTTTGGTTGGCAGGGGGTAGAGTGAAGGGCCATCCCATGTTTTGGTGACAGGCCTTTGCCCACCATAGAAACTCCTGTTGCAGGCAGGGTTGAGAGGAATCATTGTTTCCAGACTGTGTGAATGTTGACTCCATGAATGTTTAGGTACCATTGCAGTTTCCTCATATACAGTCTTGCATATGGAATTAGTAGGATGCAGGATGCCATGAAGCCCAGAGCCTGCAGAATTTGTCTTGCAGAAGACTGAGTTTTTGTTGCCATCAGTTTGAAGTAAGTAGTCAGTTGCCTTTGTTTGTCTGGTGTGAGGTAAGCCATCTGGGCAGTTGTATGCAAGCTTGCATCCAGGAATGTTATCTTTTGAGAGGGTACCAGTTGTGATTTCTTTTCATTTATTGTGTACCCTAGGCATGCTAGAAGCATTTTCACAAATGGCAGGTGTTGTAGAAGAGTGTCTTTGTTCTCTGCTTGAATGAGACAGTTGTCCAAGTAAGGATATATTTGAATACTTCTTTGTCTGCAAAATGCAATTACTGGTGCCAGGCATTTTGTGAAGACCTGGGCACAGTAGATAAGCCAAAGGGCAGTGCAGAGAATTGGTAGTGCATTGAGCCAGCTATGAATCTGAGGTATCTTCTGCAAGATTGTCTGATTGGGACATGCAGGTATGCCTCTTTTAGGTCCAAAGTTACAAGCCAAGCCTTCTTGCCCAGCATGGGCAGAAGTTGCTGCAGAGTCAACATTTTGAATTTTGGAATGTCCAGAAATGTGTTTAGAATAGACAGGTCCAGTATTGGTCTCCAGGCTTTGTCCTTTCTGGGTACCAAGAAAAGTCTTGAGTAAAATCCTTGTCCCTGCTCTTGCTGTGGTACTCACTGAATGGCCCTCATGTCCAGGAGGGATGAAAGGTACAGTTGTGTACCTACCATAAATGTAGATGTTCGAGTGTATTCACTGTTGCAGTCATTACACTTGGGTTATCCTGCTGGCAGGCGACTCCTAGTCGGCCCGAGTTCCAAAGTCTTGGTCCGGCATCGGTTGCTGTCGCCTCTTCCCTGATGTTGTTAGCACTTTTCTAATTCCCTAATAAACTGAAAAATGCACACACAAAAATCAAAGGTAAAGGTACTGTCTTTTTCAACAGCTATTCTCACATGTAAAGTGTTAAAAAGGTTTAGATAAACAAACATGGTGATGACCACAAACTATACACCTGACAGTTATTGCAGAGGATTATTTATTTGACATTTGATTACTGGGAAGTCCAAATGAGTAAAAAGTCCATTTTCAGCGAAGGCCCAGGAAGAAAAGTTCCATAGAAATTATTCAGATTTAATAAACAAAAATAACATAAAACATACAAAATTAATGTTGCAGAGTATAAAATGATAAGCAACAGTAATGCGAAATAAGACCTTAAATGGATGACTGTGTGTTGAAAAGAAGAGAAAGTAAAGGATAACAGAATGGGCTCTGATAACTAGATTATACAGAGAACAGATGTACAAGTAGAAAATGGACTTGGATGACAAACAGAAGATGAATATTACTAACCAGGTGTGAGACAGGAACGTAAGCAAGAGTTAAGGAGCAATGTTTTAGTAAATGGAAGGTATTATTCTGATGTCAGTGGAGAGTGAATTCCAGATTTTTGGAACCGAGTAGGAATAGAGATGTTGGCCTACAGATTTGTTTGTTTTGTAAATTTCACGGACTTTTTTTTTTTTTTTGCTATGAGCTGTTAGCAAGCTAGGTCCTGTAGCCTAGGGTTTGATTTTCTCAGTCACCATTTGACTACTGTGCAACTTACGTAACCCAGCCATGCTCCTAGCTCAGCCTTGAAAATGGGCAATTGTATCCAATGGGCTTACTTAAATAAAGTAAACAAAACAAAAATGTAACTACTTCAATAAAAGATGCTGGATTTCTCAATGTAATCTACAAAATATATAAAAACACACCCAGTACAGTAGCAATGACCTCATATTTAATGTCAATATTTGCAGTGTTATGACATTTGGCAAAAGGCACATAAAATATGATTATAAAATAAGACCAGATCATAAATATTTACATTATCATTAAAGATCCATAGACAACAACAATTTAAACTCTGACCACTGCACATTTACAGTGGTTACAATGGTACAATGGTCAGAAAAGCATGTTCTGTAACCCATCTAATTCTAAAAAGGCATCTTTACACATACCAGAGAGATCATTGTACCATACCTCTCAACTTCTTAGCACAAGAAATCTGGACAAAGCCAAATATAATGGTGAAAAGGCCCACAAACAGGAACCAATTTTAAATACTGCTCTTATAAACGTAGAAAGTTGTTAGAATGATTTTGTGTTAGTATGTATTTTCTGAAGGATATAAAGTCTGAAACTCAAATGCCTGTCATTATTTAGTGACTTCAATCTTCAATGCGAAGATCTGTACAGTTGAGAGGTATGCATTGTACCAGCTGTAGTACAGTATAAAAGTCTGAAATGTAATAGGAATCAAAGTTTAACTGAGTGGAAATAGTTGGAGATTCCTGTTACGAAAGGGAAATTCTGGGACACACAGAAACAGAGTTGCTGGTCTCTAAGAATAGAGGGAGCAGGCCATTGGGCCTACAGACAGCTGCCTCTCACAACAGAGGTAGACAGGCCTTTGGGTGTACAGACATACAGAAAAGAGGTTGAGGACTTCACTTAAAAAAATCAGTTGATGTAGCACACCTCACTAAAAAAATGTACATGGCCTAGAAGGGACTTTAAGGAACAGGCTGATTCATCCAAGTGAGAGCTTCAGTTACAAAGAAAGATGTGACAACTGTCCAAAAGAGTGTTGTAGCCAAGGATTTGAAACACAGAGATTAATCTTGAAGAAGTTCTTTATTGTTTCTGGATTTAACAGTGTATTTAAAAGTTTCTCTCACTACAAGTTTATGTTTAATGTAAAGACTAAAGCTTCTGTTCAGTAAATTAGCTGTTAATTTTAACCTGGAAAGTACTGCTGTTTTCATTCCTAAAAGAATGCAATGAAACGTAGCAATGGTGGCTGGGGAGCATGACAAATGAATGCTGCAAGGGTGAAAATGCATGTTGAGTACAAGTCTGACCGTCCTGAGAATCTAATTAAGAAAGTTATAGAATCTCACACTGATGCAGAAAGTGGGCAGAATTTGATCTTACACTGCTAACCTTACACCAACAGCAATATTTTTTTACTTTCTGTTTCCACTCTATTGTTCTGTTAATGCTGTCAAATGTTTGCCTCCCCCCAATAAAAACATATCTATCAATTATGGCAACACCTTTGCCATTGTTTTTGCTCTAAGACTGTATTATACTGAGTATTTTTAAACTACATTTTAGTTTAATGCCCAAGTAGTAATAAGCAAAGTGAGTTACAACCGAATTTATATTGTAATGAAATACATAATATGAAATTTGACTACAAAAATTTGCTGACAGTTGTTAAGTCATCAAGTCTGCAGTTAAGTGGCTAGGTGTGTCAAGTCTGTGCCTCTGTGAAGCTCATTATGTGGGAAGACGCCAAACTATGTATATCCCACAGGAAAGAGACATGTTGTTCTGTTCACAGGATAGATGGTTTGTTACTAAAATAAAGTGTGCCAGCAATATGGAAATTTAACCTAGAACGTTTTGTGATATGTCTGTAAAAACTGGAATAGCACAAAAAAAATGCCAGAAACTGAGCAGTGGGTATTCTGACACTGTAGCAAAGAATACCGCACCTTGGGGTGGTGTACTAGGAAAATATGTGCATAACCAGAGACTTGTAGCATTTTGCTGTTGTGGATCATAAGAAACAGTTTATTCTAAAGGAACTAGGGAAATGGATTAGTGTATAGAGGTATGAAGTACAACTTATTGGATGGAAAACTGCAAAATGTGTTTTAGACATATTGAAAATGGAGTAATAAGAATACATGTGGTAACTGTTGATAGAAAACTGTTTGTTGGAATATACATAAAAAGTACTGAAGCAACAACATTGTTGACGAGTGATATAAAATTACAAAGTGTGAAAAGACTATGCTTTGAAAAAGGAAACTATGTGATATAAGCCCAATGGGAAAAACTTATCCTTAAAGCTGTCTAACAAACATTCGAGGTTTATAAAATATGCAGTTGCGTTGGAAACTGAATAAAATAAAAATGGCACTGAAACATTGAGTGGGATGGTGCTCCTGAAAGATCGAGTTCAAAGCAACATCTTATTTCTTATATGCCCCTAAAGCAGTGAAGAGCTGATCTACCTCCAAGCCCGCTTTTTAAAATGAGATTTACATTGCTGAATTAGTTTTCTAAGTAAAAAAAGTTTTAAATACGTGTAAAGTTGGTAGGAATGAATGCACTCCTTTTTTTCCTTTCTGGATCAGCATTATCATGTGCCTTTTTATGACGTGACCCAGGGTACAGACAGAACACACAAAGAATGCAAGTAAACATCATGGACATTATTTTATAAGTAGCAACCTTCATCCAGTGTAGTTCTTTTATTTAGTAATATGTTCAAGGAAATTAAAGTTAAAGGTTGCACTCACACAAATAAGCAGGGTGAAAATGGCAATTTAAAACTGTAAAATAGGGAAAGGAGACATGCTTCTTCACTTAAATTCATAGTCTCAGGTTTAGCGTGCCACTGTATTATGCTGTGTGTGTTTTTAAGCTATATTTTAGTTTAATGCCCAAGTAGTAAGTATACCTCTGAGATACCAGGCTGAATTAATTCAACAAATGCTGCTGTTTTTACAGCACTACAGTAATGGGATGAACATCTCAAAACAAACATGATGGGATGTACACAAATGGAGATTTTTACATCAAAGAAATAAAGAATTATAAAGCTGCTGGTACATTTTTTTTTACTTTTAACACCAACTAAAGAAAAACAGCATTTCTCTGGCACGGTTAAGCTGCTTCATATGCACTACTGGGCACATAGTAAGTGTACCCTGGCCTGTGTCGGCAATTTGCCAGTGAACGCACCTTGAAAAAAAAAAACACCAGGCAAGGATGAAACATCACAGATGACATAGGTGTCTTTAAAGTGTAGTATTCTGTAAAAATAAATATTTTACAAAGATAATTAAAATGTACTTGAGCTAGGAAGTTACAGCAGACCACAGAAAAGCTTAAGTGGAATCACTCGACATTATTCTGTTTTGGGCCTTTGTACTTGTTAGTCAATTAATTCTGCTTGAAATGTAAGCCAAGCAGATGTGGAGTGTATATGAGAGATAAAAAGGCTAAAAATCTAGCAACTTCAAAATCTTTTTCTGAACTGCAGATTAACCAGACATTGAAAAGGCTAACAATGTGACACTAGAGGGAGCAGGTACTAAGCCCAATGAAGTTTTCTGTTGAACTATTTGTAGCAGAAAAATGAAATCTGAAAAAACATTAATCCAAGGATTCAGAAAGAACCCAAGTGCTCACAGTAAGAGCTGCAGTAAAAAGGCTCTCTTTCTATGATACTGTTCTTTCTGATTTAGAGGTGTTAGCCACTGTGAAAGTCCTCATTATCAACCAATTTGCATGTGTCTGAATCATTGTTAAATACCACAAGAACAGTTCAGTACTTTCTTACAAGTTAACTGGTGGCCCTTGCACCGCATTGGCAAAGGCACTCCCTCTTATTCATTGTCACTGTCTCTCTCACACACACACACACACACACACACACACACACACACACACACACACACACACACACACACACACACACACACACCTTTTACCTCTCGCCTTCTGTTATTATAACATCCCAGATGATTCTTTTAATGATTTTGATGCTGCCCTCGTAAATTACAGATCTTTCATTGAGTCCTGGTAATAGTTTAAATAATGCTACTAGTATAATCTAGTGTTCCTTCTGGCTTTGTACAGAAACCTCCCACTACTGTCCCTTGTGTCTCAAATGATTTTATACTTCTTAGCATAAAAACAACCCTTACTACACTAATGGGTTAGTTAGCATAGTGGATTAATTCAAAACCTTTTCTTTTTTTTCACAATGTACATATATTTTTAAACACACACAACCAATACTTAACAATTACCCTTGGTATCTAGTGGTGGTGTAGAGGTCTAACATTCTCTCTCAGGGATGGGTGGGTTCAGGGTCTGAATCTTTTTTTTTTTTGTGCCTTTGCAGCATGCTATGTATAAGATCCCTGGTGTCTAGTGTTCTTCCCCCCCATGTCTACTGTTTTGCAAAACATGGCTTTCAATTTGAAGTGACTTTAGGGCATACTACATTCAGCATCTCTGATGTCCAGTATCCCTCCCAGACCCACATGTTGTCTAAGTGTTGTTAAGGCAAGATGTCAAGAAAATTCTCCCTTGAGGTAAGTGTTCCCTGACCCATGTCTTGTTTAAGTACAGTTTAGGCACAATGTTAAGGGAATTCTCCCTGGTGGCTAGTGTCCCCCTTGGCCCTAAGTGTCAATAAAGCACAATATTCAATTATTATCCCTAGTATCTAGTGTCCTACCCCCCTCCCCCCAGTGTTACAAGATTTGGTTTGCAGGTATGACAGCCCTCCACCAACGCACACAAACATACATTAGTTTCCAGCGAAGGTAAGTAACATTCTCCAGTACTACAGCCTTCTGTCCTGTCTCACTGTAGTTAACCACCACCACCTCCAATTACCAGGCTCAAGACACCCCAGTTACGTTTTATTCTGGTTAATAAGCAAAATAATTATACAAACAAATGACAGGGTGTAGCAAGGTGGCCTGGACAATTAGAGACAGGTGCCTGTAATTTGTCACCCTTTAGTAATAAACACCCTCATCAATTAAAGACAATCAGCCACAATGTGTAAATAAATAAAAATGCTTTACTTAAAAATAATAAATTAAGCAATAAAAGTAATAGCTAAATATACAAAAGGATAGAAACAGAAAAATAAACTTTTAAACAAAGAGCACAGCAAAGAAAAAAAAATCTATAACTTGTCCTCTTTCTATCTCTAGTTGAAAGAATTACTTTCCTGACTACAGTAGCTAGACTTCAAACTCCTACCAAGGATCATAGGATCATAGGATCATATGATTATAGGAGGTCACTAGGCCTAATGGCCCCAGGGCCCTTACAAGCCTAGCCAAGTTCAACCCGTGTTTACAAAGGGTGTCTGGTTCAAGCAGACACTAAAATCAGCACCTATTGCCCCTGTCCAAAAGGGACACAGTTGGAACTCCCGGGGTGAATTTCCAGTTACCCATCCAAACGTCCAAATTATGCTTAAATAGGGCTAATGAGGGGCTTTGTTTAACATGAACAGGAAGCTTGTTCCAAAGGTGGGGCAACCTCTGTGAGACAAATCTATCTCTCCAGCAAGTTCTGTTGATGTCACATATGAGGTTAAGATCCTTTGAGCGAGTGACCCACATGCCACTTGACTTGCAAATGTGCAGCATTTCCATCAGAGATGGGTCAGTAATTGCTCTCTATATGCGAGGTACAGGTCACCTCTGAGCAGTCTGTATGACAAAGCGTAAAGTGACAATGATTTCAGTCTGTCCACATAAGATCTTGAAGACCCTGAATTTCTTTGTAAGGGAACTTTGTGGTCTCTCCAATTGCTGTACGTGTTTGGAAAGGAACATACCAAAGGGAGCGTTTTACTCTATTATTGGCCTGATGAAGTAGAGTACATGGGGATTAAGCCTCTTTTTTTTTCTGGAGGCAATGCCCTTACTTATAAGATGAGCAATATAAAATGCCCTTCTTACCACTGTGGAGACATAGTAATTGAAGTTAAAGTTGCTGTTGACCTGTGTGCCCAGATCTCTCACTACTGACTGTGTACTTAGGGTATTGCTATTGATGTGGTAGTTTGAAGGAACATCACCCTTGCCAAAGTGGATGATAAACGTAATGCAAAAAAATGCATTAAGACCATGACTTTGGCACCAGTTATTTGTATGTGTAAGATCTTCTTGCAGGATGTTGACATCGCTAGGAGTTTCAATGATCAATCCCAGTTTTCAGTCATCAGCAAACTTTGTCAGCCACAGTCCTTTATCTTTAGCCTGTACTTTGGAGAAGTAGATTCTGAACCGTGGGGGTTCCAAAACTGATCCCTGTGGAACACCACTGATTACTGGTTTGCTGGGGAAGGTGGAGTCCCCTATTTTGACCGTATGAGTTCTATCAGTGAGCCAGTTTGCAACCCAGCTGACAATGTATGGGTTGATACTCAGCTGGTGAGTTTATCAATGATGCCTGAGCGGGAGACTGTGCCAAACAGTCTAGGTAGGCTGTATGCACAGATTTGCCCTTGTCTAGGGCTTTGGTGACTGTCTCAAAGAAGTCCATCAAGTTTAATAGGCATGATCTCCCCTTAAAGCCAAACTGGGTGGGTTGAGTGTTTGGAGATTTCCTATATCTTTGTTAATATAGTCCATGATTCATTCCATGGCCTTGTAGATAAGGTTGGTCAGGCTAATGGGTTTATTACTTACCGGGGTCCGTGGATGCACCCCCCTTTGTGCAAAGGAATGATGGCAGCCATTTTCCATTCTGCTGCAACAAAGCCAGTGCTTAGGCTGCGACTGAAAAGCTTTCCCAGTGGTGATACTAATTCCTGTTTTAACCCGTTAGATCACAGCCTAGGATGTTGTCTGGTCCCACAGAGGCAGTTTTTTTTGGCCTTTGAGAGGGCATTTTAAGACCTGTTCCTCGGAGATATGAAGTGGAGGACAGGTGTTAAGGATGCTTTGGGGTATATGTGGCAGGGACACAGGAGTGAAGTTTACACTGAACCTGTCAGCCAGCAGGTTTGCTACAGCCACAGGTTCTGTATATGTAGAACCATTAACTACGAGTTCAGCGCAAATCTGGTCCTTACCTTTGAGGTTACAGAATTAACTAAAGAATGCCTTGTGGTTATCCTTAGTTAGGGAAGCTAATATGGATTCATAGTTAGCTTTGGAGGACTTCACTAGGAGTCTTGTTTGTTTCTTTATAAGTTGAGGAGGGAGTGTTTCCAGTTTTGAGACCATTCCTTCCTACTCTTAGCCAGCAATTTCTTTCTCCTATTTTATAGCCTATTAATGGTAGTTGTCTACCAGGCAGGTTTGTTTTTCCTTGAAGATCTTGCTTTGGTTCTATCAGGTACAGCAAAGTCAATACAATTATACAGGTGCTCGTATAAAAGCACTGGTGTATAACTCAGCGTAGTTGTTTGTTCCATCGGTGGGGGAGGGGCTATGAAGCTCTTTATGCTGTGATGTAAGAGGTTGTAACTGGGATTGGAGAAGTTTTGGGGGTCTTGTGTTATAGTTACTTCTAGTGAACTGATTTGTGGTCAGATCTTTCCAGGAATGGCCACACACAGAGGGGGGGGGGTGCATAGGTCCCCCACATTGGTGAACATCAGATCCAGGATGTTTGAGCCCCTTGTGGGTGTGTCAACTAGCTGTTCCAGGGCAAAGGAGTTAATGAAGTTCAGGAACCTTTGGGAAAGTGAGTTAGAACATGTACAATTTACCCAGTCAATGGATGGGTAATTAAAGTCACACAAAACCATGGTGTTTGGTTGTATCTTGATTGAGTCAAGTAGATCTAAGTGGGCTGAGTGGATGTCCTGATTCATGGAGGGGGTCCTACAGCTGGCAATGACCTGAAGCGGGGTCTTACCTACAGTCAATTGCACCTGAAGTAATTCAAGAGAACAGTGCTGTTTAACCACTATAGACATGTATTTATCCTTAATGTGTATTGATACACCACCTCATTAAGTTCTCATGCCTTCAGATTGTGGTCTGAATGTGTGGAAGGAAATGTAATCTGGTATAGCTGGGGTGCTCTCCATAGCCTTAAACAGGTCTGAGTGACTACACAAATGTCAGCTTCTTCCAAGGTGAGGACTGCTTCCAGTGAGTGCAGTTTCTGGTTTAGACTCCTGTCCAGTGAGGTACGTCTCAAGCTGTTCACATCAACATGGACTATGATGGACTCATAACAGTGTCTGTTGTTGACAGACTTCAGTGAATCTGTTATGTGGTGGATCCTGGCACCTGACAGACAGATGACGGACATTTTCCTTATCCAAACTGGTGAGAAGGACATCTGTGTGTCTCACAATTGAGTCACCTACGACTAAGATTTTTGTGTTATGCCTTAGGGGCTTGACTGGTGAGACACTGGTGTGTGACATATTATGTGTACAATGTTCTGCAGAGGATGCACTATGTGAATCATGCTTGTGTTTGTGTTTGGTAGGTCTCTGATGCTTAGGTAAGCTTCTGGTAAGGACCTCCAGTTTCACAGGTGCAGAAGCTAAGGTGTGCATTCTGACAACCTGCTTAGCACCAGATGAACTGACTGGTGAGTGACAGAGACTGGATTCTGGGTTCTTGATATAGATGCATCTCTCACATAATGAATTTGTGTGGACTAGAAGTAGTGGGTTGTCGGCGTACATGAGACAATTGCTACATTGCTCAGGATGCCCATTTTGATCAGGTTGGCTGGAGAAACTGTGAGAAATTGTCTGTCCATAATAACAGGCAAGTTGATGTGGTCAGAAAACAGGGAAAGGATAGGAGAAGTGGACAAAAATATGAAGGGTTAGTGGGAAGGATCTGTGTTGATACCTCAGGAGCTTTGCTGAATGTATCACCTCTCAGTGAGGGACAATTGTGAGAACTCACCAATGTAGTGGAGTACTAAGGGAAAATATGCAGGCAGAAGTGTTTGCATCTGTAACTGCCAATGGCACCCACTGCTGCTCGGCCGTGCATGACGTGCAAACAAGAGCAAACTCATGCAAAAGCGGTACTTATGTAGCAAACAAGAGCAAACTTGGTTTAAAGAAATTAACAAAAAAGCTGAAAACCGAGCCCTCTTCCAGCAACCTTCAATCGGATGAGTTTTAACTGCACACCCCTACCACTAGGATGCAGGGGAACCCTCTCCAACAAAAGATGGCCTGGTTTAATGCTCAAGTTATAGAAACAGAACTGGATTCAGCAGGTATGAATCTAGTCTCTGCTATAGCAAACAAACTGCAACAACCTCAGGAAAAAAAAACAGTTCAAATAAGCAGGCACAATAAGTCTTCAACCAGCAACTCCAAGCTCAGAAGGGTAGAGGCTACCCTCTCCTCCCACAAGATTGTAGACCATAAACCTTCTTAATGTACAACAACTGTCCTGAAGTCCAAGTACTTAAACCAGAACTAAGACACATACAACAACAGACACACTAAGCCTTCAACTAGCAATTCCCAACTTAGAAGGATGTAAGCTACCTCTCCTGCCACAAGAGTGTAGACTGCAAACCTTCTTAATGTAAAACGGCTGGCCTGAAGCCCAATTGCTTAAACCACAAGTAAGAGGCTTAGAATAGTAGTTGCAATTTAATCAGGCTACTAACAAGCAGTAATAAATGCAGAAGACTAAATGCAATTGAACACTTTTAAGAACAAGCAGCAAAAGCGAAAGTAAGAAGAAGCACAGATACAGTAAAAGGAGCTGAATAAAGCAGAAACAAAATTGCACAAAACTAACCTCACAATTCACAAGCTGCAGGTAACTTCTTTTCAATAGTCTGATTTTTTTCTACTATTTTGTTTTCTTCTTATTTAATTATCCATTTACATATATAATTTTTTGATATACTGAAGCAGCTGAACAGGTTTTCACAGCAGCATACATCTGATATAATCAATGCACTGTCAGTCAAGATTTCAGTACTGGCAAAAGTTTGTTTCTTTTACATGACATTCACTTAGTGCATAACTGAACACACCCTGGCTGTTGAAAACTACATTTAGACAGACAACTATCAAGTGATGCAGTCAATTACTGGGAAAGAATACAGGTACTGCTTCTACATCAGCTGTAAACATACTTCTTCACTAGGGGCTTACAAGAAAAACAAGAAAGGATGGCTGTAAGTCATGCTAGTTAAGCAGTGTGGAGTCGAAAGTATGCACGTAACTGAAGTTAGTGTGACTTTTCAGCAGAGTGGACATAGGCCAAATAAAATTTAACTATACGCAACATGACCTTATGATGTAACAAATACAAAGCTGACAAGTGTATCTTTTCCCAAACTCTTGTGGAAGTAGAATGTTCACTGATGGATCCATTATTATGCACTGTGATTGGCAGACTATTGGGGATCTGCCACTTAAAGTAAACGTTGTACTGCTTCTGGCTAGATGAGTTTAAAACGTCAGAGTACAGTCTAGCTTATAGGCCCAGTGGTATAGCTGTTAGCATTGCTGCCTCACAGCTCTTGCTTTTTCTAGTTCGATTCTTAGCCAGGACACTTCTGGTGTGCAGTCTACATGTCCTCCCTCTGCATGTACTGGATTTCGCTGTCTAATCTGGTTTCTTCCTACATTCCAAAGACATGCTACATGTAACTGGCAGTCCTCCAAATTACTTTTGGGTTTGTGTACCATATCAGATTGAGTATGCAAGTTTGTGTATGTTTCAACCTGTCCTGTAACAGACTGGCATCTATGCCTTGCACCTGCTGTTTACAAGGGCACACTTGTACCGCTCCTCAACTGCAATCAATTAATACAAAAGTATTTTGCCTTGTTATGGTACCATGCATGCAACAAAGATGTTCAATCCTGCCACTTTATTTTCAAGTGGTTGAGATTCTAACAGACACTCACTGATTGCACTTAATGGGGCATTTGTTGCATTATTTTCCTGTTGAACCAACAAAGACTGCAAATCCTTGAAACAACATGAGAACATCTCAGATAATTCCTCTTACTCTGAGGTGCAACAACCTAGAGTTAGCAAATAAAAGAAGCAGAGGTGTGGGAAGCATGGACACCTCTATTCTGCAGAAGTCCTTGTATGGCATTACAGTGAGTTTCAAGCTTCATCACATTTCTTCTGCATTTGTACATTAAGCGTCATGCTTGCAAGACTTATAGCTATGGGGCCTCTCACATTTGCAGGGAGTTGCTATGATATCATTTGGCAAACCCACACTTGCACTAACTAATTTTATTAGATCCTACTTTCTTACTAAACTTTGCTGGGGATACTTTGATTGTGTTTGCATCCTTATTTCCATATTTATTGTTAAGATACCCACCTCCCACAAAAAAAAAAAAAAAAAACAAAAAAAAACACGCATGCAATCTTTAGTGAGAACTGGATAAACAACTTTGAATCTGTAATAAGAGCTAAACATGTAAACCGGTTTCCAAATACCTTTACTTTATGCTTTTGTGTTTGCCTGTGTACTCTGCAACCTTTTTATGCTACTGTAGTCAAACCACCAGAACAATGTCTTTAGCTTTATTAACTATTTGTTGGTTGCTGCTAGGCCTTTTTTCATTGCATGCATCTTGTTGCTATATTGTTGCTTTTTACATAGTCAGAATGGTTTATTAATGAGGTCCAGTCAAATAACAACACTTCTAAATATAAATATTCTGACAGCCCTTTACACTTCTTGTTTATGAAACCACAACAAATACCTCGTCATGACAAAATGAAAACCCAGTGTATCTAATCAAACCTGCAGTACTACCACTGCTTTAACCAACAGTTTATTTCTCTGCTACAACCAATTACATTTAAAGTTAGCAGTTAATAATCTGCTAAAAGTATGTGAATGTTTTATCATTTGTAATCTTATGAAATACTGTTACACATGCAATATAATATTCAATACTATTTTAAGTCTGTATGCTGCATCTACAACCTCTGTGTTAATTTCTTTTAACTGTTTGTGATCTGTTTGCACATTTTAGTACATTGGAGTTAGCTACTTCCTTAGGAATATGACATCTCTGGGAAATCTAAAAAGTATAGTGCTCTTAGTTAATTTATTTTATATGATTTTTTAAAAATGCTGGCTACCTCTAGTCTAGTTGAGCTAGCTGTCCAGCATTCAGTGACTACAGGACTGAAACAGTGTGGCAGGACAAATGGGAGCCTTAAGGGAGTTTGCATTATACATTTTAAAATGTTTAACACAGTTTAATAAAGCATGACATTCATACATTCTTGTAGAGCTTCATGTTTCAGCTGCATACCATTTTAAGACTGCTTATATTACCTACATAGATTCACTGAGTTTGCAAAATATAATTTTCATGGCCAAAACAGACTGGTACTTGCTATGCCCTAAGACAGACTTCTTATGCATTTTGTTTTATCATATGATGCAGTTGATTATATTACTAGTCTGACTGAAGCATGCTCTTTATGACTCTTGCCTTATGTTACTAGGTAAAGTTCTCTATAAACTGGCTAAAATTTCTCTAACTATTAAATCATTGTCCAATAACTTGTATCGATTCGTAGCCAATGTTTTCACATTATGTCTAATTTGGTATACATATCTAAACTGTATTTGTTTTTTATTTTATTATTAAAGACTGTAAACTTATTGTTCTTAAAATGTTTTGTAATACTTCCGAGCTTTTCTCCCAGGGTCTCCACTGAAAATGAGCTCCTAACCACTCTTTCCTGGTAATCAAATGTCAGTGAATAAATAAATTAATAAATACATAATTAATACATAATAAATATAAATAAAGTATCTTTAAATATGTTAAAGAACTTATTTATTTTATTTTTATTTATTTTGTTTGACCAACATTTTCGAATTTGATAATAATCTATATAAACAAAAGCAAGGAACATCCATGGGGGGGGGTGGCTTTCGCCCCCATGTATGCTAATCTCTTTATGGGCCTAGTAGAAAGTACTTATATATATATATATATATATATATATATAAGTTTTTTCCATACAAAATATGTCAAGAAGTACTTTAGATTTATTGATGATCTCATACTTATTTGCAAAGGGGCACAAAATGAGGTACAGTCATTTATTAAATATCTGAATGAAAATAGATATTTTATGAAATATGATGGTTTACAAGAAGGTTGTGTCTTTCGGCTTTTCCTGGTTAGGTCACCACAGCGGAACTAATGACTGGCAGTAGATTTTTACGTGCCGAGTTGCCGGCTCTGATGCACAACCTTCAATGAAGGTACGCCCATTCACGCACGTCTCCACACAAAAGACGCTCTAGCTGAGAATCGAACAGGACAACATCTTACTGTGAGGCAACAACGCTACCGCAGCACCACCACCGCAGTGTTTACAAGAAGGTACATTAGTAAATTATTTGGACATTTCTTTAGAAGGTTTGGGAACTGGAAATATAAAGACCAGGATATACAGGAAGTTTGAACAACCTAATTATATGTTACATGCCTCTAGTTGTCACCCTGAACACACCCTGGCATCTATTCCATATGGTGAAATTTTAAGAATCAGCAGATTATGTAGTGATGCACAAGAGTGTGAAGTGCAAGCCAAAAAGGCAATAACCAAGTTTTTACACAGGGGTTATGATGAAAATTTAGTAAAAGATAGTTATAATAAAATAATGAAAAATAGAAACAATGTTGTAGATTCTATAAGAGGCAATACTAATAGGAGAATATTTAACGACTTTGCTTCAGAAAAGAATATTTTTTATGTCTCCAAATATACTCTATTTTCAGTCAGACACAGGAGAAAATGTTAAAAGATTATTGGGATGTAGCTAGAAGAGATTTTGCCCCCTAAAGGATGTTAAATTATGGTTTTCTTATCTGAGGGGACGCAACCTAAAAGATTTTTTCGTACACGGAATTTTTAGGAAATCCCTGGAGAATAGAACAAAATAAATGGGAATTAGAGATACCAAACCCTGTTGTACTATTTGTAAACACGTAGTAGAAACTTTCAATACAATTAATGGGAAGAAGTTTCAGGCACAAGCTTTTTCACATGTAAAAGTGTTGGTATTATTTATGCTATTAAGTGCCCCTGTGGAAGTATTTACGTAGGAGAAAGTAAAAGGAGTTTAGGGGAGAGGATTAAGGAACACATTAGGGATGTTAAAAATAATAAAATAATCAGTCCTGTAGCAGAACATTTTAACAAGGTGCATCAAGGAGATTTTAGCGATTTACAAGTGACAGTTTTAGAGCAAATTAAATCTGATTTTTTTTTTAGGTGAAGACACGATTAAATATTTTTTGAGAAAGAAACAATTTTTATATTGAAATATAATACACTCCAACCAAAGGGTATGACCAAGTAGTCCAACTGGAAAAGTTTCATTTAAAATGTATATATTTTTTTTTTTTTTAAGAGAAAATCTTTTTAA
The DNA here is from genome assembly GCF_019279795.1 of Protopterus annectens. NCBI lineage: Eukaryota > Metazoa > Chordata > Ceratodontiformes > Protopteridae > Protopterus > Protopterus annectens. The sequence goes on from NC_056732.1 coordinate 2,808,384, forward strand.
GAGACTAATTGATTATGATATTGAATAATTGTTTTATTAATTGGATGATTGTTTGTGCTCTTTTTGTATAAAATAAGTTCACTTTGGAGGTGAATTTACTCTGTAAAGGTTGTGCTTTAGCCGAGGCGCTAAGAGGATTGATTTAATGTGCTAATAAACTAATTTTGTTTGGGAGGAGTACTGGTTCCTGGTCTTCTGTGGTGGACTTTACTATTTTTCTTGTGCGGTTTCAAATCATTTTAAGAATGGTTATGTTACCTACATAGATTCATTGAGTTTGCAAAATCCAGTTTTCATGGCCAAAACAGATTGGTACTTGCTATGTTCTAAGATAGACTTCTTACGCATTTTGTTTTATTACATGATGCAGTTGTTGATTATATTACTAGTCTGACTGAATCATGCACTTTATGACTCTTGGCTTATCTAACTGAGTAAAGTTCTCTATAAACTGGCTAAAAGTTCATAGGTTCATACTAGGCTATCTGCCCGAGGGCATTTATAAGCCTAGCCCATAGTTTTGTGGCTTAAGCCACCCCTTTTGTATGGGGAACTATACCCATTATTTTGCTGTGCCTCTGTCTAGCAGTGACACTGAGGTAATCCCTGGAGTATATCTGCGATCTCCCATCCATTGGTCAAGATTTCTCTTGAACAAGGCCAGCGAGGTGCTCTGCCTCACATATACCGGTATTTTGTTCCACAGCATAGGGAGTCTTTGGGTGATGAATCTATCCCTCCAGCACGTCCTATTAATAGCCGTGTCGAGGTTTAAGTCTCCTGCCCTTGTGGCTCTGATGGATCTAGATTTTTTTTGAGGTGAAGCATATTCATCAACTCTGGGTTTGACATGGCCTTGTATGTCAGGCAAAGGTCACCTCTGAGCAAGCGGTAAGCGACTGAATAGAGCTGGAGTTCTTTCAGTCGGGCAGCATAGGACAGATTTTTGAGACCCTTTATCCTTTTGGTGAGGAACTTTTGTGGCCTCTCTAGCTGCTGCAAGTGTCGGGTCAGATACATTCCGAATGGGGCATTGTACTCAATCATTGGTCTGATGAGTGATGAGTATAGGGAGACTATGACCTCCCTTGATCTAGATGTGAATCCCTTCATGATGAGGTGGGCAATGTAGAAGGTCTTCCTAACTACTTTAGCTACATGGGTGTCGAATGACAGGCTACTGTCAACCTGGGTCCCCAGGTCCCTGATATCTTCTTCTGTGCTCAGAGGATTACCACCTATATGGTAGCTAGGGGTAACCTTGTTTTTCCCGAAGGGTATGATTATGCATTTTTTGGCATTTAACTTTAGGCCATGGCTCTGGCACCAGTCATCCATTTCTGTGAGACCCTTCTGAAGGATAACTGTGTCAGATGTGTTTTCGACTACGGCGCCCAGTTTGCAGTCATCTGCAAACTTTGTCAGCCATAACCCTCCTGTGTTTGCTTGTACTTCGGAAAAGTAGATGCCAAACAAGAGTGGGCCCAGGACTGAGCCCTGTGGGACACCACTTGTGACAGGCTTTGAGTCTGACATGGCGCCAGCAACTCTGACCCTGTGGGTTCTGTCACTCAGCCAGTTTGCAACCCATCTTGTGATGTATGGGTTAACATTTAAGCTGATGAGTTTTTCAATGATACCCGAGTGGGGTATTGTATCGAAGGCCTTCGCCAGATCGAGGTAGGCTGTATGGACTGCCTTTCCCTCATCAATGGCTTTGGTGACTGTTTGAAAAAGTCAACCAAGTTTAAAAGGCATGATCTGCCTTTGACAAAGCCAAACTGGGTTGGATCCAAAGTCTGCAAATTCCCTATGTCTTTATTTATGAGGTCCATTATGATCCTCTCCATAGCTTTGCAGATAAGGCTTGTCAAGCTAATGGGCGGTAATTTCCAGGGTCTGTGGAGGCACCGCCTTTGTGAAGTGGGACCACAGTCGCAGTGCGCCACTCCTGGGTACGTATCCAGAGGTGAGACTATGATTAAACAGTTGTCCTAGCTGTGGGTTTAATTCCTCGTTGAGTTCGTGGAGCACACAGCCTGGGACACCATCAGGTCCCATGGATGCTGTGTTTTTTGCTTTGGAGAGAGCAGTTCTCACTTGGGCATTTGAGATGTTTGGGGGGCTGCAACCATTTGGTATAGATATCTCTCCTTTTGGGGGGGAGGGGGGGGAGAAGTTTGCACTGAACCTGTCAGCCAGTATGTTGGCAATGTCTGCAGGATCAGTAATCTTCACATCATTTTGAACTAGTTCTGAGCATATCTGGGAGTTTCCTCCCAGGTTTCTAACATAGCTAAAGAAAGCCTTATGATTGTCCTTTGAGTCTTTAGCTATTTTTCTCTCAAAATTTGCTTTGGATGATTTTATGAGAGCTCTTAGTTTTCTCTTTAACTATTAAATCATTGTCCAATAACTTGCATCAATTCTTAACCAATGTTTTCACATTATGTCTAATTTGGTATACATATTTAAACTGTATTTGCTTTTTGTTTTATTTTTAAAAGACTGTAAAATTATTGTTCTTAAAATGTTTTGTAATACTTCGGAGCTTTTCTCCCAGGGTATCCGCTGAAAATGAGCTCCTAACCAGTCTGACTTTCCTGGTAATCAAATGTCAGTGAATAAATAAATTAATAAATAAATAAATAATTAATACATAATAAATAAAGTATATTTAAATATGATGTATTCTACTTAAATATTGTACAATTCAGAGGAAGTCAAATTAATGTCAGTTTAACTATACTGAGTTTCCAGAGTTACACATGGAACCAGTTTGGTACATATTTCCCAGTTTAAAAAATAAAACTAAGTTTGACCTCTGGTATGATGCAAGAAACTAAAACCATGAAGAAATCAAGGCAAACTTTCAAAAAGGGAATGGTCTTGTATAAAAGAAACAGCTATTGCTAGGCAAATGTGTAATAATTCATCTTTAAGGAAACCTTTTCCTTTCATCCCAGCTGACTCCTGGCGAAAACCCCCATGACTCTTAGAACCACATCAAAAAATTCATAAACCCAGCATCCACAGCTTCCTCCACTGAAAAAAAATCAACTAATTGCTGTTTCAATGTTTAAAACATCTACTTAGATGAAAAAAGCAAGGTAATCATTCCATTTTCAACAGGAATTCTCTTAAATAGGATACTCAATGTATGTGTGTGCCATAAACTAGAGCCATAAATAAACACAGAATGACAGACGGAATCCCACTGCAACTCATTATCTGAAAAAAAGATAAGCTATCACTTTATCCCACATTCATGATACACTACAGTGTTGTGTGTACGTGGTACCACAAACAAAAAACTTTGGGCTACCAACTTTCATGGAAGATCATAAATACAGAATGAACCACTGGCATTAACCTTAAACATAACACTAAAAATAAAAACATAAAATATTCAATAAACTATCAATTTATATCAAATTAAAAAGACAGTAAAAAAAGCAAAACAACCCTCAAAGATGGCCAGTCCTAGGTTAATGATTCTTTCTCTCTCTCGCCAAATGCTGCAACTATATAACAATCTGCACATTCTACTCATCATGAAAGCTGGATTCTACTAACAGTAAAAGAATAAAATATTTAGCAACCCTGACTTAGAGATGCTGTACATGTTTATAATCTTCTGAAGACAATATGTTACAGCTCTCTTTACACATCAGGTATATCTATATTCAACACTAAGAGCAGGAGGTTTGCATTCAGTGGCATTCTGTAGAAGGTGACAGCATTTATGTAAAAATATTATGTAACGTAAGGATATAATGTTGGATGTTACTAGGACAATGTGCCAGGTATCAGGCAAAAAATGGAGTCCTGTGGCCATACAGGATAATAAAGCTTTAGAACCTTATGAGACTTACAAAAATGAAGTTATGTACTCACCATAACGTTCCATCTGTGTTGCCCATTTTAATTCTTCTTCAACAGTTGGGTTCAGATCTGATCCTCGGATCCGACTCGGCCGTGACTTTAGTTCATGGTTACTAGGAAATTCTTGTGCTCCTCCCTTACCCATAATGCACCATCCCCCAACATACCTTAGATTTTGTTTGTGGTATATCTACTCCAAGAAACATTATTTATTTATTTATTTATTTGCAGTCTGTTAACCGGGAAAGTCCATTGGGCTGAAAATGAAACCATTTTCAATGATGGCCCAAGGAGAAATGTTCCATATACAACTATTACAAAGCTAATATCAACAAAGTTAACAAGTACAAAAACTACTAAAACACAGTAACATGCTGCGGTGGTGCAGCAGTAGTGTTCTTGCCTCACAGCAAGAGGTTCTCCCATTTGATTCTCGGCTGGAGTGCAGGGAGTGCCTTCTGTTTGGAGTCTGCATGTCCTCCCCGCAGTTGGGTGGCATTCGAAAGACATGCGTAAATGGGCGTGCCTTCGTTGAAGGTTGGACATTGAGCTGGCACCTTGGCATTCGTGAAAATCTACTGCCAATCATTAGTGGACCAGAGTTCCGCTGTGGCGACCCCTAACTGGGAAAAGCCGAAAGACAAACAACAAGTAAAACACAGTGACACAAGACAGAATAACAACATTTGAGCAAGGTGTTGTAAAAACATGCTGTTGGTAGATTGGATATTCTAAATTGGCCCTAGGTGTGAGTGCGTGAGGTTGGGTGCCGGGCTGGCAACTCAACACTGTAAAACTCCACTGCCAATCATGAGCGGACAGGTGATCCGCTGTGGAGACCCCTAACCGGGAAAAGCCAAAAGAAGAAGAAGAAGAGCAAGGTGTTGTAACAAAGCATTGAATGAAATTAAAATGAGTATTTTGGAGTACATAAGTATAATTTGGAGTGCAGGCATATATGCACTCAGTTTCAGGAGGTGAGAGGTAGAAAGAATTAGAGGAGAGTACAACAGTGAGAGGTGAACAGGCTGAGTTCTGAGAAGGGAAAAAAGGGGGAGGGAGGGAGTGGGAATGAAATGAAGGGAGTCAGGTGGGGTGAGAGCATGAGCATTCCCAGTGAGAAGAGAGATGGGAAATGCAGATTATAGAATGGATTACAATTGTTATCCTGGTAGAAGAAACCAAATCTGGAGCTCAGCATAAGGGACAGTGATGTCCTTATAAGCTCTCGCTCTTCTAGAAGTCATTGGATGAAAAAGGTAAGGGGCTGATGGGAGGGTAGTTGAGGAAGAATGAAAATGAACAACATAAATGGAATGTTATGATGAGTACATAACTTCTTTATCAGATGTTGTAAATGTTCATTCATTCCTCAACAGTTGGGACAGAGTTCCCAGCTACCTAAAACTGTAGGTGAGCTCTAAGGAAGGATATTCCTAAGCACAGTTGAGCCAAAGGCTGCTCTTTCCCTAGAGACCAGATCCAATTTGTAATGAGTAATAAAAGTATGAGTATTAGCCACAGTAGCAACTGCACAAATGTTGTCCATGGATGTCTTTGATAAAAATACTGCAGATGTTGCCATGGACCTGGATGAATGGACTCAAAGGTTTTGATAAGGGCAGACCTTGCATGCTGTACACAAATGATATAGGATCTGTAAGCCATTTCCCCAGAGTTACCTTTGTAACTGGCTTAAACAATTTATAATCCACAAAGGAGACGAATAACTGATCTGTTTTTCTTATGTCCTTTGATCTATGTAAGTAGAAACGTAATTGTCTGTGACTGTCTAATATGTGTTACATATAGGTTCATAGATTAGTACTTGGCTAACTTCCCTTGCAAGCCATTAAGCCTAGCCAATTATCCCTTCTGAGACTTAAACCCTGCACCTTGTGTTTGTAAGGCAAATACCGTAACCATCAGGCCACCTTTGTTTGTAAAATTTGGAAAGAAAACTGGCAGATTAATAGATTGGTTGATTTTATATTCTGACACCACCTTAGGGAGGAAAGAAGAATAGGTTCATAATGCCACCCTAGCCCTATGAAAAATCAGGTAGGGAGAATTAAACAATAATGTTTGGAGTCCTGATATCCTTCTAGCTGAGGTGATAGTTACTAAAAGTATAGTCTCCAGGTCAGAAACTTTAGATCACATTTTGCTGCTAGTTCAAAAGGGGAATGAATTAAGGTCTGTAGGACCAAAATTAAGTCCCATGGAGGAGTTGGATCCTTATAAGGAGGCCTCAAAAGAAGAGTACCTTTCAAAAAGGCCTTACAAAGTTTTGATGAAGCCAGACTGGAGTTTTCAATTCCTACATTAAAATTAGATGGCCACTAGCTGAACTCTATAGTTCAGGAGCTAGCTCCTTCATTGAAAATTGTAGCCAGAAATTCAAGGACACTACGTACAGGAACTGAAAGGGGTCAGTTTGCTATTGATGTGCCAAAAAACAAATCTTTTCCATTTACTTCTGTAAAGTTTTCTTGTGGAGGCTTTGAGAGAAGACAAAATTATATGACTGACAGGAAAAGACAGCATTTCTTGTCTGGCTATTAATGGAAGTGGAGAAACCAGGCTGTCAGCTTTAGGTCTGAGATATCTGGGTGAATCATGTCTGTCGGAGACGGGAGGTCTGAAATCAGATCCATAATCCAAGGTGGGTAGACTGGATGAGGCCAAAGAAAGGAGAACCAAATCTGTTGAGGCCAGTAATATGCAATGAGGATGACTGTGCTCTTCAGCTAGAAAGCTTTCTGTAGAAATTTGGGGATTAAGGGAGTTGGGGGATATGCATATAGGAGACCAGGGAGCCAATCATGCAATACAGCATCTGTCAGTAACTCTCCCAGTGGGGGGTTACGGCAAAGAAACTGCTGCACTTGTTGTTTAGCGGAGATGCAAATAGGTCACAGCAAGGCTGGCCCCATCAGCAAAAACTCATTTCTGCCACCTTCATGTTGAGACACCACTCGTGAGATAGCAAACAAATTGAGCAGGCCCATTTTACTATCACACTGGATTTCCCTGGAACGTGCATTGCTATCAGAAATCAGTTGGATGAGATTCCCCCATTGCCACACTATTAGAGCTGTTCAACACAAGGGGTAAGACCTGGCTCCTCCTTGTTTGTTGATGTACCAGACCATTGACATATTGTCTGTCTGAACTGCAACTGTCCTGAAGGGGATAGAGTCTTGGAAGGCCTGCAACTCTAAGTGCACCATTCTCATTTCCAGGACATTGATATGCATGTTGGCTTCTTCAGGGGACCATGTGCCTTGGACTGGTTTTTCCCGGAAGTGTCCTCCCCACCCAATCTGAGAAGGGTCTGTTGTCACTATTGCCTTGGGCTGAGGGAGAATGAAGGGACAGCCTTGCAGTACCTGATATGATTGAATCCACCACCTAAGTTATCTTTTGCATGCTTGGGTAATTTTTTTCTGGGCTGACGTGCTGATAAAGAATAGACCATTGTGTCACTAACATCCATTGAAGAATTCTTATGTGAAAATCTTGCTAGGGCAACTACAACTATAACCACCAATACTGATCCCAAAGCTTGTAGGATCAATCAGACTGAGATCTGGAATTGTGAATTATGTTTCTGACCTGGAATCTGATAGTCTAGTCTCTTCAAAGAGGAAGTGAAGCTGTCATTGATACTGTGTTGAAAATTACTCGTATGAGCTCCAATGTCTAAGATGTTTCTAACTGAGATTTGCTGTAATTTATAGTGCTCCCCAGTTCTCAGCAAGTCTGGAGTACTTGGTCTCTTGCTCTTATCAGTAGATGCCTGGTTGGGGCAGTAATGAGACTGTCATCCAAGTACGGAAACACCCAGAATCCATGCAGTTTCAAGTGAGCTGGTACTACTGCTATGCATTTGTTGAACACCCTGGGGGCTGTGGTGAGGCCAAATGGCAGTGCTCTGAACGAGTAACAACTGGCTCCTAGCTTGAAGCATATGTACCTTCTGGATTGCCTCTTCATTTTTATGTGATATACCCTCAGGATGCATACTATTGAGCACATCCAGTCATCCTTGCACAACAAGGGCAGAATAGACTGAACAGTGACCATCCGAAACCTGGTGTGCTGAACTGATTTGTTCAGACTGCTGAGATCCAAAATCAGTCTCCAGTCCCGTTTTCTTTGGCACTAAAAAGAATCTTAAGTAGGTTCTGGATTTTATCTGGTCTGATGGGGCCTTTTGGATGACTCTTTTTTTTTTCTAGCGGCTTTTGAATTTCTAATGCTGCTGCTTTCCTCTGACCAGGTGGAACATCGGGAAATTTGCAAACAGGTGGTGGTGGTAGGGAAAATGGAAAATGGAATTATATAACCTCTGGAAATAATCACCTGCACACACATATTTTGTAAGGTTGAGCCAGCCTCTCTGGTGCAGGGATAAATGACCCCCAGTTGCCTCCAGGAGGGACAATCTGTCCTCCTTTCAGGAGCACTGCCTCGTGGGTGGTGTCTTCCATTTGAGTTCCCCCCTCTGCCTCTGGGGGAACCATTTCCATATCAATCTTGGAAAGGACCTTGGGAATTCTTGAACATTTTTCAGCCTCCTCACTGATTCCTTGAAAAGATCCTTCACAAGCTCAAAAAATGTACTCCTACTGCACAGATATTTTTTCCATCGTGTTCACACCTGGAGAGTCTGTCCTTTACCTTTGGGCTGAAGAAAGACCTTCCATCAAAAGAAGCACTGACGAATGAAGACTTGAAGGGCTCTGCATAGTCACACAAGTACATCCAGGCATGCATCCTGATGGAAATGGAAATGCCTGAACACGTCACCCTTCAGCCGCATGCAAGGTAAGCATCATGGATGAGTTAGAAATCAATTGAAGAGAAGTCAACTGCGAAGCCACAAAAGCCTGATTCTCAGCAGTACTGGTCCCATAAATGGATTTTGAAGTTTCCTTTATCAGATCCCTTTGTAGTCTTGTAAATTGTGCCAGGTAGTTCAGTGACCTAAGGGCAAAGGTCGCTGAAGCATACACACACTTCCCAAATCTGATCAACATCCTTGACTTCCTTTCAGGGGGATGGACTGTAGAATTCTGCTCCACAAGTTCTTTGTGGCTGCCACCACAACCATGGCATCTACAGGTACTCCCTTGTTTCAAAACTCACATCCTGCAGGTGGTGCCAGAATCTGATCCAGTCTTTTTGGGGATTGTCTCAACCATGTCTGGATCCTTCCACGCCTGCCTAGAGACCAAGTCAATGAGCTCGCTGGCAGGTGGAGTTACCCAGGAGGTTGATGGGCCAGACCCAAAGGTCTCCAGGAATACGGATTCCTACTGGGAAAGTTTATCGGTAGGCCAATCACACCTTTGCATAAGAATGTCAAGGATGTCTCTGAATGAGAAGGCTTTGGGTGGTGATCTTGGGGACCCTTCCCCTTCACTGAAATCAGTATATTCTGTGACGGTCTCCTGATGACAGTCCAAGTGCCTCCTCTTGCATTTCCTCTTCCTAGGGACTTCTTTGGTGTGATGCTCCAGAGAAGTACCAGAAGAAATAGTAATTCCCTGCTGGGTAACTTGGAGACTTTGGGCTGGTTGTCGCTGTGGTGTAGAATGATAGGGCTCAAAGCACAGGGACATACAGGATCCAGAGGGGAGATCCGGGGTGGGAGGGGACCATCTGTCCTGCAGAAGTAGAGAACACTCTCTCCACCACCTCAAAAGTGGAATGCTCTGGGGAGAAAAAAGCTACCAGAGCCAAGAAGCCAAGCTCCTCCCCCATCGGCTCCACCTGCCTCGAAGGCAATCTACCAGAGTCCGAGGTTGGAGCTGAGCTATCCAATGCTTAGGCTCTGAGGGGCAGAGACAGCTCCTACAGCTTCAGAGTCAACTCTAACATCTCAGATCAGACAGGGACACCTCAGTTCTGGGAGTCGCCTGGATCCAAAATCGGAGCCGGTGCACTCAGAGAAAGTCTTGAAGCCGAAGATATTATGAACTTTGGATCTGATCCAGACAGTCCCGGAAGACTCAGATCCAAGGGCTCTGAGAAGATAGGTCAGATCAGAGAAGGAGACGAGATCAGTGGTGTACTGTAAACCAAGACTTCCTGATCCAATAGGATAGGAGCTTTATCCCATCTTTATCTGTGCCGAGAGAAATTTTCTCATCATTTTGTCCACATCAGCCTCAGTCAGACTTCTGGAAGAATGAGAAGATCTCACTGATGGAGATCTGAAGCACTGGCAGGATTCTAGGTACTCGAGAGGGTACCAGGTCAATTAAATACTGTGCCCTTGGTAACAGCTTTGGATCATAGACGCTAGGATCTGAAGAAGCCGATGTTGACTCAGACACCAGCTGGGTAGGAGCAGTCTTTGGATCCGACATTTTGTGTTTTTTCCTTGATGGTTCTGTGGTAGAATTCGACAAGGGAGTGGAAGACTGGGAAGGACACAAAGGCTTGACAGAAGGCTCATTAAGCTTTGGTTTGGGGGGTGAGCCCCAGGAATAGCCTCTGAAAAAGAAGATGGTAGTAGCTCCTTCAAAATAAGCTTATTTTTTTCTATCCACGATTGCTCACAATTGAAAGTCTTACATATAGAACACTCAGTCTGCAAATGCTCGGGGCCCAAGCAATAGCTGCATAAGGAGTGCGCATCAGAAAGCGGTCACTTGTGCCCACATTTCTGGCACTTTTAAAAACCAGATGGACCCTTTTCCTTTTCAGATATTGTCAACCCCGAAGAATGCAAAGTACAATCAATAAACATTTTTTTTTTAATAGCTAAAGAAAAGGAAAGGGAGAAACAGAAAAGTACCAACAATGCTATTAAGGAATGCACTTAAGAGTGTAAAGAGAAATGGAGAAGAAACTTGCCATTGGTAAGTAATATTACACAAAAAAGTACAGTGGGGGGAGTAATGTAATAAAGATAGATATTAAAGATATCAAGAAATACCAGCTATGGAAAAAACAAAAAGACTGATTTATCTTCGTTACAAACCCACGAGCTCGAGAGCTCAAAGCGACCATGTCCAAATGCAAACTGGCAAATAAGATCTGATGGTGCATTGTGGGTAAGGGATGAACTCGAGAGTTTCCTAGTGGCTACAAGCTAAAGTAATGGCAGAGTCAGATCAGAGGATCAAATCCAAACCCAACTGTTCCAACTGTTGAAGAAAGAATGCAAATTGACAAAATCAGATCGTTTAACACCCTTTTTAAAATTATACTACAACATCTCTACCAGTCTAGCAAAAAGTTCTAATTTTATCTTAGTCTTAAGTACTAAAAACATAAGCAACATATTCGTAAATGTCACTGATGCTATTAAAAAATGCCTCTGCAACGAGTGAAGGCAAAGCTGAGGTGTATTATACAAACATCATTGTTATGGAGATGCTGTAACAGAGGAAGATACTCGGTATGTGGTTTGTGTTACCATAACGGAGCAGATTCCTATTTCCCAATCACGCCAGGGAATTGTCAATGTGACTGATTGATGCAATAAACAAATAGAGAATGGGGGGGGGGTCAAACTTTTACAGTCCTCCTCTCCATCAGCTGAGCTTCCGAAGGATCCAACCATCCGTGATTACTAAAATTATCTGAAAGCTATGGACACTCTAAACAGCTGCCACTATCCACGGAGCTTTAGGCAATTACGGAATGGAAGCAGATTGCTTGCACTTTCTTCCACATCAACCTACTGCATTGTCTTGGCAGATGGGAGGAAATCAGAATACTCAGAGAAAACCCACACAAACACATTTACGACATGCACAAGTAATACAGAACACACCTCAGACAAGAACTGAACAACAGAAAACATCTTGTGAAGTGGCAATGCTAATCACTGCGTCACTGTGCTGTTACATAAGGCTAACTCAAACAATTATAAAGGCTATCATCTGTAAGAGGGGTTATCATCACCCTTAACTCACCCCTAACCTCACGTCATCATATAGCAATTTATGAATACAGTGAGGGTTGAGATGCCTCCCCGTGAAGTAGAAAGCACAGTAATTTTGTTCTGTTAACTGTTGCCAGCAAAGAGTGTAGTTTCAGTATGCTTATGTTTTACTGATAAGTGTATGAATATAAAATATAAAACACTTGACTACTATTCTTTCACTGGGTGCTTTCATTCATTCATTCTTTCTGCAATACCTTATCTACCTGTTTTCAGGGTCAAGAAGAAGATGGAGCCAATAACAGCACACAGAGGGAGTAAATTAGGACACACACACAGAGACGCACACAGACACACACACACACACACACACACACACCCCTACCTATAGACAATCTAAAGACTCACTATTTCACCTAACAGTATGTCGTTGTGATATGGGGAGAAACCGGAGCACTTATGAGCACAGCTGGACATAATGCCTTCCAGGCAGGAAGTGAACTAGGAAACCAAATGCTGTAAGTAGCAAAGCTAACTGCTACAACACTGAGCTGGCCACTGTGCTCATGCCGAACATATGTTGTGTGTATGTGTGTATGTGCGTGTGCGTGTGTGTTAGTTAGTTAGTTAAGCATACCAGTAACAAGAAAGCATGCTTTCTTGTTACTGGTATGCTCGTCATCTTCTGTTCACCTGTTCAGTACAATTCACTTTGCTATGCTAGTGTGCTCCATTACTTAACTGTTCATACCAGAGAAGATATGTTTTGGGGAGGAGGGCAGAAGTCTGATAAATACATATATCGACATGTACATTCTTACATGTTGTTATGCATCAAAATATCACTATGTCAAACATTACTGAATATGTAAACTTTTCAAGGCTTGCTACTTTTTAGCATTTGGCAGTCTAAAGAACTACATATTCCCACAATGGGGCTATTAAACTGAGCCATGTTTCCATACTACCTTTTGGCTCTCCAACTTAACAATTAACAGAACCAACCAGCTACGTGCATGTGGGAAAGGGATCTAAAGAATGTTGGGTGTAAATAATATGTCCTTATGTGGACCACTTCAAAGCCATGTCCCTATGCTCGTTCTCCTACAGACTATAGAGGGGCGATCTATGCCTAACCTACAAGACATTTTCTGATCTACTGCATAAGAAATCTTAGTTCTTACAGGCAACAGTATGTGCATCAGTAATCAGAAGTAGAGGGGAAGTTGAAAGAAAGAGCAGGTGAGAGAAAAAGGTCAAGTGTCAAGAGGAAAAAAAAAGGGGGGGTGGCTATGGGTAAAAGAGGGAAAATTATAGAGATTTTTTTTTTCATTTATAAATAAGAGAGGAGAGTAGCAGTAGTTAGAACCAACTGAAATCTGAGAAAGTGGAGTAAGCTAAGTGGGAAAAGAAGGGAGTGAGGTAAATATGACTAGTGGAGAAAATTAGCAAAAAAAAGGCATTAGGAGTTAGAGTTCTGTGGTTAGAATTAAATATAAATTGAGAAGGGGCTGTGGGGAGGGTTGTGTCATGAAGGGCATCCGGCGTAAAACCTCTGCCAAATGCCTTATGTGGAGAACATTTCATATTTCCATACCAGATTGGTCGAGGCCCGGGTTAACAACGACCGCCACCAGTACTGTTGGCCAACAGGGTGCTGGTGGAAATTGGGCTACTTTTAGCCAAAGGAGAAGAGGAGGGGGAAGGCATGCCCAAAGGCAGGAAGAGAGGAGGAAGGTTAGGAGTGTAGTAGTGAGGATAGGAACTTTGAATGTTGGAATTATGACTGGTATAGGGAGAGAGCTAGCTGATATGATGGAGAGAAGGAAGGTTGATATATTGTGTGTGCAAGAGACCAGATGGAAGGGAAGTAAGGCCAGGTGTATAGGAGGCGGGTTCAACTTTTTCTATCATGGTGTGGATGGCAGGAGAAATGGGGTAGGGGTTATCCTAAAGGAATAGTACGCCAAGAGTGTTTTGGAGGTGAAGAGAGCGTCTTATAGAGTGATGTTTATGCAGCTTGAAATTGATGGTGTAATGATGAATGTTGTTGGTGCATATGCTCCACAAGTTGGGTGTGCGATGGATGAGAAAGAAAAATTTTGGAGTGAGTTGAATGAAGTGGTGGTGAGTGCACCCAAGGGTGAGAGACTAGTGATTGGAATGGGCATGTTGGTGAAGTGAACAGAGGGGATGAGGAAGTGATGGGTAGGTATGGTGTTAAGGAGAGGAATGCAGAAGGTCAGATGATTGTGGATTTTGCGAAAAGGATGGACATGGCTGTGGTGAATACGTATTTTAAGAAGAGGGAGGAGCATAGGGCGACGTACAAGAGTGGAGGAAGATGCACACAGGTGGATTATATCCTATGTAGGAGTGCCAGTCTGAAGGAGATTGGAGACTGTAAAGTGGTGACAGGGGAAAGTGTAGTTAAGCAGCATAGAATGGTGGTCTGTAGGATGACGGTGATCAAGAAGAGGAGGAGGAGTGTGAAAGCAGTGCCAAGGATTAAATGGTGGAAGTTAAAAAAGGGTGATTGTGAGGTGGAGTTTAGGGAAGAGTTAAGACAGGCACTGGGAGGCAGTGAAGAGTTACCGACTAGCTGGGTAACTACAGCAGAGCTAGTAAGGGAGACTGCTAGGAAGGTGCTTGGTGTGACAGCTGGACAGAGGAAGGAGGACAAGGAGACCTGGTGGTGGAATGAGAAAGTACAGGAGAGTATACAGAGGAAGAGGCTGGCGAAGAAGAAGTGGGATTGTCAAAGAGATGAAGAAAGAAGACATGAGTATAAGGAGATGAGGCACATGGCAAAGAGAGAGGTGGCAAAGACTAAGGATAAGGTATATGGAGAGTTGTATGAGAGATTGGACACTAAAGAGGGAGAAAAGGACCTGTACTGATTAGCTAGACAAAGGGACAGAGCTGGGAAAGATGTGCAGCAGGTAAGGGTGATAAAGGATAGTGAAGGAAACATACTCACAAGTGAGGAGAGTGTGTTGAGTAGATGGAAAGAGTACTTTTAGGGGCTGATGAATGAACAGAATGACAGGGAGAGACGGTTGGATGATGTGGGGATAGTGAATCAGGAAGTGAAATGATTAGCAAGGAGGAAGTAATGACAACTATGAAGAGGATGAAGAATGGGAAGGCTGCTGGCCCAGACGACATACCAGTGGAAGCATGGAGGTGCTTAGGAGAAATGGCGGTGGAATTTTTAACCAGATTGTTTAATGAAATTTTGGAAAGTCAGAGGATGCCTGAGGAGTGGAAAAAAAGTGTTTTGGTACCTATCTTTAAGAATAAGGGTGATGTGCAGAGCTGCAGTAACCACAGAGGGATAAAACTGATCATTCACAGCTTGAAGTTATGGGAAAGAGTAGTGGAAGCTAGGTTAAGAAGGGAGGTGATGATTAGTGATCAGCAGTATGGTTTCATGCCAGGAAAGAGCACTACAGATGCAATGTTTGCTCTGAGGGTGTTGTTGGAGAAATCCAGAGAAGGTCAGAAGGAGTTGCATTGTGTCTTTGTGGGCTTAGAGAATGCATATGACAGGGTGCCTAGAGAGGAGTTGTGGTACTGTATGAGGAAGTTGGGAGTGGCAGAGAAGTATGTAAGAGTGGTACAGGATATGTACGAGGGTAGTGTGACATTGGTGAGGACTGTGGTGGGAGTGACAGATATGTTTAAGGTGTAGGTGGGATTACATCAAGGATCAGCTCTGAGCCCTTTCTTATTTGCAGTGGTGATGGACAGGTTGACAGATGAGATCAGACAGGAGGCCCCATGGACTATGATGTTTGCAGATGACATTGTGATATGTAGTGAGAGTAGGGACCAGGTTGAGGAGACGGTGGAGATATGCTTTAGAGAGGAGAGATATGAAGGTCAGTAGGGCTAAAACAGAATATATGTGTGTGAATGAGAGGGAGGATAGAGGAACAGTGAGGATGCAGGAAGTAGAGGTGGCAAAGGTGGATGAGTTTAAATACTTGGGATCAATAGTTCAGAGTAATGGTGAGTGTGGAAGAGAGGTGAAGAAGAGAGTACAGGCAGGGTGGAATGGGTGGAGAAGAGTGTCAGGAGTGATTTGTGACAGACGAGTACCAGTAAGAGTGAAAGGGAAGGTCTACAAGAGGGTAGAGACCAGCTATGTTATATGGGTTGGAGACGGTGGCATTGACAAAAAGGCAGGAGTCAGAGCTGGATGTGGCAGAATTAAAGATGTTAAGATTTGCACTGGGTGTGACTAGGATGGACAGGATTAAGAATCAGTATATTAGTGGGTCAGCTCAGGTGGAAAGTTTGGAGACAAAGCAAGAAAGGCGAGATTGCGTTGGTTTGGACATGTGCTGAGGAGGGATGCTGGGTATATTGTGAAAAGGATGCTAAGAATACAGCTACCAGGTAAGAGGAAAAGAGAAAGGCCTAAGATAAAGTTTATCAATGTGGTGAGAGAGGACATGCAGGTGGTTGGTGTGAAAGAGCATGATGCAGAGGGCAGGAAGAAATGGAAAGAGATGATCCACTGTGGTGACCCCTAACGGGAACAGCCGAAAGAAGATGATGATGATGTATGCAATGGGGGTCAGGTGATTAAGTGAACGGTGTCTGTGTACAGGAGCAAGTCCAAGGAGAAAGCATAATTTTAAAACTTTTAAAACTATGACTTTAAAACAAAAAACAAAAATCTCTGTCTCAAAACATTTTAGAGGTAATTTGTTCAGTAGAATTAATCTATTATTCTTTAACCTGGAACCAAAATGGCATGCTAGCTATCTGCATGCCATCTCATTTACCTCCATCTCACACAGAAAAAGCCATGGCTAGCCAATCCATGCCCTGTTACTATGCGAGGTAAGAAAAGATGCAGGTTGCTCACAGCAACCATTGTCATTGCTTACTAGTGATTTCTAGCCATTTCACTACAGATTATCATAGGCAATGCAAGCACTTCAGTCCTCAGCACTGGTTTGCTGTTACAGGTACCATAGAATACTGGAAGTTGTTGTTGTTGTTGTTTGTCTTTCGGCTTTTCCTGGTTATGGGGTCGCCACAGTGGAACTCCGGTCCGCTAATGATTGGCAGTAGATTTTCACGAACGCTGAGGTGCCAGCTCAACGTCCAACCTTTAACGAAGGTACGCCCATTCACGCATGTCTTTCGAACACCCATCCAACCACGGGGAGGACATGCAGACTCCACACAGAAGGCACTCCCCACACTTCAGCCGAGAATCGAATGGGAGAAATACTGGAAGTCTGCCATACAAATCTGAGGGAAGTGTTACCAGCACACTATATCCACAAGAATTGATTCATGTTTGTTTTTAATTGTGATTAGGGCACAGAAGGGGGTGTCAATATTAAGCACCACATGCCACTCCAAACAGAAAAACACATATAATCTCTGTTAAAAAGTGATGTGTACACAATCAGAACAGTATTATTTTTTGAGTGGGAGGCAGGGAAGTAAACACTGTGAATGGAAGCAACGGTTAGATCATTACAGTTAAACAGTCAACATTGATGAGACTTGTCAGGGTCAGTGCTTGGATGAAAGAAATGTACATTTCAACACATTAACATGGGGATTTACTTCATGTCATGGCATGCAAGTACAAATGTGGCAGGGCTAGACACCTGGTGGTGTTGAAGTGACACCCCAACCTCATGTGCAAAAATGGGAAAAAGAGGTTGTGGATGAATGGATTGTATTTACATATCCAAGGAACATATATTCAGAAAGCTGTTATTTCAAGGGTGAGGCAAACCATTTGTGACAGTAAATAGCAATTACCTGATCATTTTTAAACAACTGGTGATACTGCTTATCAAAAAGGGGGCACTGCCTGTTTGTGACAAATAAATCAAAATATATTATCATAATCATTATTTCTTTCTCATCTGATCACATCCAGACATTAAATGAGTCTAAGTGTTTACTGTATGGTTGTAGTAGGAAGGCAGGCTGTGTGTGAAAGTGAAGTACAGCTACTTGATTGCACCATTTGATATGGAGTATTAGAGTCAGGCAGTACAACTGTCTGAGAGCAACACATTAAAATAAATTAGTAGAAGCATTACTTTTTTTGTACTTTGATAACCATCAAAAATTGCAAGTGTCAGAAAGTGATTATCCTTAGCAATGGGGAGGCAGGCTGTATGTTAAGGCAAGCTGCACTATATTTACCTGACCACAGTTAAAACAATCACTGATATCACCTGGCAGGGAAGGGCACTACATATATCTGACAGCAACAACCTGGAATACTTTGCAGTGGACATTATTTCTTTCTTTTTGATAAAAAACAGCATCAGAGGTATAAATAGTTAGAAGGGCCTATTTTGTGGGAGTGTGGGTATGTGTGAAGGAAAACATATTGTACTTGCTAATACGGTTTTTCAGGGAGAGGAAGCACATTGTCTGACAGCAATGAGTTGAAATACATTACCATAGCTATTCTTTTTCTCACACTGATAGGATCAAACATAACAGATATTCAGTGGCTGTTTTATTATGTTATAGGTCTTCTGCTCAAGGAAAGGGATACAGCACATGTAAAGAATAAATAATTTTTGAGTTATTATTACAACAGAGGTGAAATAAAATTAAATACTTATTAATTATTTTTGTTGACTAGGTTAATGCCACTAGTCATTGTCTATTTTCAGGAGACACCCAAGATGATATTCATACTAACAAAGATTAATCTATCCAGAACACAAGGGAAATATCCCTGCACTTGTGAGCAAGCGCTGTACACCTGTACTAACACAAACTCCAGCAGGTGGAATTTTGGTTTACAGTTCTACAGAAAAAGGAACTTTTTTATCATTGCCATGACCAAACTGACAGAGGAAATGTGACATGGTCACATCCAGCAGTGAGCCACATTTAAACACCAAAATCAGGCTTTTTCATAGGTAAACACTAGAGTAGCTGTCCTTGCAGGCCATTTTAAACATAGCCAATTTCCTTTTTTGTGCTTTAATTAGCCTATCCTACTTGGTTAGGGATTGGCCTTACCCATCCTATGGCCGATAATTATATATTACCCCTAATGAGAATAAATGGGATCATATCATAGATAATTTGAGGGGACCCATGCATGTGATAAAGCAATTAGGATTAGGAGCTGCCTCTTTACATTAGTAGTATAGGGGGTAGTTGGGGAGTAAATCTTCTGTTTCCAATCCATAGATCCGAGTTACTCATGAATATGGACACGGATGAACTTTGTTTTATGTGGACAGGGAGTCTGTTCCAGGCCAGGTGTATCCTCTGCAAGATATATAAGTCCCCCCAAACCATTCTGTTGATGTTGCAGAAGATGTTTAGATCCCTAGACGTATAATTTCTCATGCCATTTGACTTGCTAATATGCAGTAAATCCACCAGTACTGGGTCAGAGGATGCCTTGTATGCTCGACACAAGTCACCTCTTAGCAGTCTGTAGGATACAGAGTATAGTAGGGTTCTGAGTCGGGTTTAATCATAACAAGGGAGGCTAAACAGATGTCCTGATATTGTTTTGGGAGGAAATAATGAGGTCTCTCAAGTTAATTGAGGTACTAAGTGAGGTAAATGCTGAAGGGAGCATTATATTTAATGACTGGTCTAGAGAGGTTTCAAGTGGGAGCATAATTTTACTGGATCTTGATGAGTTATCATAAAGAATAATGGTAACCATCTGAAATGTCAGCACCCACTACAGCAAGTCCCAAAACAAGATAATGAATGGCCAAAAAAGCAGACTTACATATACGAAGTCTGAGGTGGACATTTTTTTGAATATTCTCCTTTCTGTGAGGTATGATGAACTTAAGAGTTGGTAAGTTCGGTAGTGTGGGGGCCTTGCCCCCTACATCAGGGGGTGGAGGTGGGCTTGCCCTCCTGCAAAAAAGACGCTTAAAGGAAAGTAGCAATGTTCAAGATTCTCTTTTCTCCCGATTTTCAGTCTTTTGGCCAGGAGAGTTTTCGTTTTGCTATAGTTTGCTAATGCAGAAGTTTCACCATACAGGTTTAGTTTTAAACTTGCATTATGCTTGTGTTGGATGTATACAAATTATTTCTTACAGCTATCAAAGAGAAAGTAAAATTCAGAGGAGCAGGCAGCAGCCTCCTGTACAAGTTTTGTTTGGCAGCTATACCATTTGCAGTTATCAAGAAGACTATTAAATATTAACTGGCTTTGCAGTAATCTCTGAAAGTAAATGGGTTATTATGGGCTGTGAAGCAGATTTTTAGGGAGAAAGTTAAAGCACTATGGACTAATGACTAGGGAGTGGACAACAAGCAGGATGGTGCAACTGGGGGATACATCAATGTGGCCATGACCTAGAAGACTGACACCTCTGGTGGGAAGAGGGACACTTTGGTCAAGTATACTGGTATTCACAAAGTCCAGAAATCTCTGGATATATGTTATTGCCATTACATGTTTTCCAGTTTATGTATGGATATAGCACACGTCACTCATAAGAAAGGCAGATGGTTAAACTTTCTACCTGGTAAGGTATTCTGCATGCTCTGAAGGGGCCACAGATGTGGCTCTATAACTGGTTATATATAATGTGATAATTTAAAAGAGTGTTACTAGGGCTTCCACCAGTTCTACATTTATATCATGTGGAATGTGGTGAGAGACAAAGGGGTTATGAAGAAACAGGATTGGAATTTACAATATCAAGATGTCCATCTGCTGAATTCTGCTTAAAAAAGACACTATGGGGGCAACGACAGTTGTAGCCAGTATGTAAAAACTGAGAGGTGAGGTGTGCAGTCTATCCATGGCAAATGGAGAGGGGGAATCTGTTGACCATTTTATTCCACACAGGCAGAGAGACACACACACACACACACACACACACACACACACACACACACACACACACACACACACACACACACACTTGCTTCCCCATCAATTTACTAGTCAATATCTTATCCTTCTAGTTAGGTTTCATTCTTGGTGAAGGTAAAATGCTACTCAAGGCTACTACTTTGCCTTCTTCAAAGACATGACCAGAGAGTTAAACAATATTTCTATCTTCCCTGAATGTAATGCCCAAGATCACACACCCCAACATAGCCAACTACAAGGTCATAAGGATATTTTGCTTGGAACATGGACCAAAGGGCCCGTGTAACATTCCTAATCCCAGCAGCTGACAGGCACCTGTCAGTCTATCCTTTGTTAACTTGGTGAGTGTCGGTATGTCTTACAATGGAATTATCACTGACCTAACATTTCTGGGATGTGCTCCACAATTATGGGCCCTTAAAGGCACATACTTGCAGTACAGGTGACTGCTAGTAGCAGTAGGTATAGGTGCACTTATGCTGTCGGTATTCTGGCTATGTGGCTGTACCAGCCAGTAAGATATCTAGAAGTACAGAAGAATTTCTTTACTACCCGAGTATATGCAGGAGTGCTGATGGAGCTTTCCTTGCCAGGCTTCTGCTGAAAATGGGCTTCTACCCAGTCAAGACTTTCCCGGTAATAAAATTTCAATAAATATATAAAGTAGCACTGCAGTGGTGCTGCTTACTGACCATAGGAAGGACAAACAGAGCAGTGTCCAGTGTAGAAAAGGAAATGCATCTCTCACGGATGGAATCAGTATGTGTTTGGAGGGGTCTACTTCTAAATCTCGAAATACTGAAAGACCAACTTTCAGTATCTCGAGATCTAAATACTGAACACCCACTATACCAAAATATTACAAAACAGAATGTCACTATAACGAAAATTCAAAATACCGAATTTTCATCAAGTGGCCTTCAGTTCTGTAATATAACATCCACCACAACATCACAAACACCA